>NW_008344750.1:281660-283690 GCF_000622305.1 Nannospalax galili
TCTGTCTATCTTGTTTAGCTTTTCAAAGAATCAGCTCTTAGATTCATTGATTCTTTGATTGTTTTCTTTGTTTCTATTTCATTAACTTCTGTTCTGATTTTTGTTATTTCTTCTTTTCTGCTGGGTTTGGGTTTCATTTGTTCTTGCCTTTCCAGAATCTTGAGTTGCAGTGTTAGGTCATTTATTTGGGCTCTTTCTAATTTTTTAATGTAGGCACTTAGAGCTAAAAACTTCCCTCTAAGGACTGCTTTCAATGTGCCCCAGAGGTTTTGTTGTGTTGTATTTTCCTTTTTGTTTAGTTCCAGGAATACTTTTATTTCTTTCTTAATTTCTCCTTTGATCCAGTTATCATTCAGGAGTGTGCTGTTTAATCTTCATGTGCTAATGTGGTTACTGGGGTTTATTCTGGTGTTGATTTTAAGCTTTATTGCATTTTTGTCTGCTAGAACGCATGGAATTATTTCAATCTTTTTGTATTTGTTGAGGTTTGTTTTGTGCCCCAGTACATGGCCAATTTTAGAGAAGGCTCCACGGGGTGCTGAATAGAAAGTACATTCTTTGGTGCTTAGTTGGAATATTTGGTAGATGTCTGTTAGGTCCATTTGATATATGGTATTGTTTAATTCAGATGTCTCTCTGTTAATTCTGTCCTGATGACCTATCTAATGGAGACAATGTGGTATTGAAGTCCCCTACTATAAATGAGTTGGGATTAATCTGGGTCTTAAAGTCCTGTAGTACTGTTTTTATGAAGATGGGTGAACCAGAGTTTGGTGAATGTATGTTCATGATTGTAATATCTTCTTGGTTTATGGTTCCTTTCATCAGAATGAAGTGGCCATCTTTGTCTCTTCTGATTAGTTTTAGCTTAAATTCTATTCTATCAAATATTAGAATTGCAATGCCTGTTTTTTTCTTAGTACCATTCACTTGGTATTTTTTTTCCATCCTTTCACCTTCAGGTAGTGCCTGTCCTTGAAAGTGAGATGATTTTCTTGCAGACAACGAAATGATGGGTTTTGTTTCTTAATCCATTCACCTAGTCTGTATCTTTTGACTGGGGAGTTCAGTCCATTGATATTTAAAGTTATTAATGAAAGATGCGTATTGAATCCTATCATTTTTGTTTCTGTTTACATTCTTGATATAGCTGTGCATTTTCAGTTATATCTTCATTGAATTTCTTTCCATCACCCCTTGTCTATAGTCATTTAGAACTGGGAATACTTTGGTCCCAGCTGTTCTGGCTTTCATACTTTACTCTGAAAAGTCAGCTGTAATCCTGATGGGTTTTCCTTTATATGTGACTTGTTGTTTCTCTGTTGCAGCTTTCAGTATTGTCTCTTTGTTCTGAACGTTTAGTGTTTTTACTATGATGTGCCGTGGAGAGTTTCTTTTCTGGTACTGTCTGTTTGGTGTTCTATATGCTTCTTGTATTTGTATGGGCATGTCTTTCTTTAATTTTGGAAAATTTTCTTCTACAATCCTATTGAAGATCTGTTCCATACCATTATCTTGAGATTCTTCTCTTTCCTGTATGCCTTTGATTCATAAGTTTGGTCTTTTTATGGTGTTGCACAATTCTTTCATATTCCATTCTTTTGTTTTCTTAAATTTTTCATAATCTTTGCTTGAGTGGTCTAATTTGTCTGCTTTATCTTCCAGTCTTGATATTCTCTTTTCCATTTCATTCATCCTATTGGTGCGGCTTTCCACTGTCATTTCTAATTGGCTTGCTGAGTGTTTCACTTCCTTCTTCATTTCAGCCTGAGTATTCTTCAATATAACTAACTCTTGGTTCTGAATTCATTCAAAAGTTTATCCCTATCTTCAGTTCTTTGATTTATTTGTGTTTTCTTTAAATTCACTGAATTCTTTTATCATGTTTATAATTGTTCTTTTGAGTTCCATGTCCTGCATTATCTCTAGGGGGTTGTCATTGTACTCCAAGTCTAGAGGACTGTTGGTATTTGGTGGAGAATATGTTATTTGGTTTTTTGTGTTATTATTTTCTCTCTGTGGTTTTGACA
>NW_008344750.1:283731-286398 GCF_000622305.1 Nannospalax galili
GAATTTCTTTCATAGTTTCTGATTCTTGTGTGAGACTCAAGCCTTTGTTGAGTTTAGATCTGCTTCTTTTTATAAACTTTATGTGCCTTTGTGGTTTACTTGTTGGGCATGAAAAGCTAGTTGATCTAGGCTTCAGGGTCTCTCTTTTGATTTTATATTGGAGTGGCCTAATTTCTTTTGTCTTCAGGAGTTCCCACAGAGGCCCAAGTCAGATGAGGATCAGATGCTCTCGGGCTTTCCCCTAATGTCTGGATCACTCCAGGAAAGATGCTGCCCTCAGGAATTTGGGGGGGTGGGCTAGCCTGGGAGAAGGGCCCAGAATAGATGTTGGTCTCAGGCAGCTGTGACTGTGCCACCCAGGGAAGTAAAGGGAGGTGAAGGTGGGGCCAGGCCCAGAGATTTCCTGGGGGCCACGGGGAGGAACTGGATTGGTACAGATGCAAAGGATCAGGAAGCCTTGGTGGCTCTGGCCAAGAGGCTATCCCCCATGTCTGGGGTGCCAAGACAAGAAATGGACCTCTACCCAGACTGGGAGGAGAGAGCCGTGAGGGAGCTGGGAGGGTGAAAGAAGCTGGAGGAGTTAAGGCGCAGTGGGCACACTGGACTTACCCTGGGAAGGTACTGGCACCAGGACACTGGAGGCTGTGCAGCCCAGGAAGCAAAGGGGTATTTGATGATTTATAAGTGATATTATGATGGGGACAACTCTGTGGTGCCTGGAAGGATGAGAGCAAGTCATCAGTTAAACAAGGACAGGAGGTGGATGGTAGAGTAGACATACCAGAGGCCTGAATGCTGTTTCTTTCCCATCCTAACTCTTGTTTCTTTTAGGCAAACATTTTCTGGAGCCATATTCATTCAGCTGGCCTTGGGATTGGACTTTTGCCTGGCGATCTTCAGCCTCTTGGCCATCGCTGCTCTCTACACAGTCATTGGTGAGTCTGTTGCCTGTTTGACTCATTCATGATATGCTCTGGTTATTCTGCCCCCAACCGTACTTGTTCCTCTTCTCATTGCCAAACTAAGGTACCATTCGTCCCCACTATGAGAGTCAGTCACAGGATCAGAAATGCAAGTAGAGTGTGCACAACAGAACCCTCATCACTGATGCAACCAGATTGACTGAGAAAAATAATATGGTAGATGTGTTGGGAAACGATCTCACTCAGCTGGGTGTTTGGTACCAAAATTGCCATGTTAAATTTTTCTGATCAAATACATAAAAAGCTTGGATGAAGGAGAAGCTCCCATCCAAGACTGGAAATTACAAAGCAAACCTCAAAGTAAAACAGATGCCAGGTCATGGAAGTGAGCGATGATTGGCACAATTGAAAGGGAAGAACTGGAGCAGTGGATTGATTGTGGAGAGAAAGTATGACAATAGTCCAAACAGGCTCACATGAAACTTATCTGTTGGTCTAGCATCTCATACATATGAAATTAAACTAATTTTCATAAATATTAAATCAGATGGTATAGTTTATAATGGCTGAACTAGAAGAAATAAAGAAAATAGCATGAACAGTTAAGATAGCCTGAAGCTCCTTTTATACATTGACATGTTTCAGATGACGTGAGATCACTCTTGTTTCCTATGATGCTCTCACAAAGGAAATGTCTTTTTTATTTTAATTCCTCTTATTATTATTTTATTATTTTTATTACATTTTGTATTATGTTTAATACAGCTGCTGACGGTGCCCCAAAGATACTTGTGCTTTATTTTTTTAGAAGAAGAATTTTGTTACAGCTTTAACATGCTCATTAACAGTTTCCAGAGCAAAGATACATCTCTTTCAAAAGTGGCTATAAAATGTTTAGGTTCACTGTTGAATTAATACAGTTATACAATATTGAACTCAGTATAAACCCTATAAGACATAAAATTGAATGAGGTTTTAACCTTTAAAAAAGATCTCCATTTCATTTTAAAATATACTGTTTCTTACAGAAAGACTCATTGTTTTTTTGTACCCTTATTTCCATAGACAGGCTTACATTTTTTACATAAATAGTGCTTGTTTGTAAAATTCCAACTAGTTTAGGTATATTTAGGCAGTTTATTAAGATTTATTCAGTGTTTGCAACAGAACTGTAGTCTTGTTCACATTGGACTGCAGGAAAAATTTAAACTCTTAAGGTAAAGACTTAGCAATATTTCAGGTGCACTTAAAAAGAAGCTAATCAGGGGCTGGAGAGATGGCTCAGCGGTTAAGAACACTGAATGTTCTTGCAGAAGACCTGGGTTCATATCCCATCACCCACATGGCAGCTAACAGCTGTCCATAACTCCAGTTGCAGGGGATCTGACAGCCTCTTCTGTCCTCCTCAGACATTGCACGACATGGGTGCACTTACCTACAGGCAGGCAATATACGCGTACACATAAAAATAATAAATAAAATAAAAAAAGAAGCTAATTGGCCTATCTTGAGGCCTTTGTTTTAGCAAGGTCAGCATCAGCAATCAGTTGTCAATATTCCTTTAGGTAAGATTGGGGTCTGCTGTTCATTTTCCCAGTTCTATTCTGGGTTACTATGTGGGAGTCCCTTGGGCCACCCTGGCCGACAACTCAAATGAAGGTATTTCTTATCTGGCATTGTTGCTTGTTATGTAGCCTTTAGCTATACATATGGACTCTTTAAAAATTATATAAAAACAAATCAG
>NW_008344750.1:286879-331974 GCF_000622305.1 Nannospalax galili
CCCCCAGCCATTCCCCATTACTTGCCCTTCTGGTGAATCTAGTCAGCCTACCTAGAGGTCTTTGTTTTAGGAGGGTCAGCTTTTCCTCATCCAGCAGTAATCAGTTGTCAATATTCGTTTAGATAAGATTGGGGTCCGCTGTTCATTTTCCCAGTTCTATGCTGGGTTAGTATCTGGGAGTCCCTTTGGCCACCTTGGCCAACAACTCAGAAGAAGGTATCTCCTATCAGGCATTGTTGCTTGTTATGTAGCCTTTAGCTATACATATTGAATTTAAAAAAATTATATTGGCCCCTTTAATCGTTAGTTATACTTTCTTTTTGAGTGTTTAAGGTCATACACTGGGCCCAGATAAGCCAATTTATTTTTACTCTTAAGGCCATTTTAGGATCTGTTCCTCAGGGGTCACATGGGCTTGGGAGGAGCCCCTGGCTCCTTTCTTTTACCAGTTCCGCCTATGTGAAGATTAAGTCAAAAGTCCTGCTCAACCATGAATGGCTTCTCTTGGAACCATGGAGGAAATGATTCTTCAGTGTTGACCCTCCTCTTTGTAGATTGGACACTGGTTCAGGTCCCTCTCGTGGGGTCCCCTCGGCCTTCTTGATCAAGAAGACAGGTGACCCATCACAATTACAGGACATTTTGAGAGATGCTCATAGTCCCTGGAATTAGTCGACCTAGGAGGGCAAGGAGAAAAACTGTCCTTTATGTCCCTCTGACCAAATTAGTATAGGCCTCCAAGGATATCTGTTAAACATCCAAGAAAGCTAGTTCCACCAGTCTGGTACTTTTAATTACTGTGTGCCATGTAGATAAATCTTCGGCGAAGAACAGTTGTTCTCAGATAAACCTTGCCTAGACATATATTTCTTGATCTGGTATGTATAATTTGTCAGTAAGTTGTTGGACTAATAAGGTTCCCTCTGGTTTTTAAAACTAGCTAGACATTATTTATCTCTCAGATTGTCTAACCCCTCCATCATGGTTTCCCCAATTAAGGTGCCCCCATTTTTCCCCTTTCTCCCTTCATAATACCCTTCTCCTGTGGTCCTACCTCTCTTGAGCTCCTTCTTTCCCTTTATCCCCTAGGTTCCTTGTATACCCTTCCCTCCCTCCTCCCTTAAACTAATCCAGTTTTTATCCAAAGGAAATGTCTTTTTGACAGAGAATCTAATGGATCTAGAATTGAAAAGAGAATTTTTTTGTACATGCAACATTGCTACAGAATACAAGTCAATGATTATTTCTGCACTTAACTAATAAACAATATTTCCAACGAATTCAGTTTTTGCTGGACTTAAGATCTACTAACCTAAATAGAGGGCACTGAATGGAATTTTATGATAAACCTTCATGACATAAAAGTTTTGCTCTTTTCTCTTTTGTAATATTAAACAACTCACTATATTTCTTAGAACTTTTGGATCTTAGTAAGTCAAGAGAAAGAGGAAATCAATGAAACATAAGGATTTAGGTGAAAATGAAATTAGCCCAAGTTTGTGGTTCACGTGTAAGCTTATTGATATGTTTTCTCCTGACTCATTTCAATATTGGGGACAGAGGTGAGCCCAGAGGTGAAGAGAGAGTAATCAGTATGCATGGGTAAAATGTTCTGGTACCTTATTTTCTCTCCACGGGCGGCTTGGCCTCGGTGATACACACAAACCCTGTCCAGGCTTTCATCATGCTGACTGGCTCTTTTATTCTCATGGGGTTTGGTAAGTGATGACAGTGTGCTTGCCTTTGGCTGGGGAATTATGGGATATGCTTCTGTCTGCTCTGTAGTGCTGCCTCCCAGCTTTGTTGGGTCACATTTCCCTATCCTATAGGTTCCATCAAGGGAATGTAAGTCAGCTGGTTGAGGTCTTTTTGCTCTGCCTGGATAGAAATTGTCAGTAGGCAGGCAAAGCTCTTCCAGTACTAGCAGTGCTAGGCCTTCTCTTCTGTTCGTAAGCACTGTTGCATGAAGTTTTCCTGAGCAAATGTGAGCAAGCATCTGTTTACCCCAGATAGAGCACTAAGGAACAGGGCAAAGAAATTCTTCCACCCATGTCTAGCTTAAGGAACATGGGATTAGCAAGAGTTACTTTTGGAGCATGAGGGAGAGGTCACCAGAGGAGCATGGGCAACATGCTAGTAGCTGCACCACTGAAGAGAACATGTCTCTTCACCCAGTAACTATTACTTGCTTGTGTCCTTGGGGATGGGTGGAGCCTCGTGCATCTTGTGTGCTGCCTTTTGAACCACCCTGCCCTCACTAAGAATACCAGTGTGTTTAATCTTGTGAGTGTCTCATGTGGGTAATCACAGTGGCTCTGATTTCAAGATGGCAATGACATCATGCCTAGAGAATAGAATTCCACAGGAGACGCCCAGGCTGATTTGATAACTTGGCTATTGTGAATAGTGCAGTAAGCATAGGTGTGCAGGTTTTTATTAGCCTTGGTTCTTTGGGTAAGCACTTGGAAGTGATACAGTTAGATCATATAGAAGTGCTAATTTTAGAGCTTTTTGAGGAACTTCCATACTTATTTCAATAGTAAATGGACTCACATTCATACCAAGAATGAAAGTGTTACTTTCCCCAAAGCATTGCCAGCATGTTTTTTGATGATGGCTACTCTAAACGATGTGAGGTAGAACCCTGTGTGGTTTGGGTTTGGATTTAACACATGTGTGTACTGATCATTGTACTTCCTCTAAAAACTGTTCAGCCCCATTGCCCATTTATAGCAAAAATTAGATCATTTGTTCTTCTCATACTTACATTCTTTAGGTTTAATAAACAAAAGAAAAGAGGATCTCACTATGTAGGGCTGGGGGACCTGAAACTCATGAGTCTGCCTTGGGCTCATGCCCTCCCAGCTTCAGGGAGTTTTGTGTTCTTTAAATATTCAATGTATTAATGCCCTAATTTGATGAATATCTGGCATAGATGTTATACCATTTTATAGGCTGTTTCTTTGTTCTGTTGATTGCTTCTCTTGCTATGCAGAGATTTTTAATTTCATGCAATCTGTTTGTCAATCGTCATTCTTGTTTCCCAAGCTATTGGCATCCTAATCAGAAAGTATTGCCTATGTCAAATCTTGAATTTTTCCTCTGTGATCTTTCTCTAGTACTTTTATAATTTCAGGTTTTATATTGAAGTCTTTGATATTTTGATTTTTTAATACAGGATCAGCGATATAGATCTAGTTTCAGTTTTCTACATGTGGATATCTGGTTTTATAGCATCACTTGCTAATGAAAATGTCCATTTAAAAACTTGCTGGTACCAGGACTCCTGGAGGCTGCGCAGCCCAAGGACGTAAAGGGAGGTTGAGGTCGGGACCAAGCGCAGAGGGGGATCCTGGGGATCGCAGGGAGGAATTGGGTTGGTCCGGATGCAAAGGATCAGGAAGCAGTTGTGGCTCTGGGCGGAGAGGTTAGCCCCAGTGTCTGGAGTGCCAAGACAAGAAATAGGCCTCTACCCAGGCTAGGAGGAGAGACTCGTCAGGGGAGCTAGGAGGGTGAAAGAGGCTGGGGGAGTCAAGGTGGGGTAGGTGAGCTGGAGTTACCCAGGGAAGGTCCTGGAACCAGGATACTGGAGGTTGTGCAGCCCAGGGAAGTAAAAGGAGGTCAGTAGTAATGTTTTTTTTTTTTTCTAACAGACTCTGGGTACAATAGGGCTCATAAGCTCCAGAGAAGTCATCATCCACACTTGGTGAAGTCTTTCCAGTGAAGCTGCTTTCCTCTCACCCACATTCCTGTCATAACCCCTTATCCCTAGTCTGCATAAACACAATGATTGGCCCAGCAAACTATCTCTGTTGGTGCAGTACAGGCACTTTTATCTTGGGAGTAATCAACAGCTGTCTAATTGGACTTAAGTCCTACTCAATGGGAGGGAACTCTTGTGTGGTACTATAATCGTAGACAAATACACATGCCTAGAGAGGTCATAGATCCTAGAGGAAAACATACTTTTGTCACATACCTAGACCAATATAATTTTCTTGCTGTACCCGAAATATGTATCCTTATTTTCACAGAGACGTATACCTCTCACCCCTCATCATCAAAGAAGCTTCTTTTTGCAACAGGTAGAAATTATTATAGAGTTCTATAACTATTCAAACACAGATGATAAGTGTCTGTGAGATGGCCAGGCCTAAGTGACACATCTACAGTGCAACCTCTATACCTGAGGCTCAAGGAACATATGGGAACAGAGGACAGAAAGAATATTAATGCATCACTCAACTCTCACCAGCAAATCTTCCTCATGCAACAGATGGTAATTAACACAGAAAGCCAAAAGTACAGAAAAAAAAAGTGGTCAAAGTGCAGAGAATAAGAGACCACAGAGTGTTTGACCCTGGGTAGGTCACCCATATCAAACCTCTGCCCCCCCCAAGGCTCAGGGACCATTGAGGAAGAGGGTACAGAAAGACTGTAAGAGCCAGGGGAGGTGTATGACCACAAGGAAACAATTTCCCAGGTGAGCAGGAAGTTGTGCATGTGAACTTTCAGCAATGATGACAGCATGCACAAGACCCATACAAGCTCAAACAAGACAAAAACCCAGCATAGAAGTAGAGAAATAATTAAGAATCTCCAACCTTAGCTGAGAAACTATTGGCAACTGATGACCACTGGGAGAGGGAAATAGGTTTTCTTTAATGGAAGGATGCTAAGTAGATTGACCAGGCTCTAGTGGAGGGACTTGCACTGAGGGACATTTGGGGACATAAATGTGGCTTTATAGGCCTTAACATATATGACAAAATGCATGACATATTGTAGGGGAGGTTCTGGAGGATGCAGATAGGGGAAGGTGATCTAAATATGTTCAAGATGTATAAAATTCACAAAAATCAAAAATAAATAAATAATAAAATAAAAACAAATTGAGTTTAACATCTTAACAAATAAAATATAAGGTAACTAAGCATGTGATTTCCCACATCACATGTCATCAGAGAAATGCAAATTAAAAACAACCATGAAATACTAAAAAAAAAAAAAGTAAGCTCAGTAAACTCATTGGTTCCCAGGGCAAACTTTAGTGAAATCAAACATCAATTTGTCACTGAAACCTTATGAGGAGGAGGTAAACATTGCTTAGTACTTCCAACAAGAAAATTCTGACAAGCGATAGTAAGTCTATTTGTTAGTATTATTATATCTCCACTGCATTAAGAACCAGTAAGAACCAGTAAGTAAAAGAAAATGTTAGAAGCATGTGAAAATGGAAATATTTTTAGTAAAGATATGTTTGTGTATGAAGAATAAGATAGTTGTATGTTTCCAGAATGAAAAAAGAAAACTAGAAAGTTTATGCAAGTTATGAAGGTCTGAATAAGTTACTTGAGGTATGTAAAAGATGAAATTTAGAGATGCTGTATATCATCTTAAAACTTCTAAGATTCACTCAAACATAGTCTTGTTAATAATTGTAAAAACTGGCTTGAACAGAACATAAGTCTAATTAAAGTTTATTTAAGTGTTTGTGGGGGGGGTCAGGCATGGTGGCACATGCCTCTAATCCCACCACTCAGGAGGCAAAGGCAGGTGGATCTCTGTGAGTTGGAGGCCAGCCTGGTCTACATAGCAACTTCAAGGCCAGCTGGGGCTACAAGGAGACCCTGTCTCAAAAAAACCAAAAAAAAAAAAAAAAAAAAGCATTTGGGATTTGCTCAAGCTTTATCTAGTCCTTTTTGAACCAGGGTTAAACAAAGCCTTTGACCTATCATCATATAGATGGAACAAGTGGTAAAAGGAAAGCTAAAAGGTCTAGAGGCTACTCCCAAGCCAAAGTGACACCATAAAGACCATAGACCATGTCCACGTGGCCTTCACAACATAAAAAAAAAGGGTAGTTAATTTGGCCAACTGCATGGTGTTAACTACCTATCAGGAAAATATGACCCAAAACTGAAATGATTGGTATGCTTCTTTAACACTCCAAGAGTTCAGTCTCCCCAGATATTAGGCGTAAGTTCACATGAAATATTGTTCAAATAATTATTTCTCATTAATGACTTTCTTCTTGATAAGGAAGCTGCTTCCCAAATACAAGCTCAGTCAACATGGTGGTACTTAACATCAGCTAAGAGAAAAAGGTCCACTATTGCTTTTACCTAAACATTAAATGAGAGCTAAATTTCTTCTCTCAGTCTCTCTCTAGAAGCCATCTGGAAGGGAGCTCACACTAACATCTATCAAAGTGACTAAAAGCAGATCCTGAGTTCATCATTCTCGAGTCATATCTTGGAGGCCAAAAGAAAAATGAAGAGGAATCAGATAGAGGAATGCTCTGTGATACCATCAAGAGATTCTAATGGACTTTGATTTACACATTTAAAAAGTATCATCTAGCCAGGCGTGGTGGCGCACACCTGTAGTCCCAGCACTTGGGAGGCAGAGGCAGGCGGATCTCTGTGAGTTCAAGGCCAGCCTGGTCTACATAGTGAGTTCCAGGACAGCTGGGGCTACAGGGAGACCCTGCTTCAAAAAGACAAAAAAAAAAATTATCATCTGTTCAGGCGTCTCCTGATTCCCTGTATAGGACTCCTAATACTAATAACTCTTCCTTTACTTACTCCTCACATCTCTTTCCATGCACTAATCAAGGACTTCCTTTGCTCCTTGCATCTGGCAGTTATACAAATAGAATCATTAATACCCTTTTATCATCTTTTAGATACACAAACTGAAGGGGTACCCAGATTGTCACACCCTATGTACCCATTCAGCTGGAAGAAGACAGATTTGCCATTGTCCCAATTCTATACTGGCCATTAAGGTAACCTCTTCAGAAAGGTCATGATAAGAAGATCAGGTAGAAAGTGGCTAAGCAGTTTCAGGTAAAAGAGATCCTAAAGAACTGTAATCCACTTCTTTCTGAGCTACAAGCCAAAAAAATGTGCTTAGCCTTCTTGGAAGCCTTTTTGCCAATGGCCAAAGATGAAAAAAATGGGGGACTCTAATCTGATTCCTAAATGTTTTTAGGATTACTTCTTCAGAGGAGAAAATGTTTCAATAGAATCTCTGACCTGGATGAAAACCTAACATTCCAGATGAGCCTGTCAGTCACCTGGCAGGACCACTCCTAGGAAGTTGAGTTCACCTTAAGCCATGCTAAGTAGGTAGAATAATTAGAACTTCTTAAAATTTTTTTGTGCATGCAAATGTATTCCTGCATGTATGTAAGTGCACCTGTGTTGTGCAATGCCCACAGAAGTCAGAAGAGGACATCAGATGCCCTGGAACTGGAGTCACAGACAGTTGTTAGCCACCATGAGGGTGCTGGGAAGTGAACTTTGGTCCTCTGCAGGAGCATTAAGTGTTCTTAACTGCTGAGCCATCTCTCCAGCCTCAATAATTAGGGCTTTAATGAGATGAACTTTACTTTCCCAGAATCCCCACCCTTAATGCACTCACTAACTTGCTGCACATAAACAGCTTCATAGAAAAGTGTAACTTGTAGTATCTACCATGTGGCTGACCTCCTTTTCCTTTTTATTTTTTGAGACAGGGTCTCCCTATAGCCACAACTGGCCTGGAACTTTCTATATAGCCCAGGCTGGCTTCAATCTCACAGAGATCCATCTGCCTCTGCCCTTGAATGCTGGGATTAAAGATGTGCACCACCATACCCAGCCCCATTTCCACTTTAATGGCATGTTTTTTACCTTCTCTCCCCATTCTCCTCCTCCAGGCAGCTGCTGAGATTCACAGCTTGCTTCCCTGAGGGTTTTTCTTTTTAAACTCTAACAAAATTGTCCTTAAGCTTTTAAAAAATAAAAAAAGAAACGAAGAAAGAAAAGAAGGAAAGAAGGAAGAAAGGAAAAGAAAAACATCCTGTAATAAAAGCAAGCTATAGGAAGTTATGACCACTAAGACAGCTCTACAGAAGATCCATAGGAGGAATTCTTAGGCCTAAAGAAAAAAATAAACACATCAGTGTGCTTCCAGGGAAAAAATTAGCGATTCCAGAAGTTTGGTTAAGCAAGTGAAGATTAAGAATACACCTCACATCACAAATCAACAAAATTGCAAGAATTAATGCACACTATTTCTTAAGAACTCTGAATAGCAATGGCCCCACTCCCCTACTCAGATGACATAGATTAACAAATTGAATTTAAAAAACAACAGAATCCTAGCCGGGCTTGGTAGCTCACCTCTTTAATCCCAGCACTCGGGAGGCAGAGGCAGGCGGATCCTCTGTGAGCCTGAGGGCAGCCTGGTCTACAGAGTGAGTTCCAGGCAGCTGGAGCTACAGGGAGACCCTGTCTCAAAAAGACCAAAAATAAAAATAAAAAATAAAAATAAATAAATAAATAACAGAATCCTCCTTTCTTCCCTGAGGAGCCCTACGCGGCCAACTCATCATACATAGCTTTGGCCAGTTTGAACCCAGTAAGGCAGTCCCACTATTCTAGACAGCCTCCAACTACTCCCCAGCCCTAGGATCCTTGTACATGCAACCCCTCTTGCAGACCATTCTGATACAGACCTAATAAGGCAGCATCTGCCTCCAGACTGCCTCCAACCCCTCCATCACATCGTGAGCAGCTAATCTGACACATGTGGGCTGGCCCATGGACCCACTAATGCCACACCTGCCACAAAATGCCTCTATCCCCTTCAGTCTCCTCTAAAATACCAAACACACCACCCAACCTGTCTCCAGCAAGGTGGGCTAAAAATATATAGAAAAAGACACAACCAACAACTCCAGGTGCCCAGGTCACATCATCAAAACACAAGCAATATGAAAGAAAAATGCACCCCCCCCTCCATAAAAATCACCAATCCTATAGTAATTGTCCCCAGTGAAAACAACTTGGATGAAATTCAAGACACAGAATTCAAAGAAACAATTATAAACATATTTGAAAGTCCAAAACATTTAATGGATGACATAAATAAATACCTGAATGAACTGAGAGAGGATAGGAATAAATTGACTGAAGCCCAAGAAAATACAAGCAGCAAATGAAATAAGGAAGATGTATATATAGATATAGATATATTTATAAACATAAACGTGAAATTTCTCAATAAAATACTTGCAAACCAAATGCAAAATCATCCGCTATGATCAGGTTGGCTTCATCCCAGAGATGCAGGAATGGTTCAACATACATAATCTGTAAATGTCATCCACCAAATAAACAGACTCAAGGACAGAAACCACATTATCATCTCATTAGAGTCAGAAAAGGCCTTTGACAAAATCCAACATGACTTCATGGTAAAAGTCGTGGAGAATCTAGGAATACAGAGGACATATTTTAACATAATAAAGGCCATATACAACAAGCCCACAGCCAACATCACACTAAATGGAGAAAAACCTCAAAGCATTTCCACTAAAATCAGGAACAAGACAAGGATGTCCACTCTCCATTCAGTTCAATATAGCACTGGAAGTCTTAGCTAGAGCAATAAGACAAGTGAAGGAGATGAAGGGTTACAAATCGAAGTCAAAGTGTCCTTATTTGCAGATGATGATTCTATATGTAAAAGACCCTAAAGACTCCACCAGAAAACTCCTTAGCACACATTTAGCAAAGTAGCAGGATAAAAACTAAACACACAAAAATTAATAACCTTTTTATATACCAACCACAAATGTACCAAGAAAGAAACCAGGGAAATGATCCCATTCACAGTAGCATAAAAATATCTTGGAATAAACCTAATCAAGGAAGTAAAATAACTGTATAATAAAAACTTTAAAACAATGAAGAAATAAATTGAAGAAGATACACATTTGCTGCTGGTGGGAGTGCAAACAGGTGCAACCACTATGGAAATCATTGTGGAGGTTCCTCAAAAGTCAGAAAAAAATCATATAAACCAACCATTCCACTCTTGGGCATATACCCAAAGGATTCTATAGCCTACTACAGAGATACTTGCTCATCCATGTTCATTGCTGTTCTATTCACAATAGCCAGGAAATGGAAACAACCTAGATGCACATAAAATGATGAATGGATAGTGAAAATATGGTACATTTGTGCAAGGGAATATTATTCAGCTATTAAGAAAAATGAAATTCACAGGTAAATAGATGGAACTGGAAACAATCATTCTGAGTGAGGTAATACAGACCCAGAAAGAAAAATGTTCTCTCATAAGTGGATTCTAGTTTTGAATCTTTAAATAGATGTGTTGCAATTAGAAAATCCATAAAGGTGAAGAAATTAGTAAGGAGCAATGGAAGGCTGCTCCATGGAAGGGGAAATAAAATGCAGTGATATAAAGGGGAAAAGCATAATAATGGAATAGGAAGGGTTAAATGGGGTGGAGCATGGGAAGACAGGATAAGAGAGAGTATGGGGAGGGATAACTAACATTAAAGGCCTTTAGAAAAAATATTAAAACCTGCTACCGTAGACGCTTCTTTTTTTTAATTTACTGATTCTTTAGAATTTTACACATTGTATTTTGATCATATTCAGAGCCCTCTCACATATGCCCCCTACCCTGATACCTCCTCTCCCAACTTTATTACCCCTATTATTATTTTTCTTTCTTAAATTTATGTTCTACCAAATGATCTTATGGGGCAGGGGGAGTCTATCTTTGGAGTCTGGTCAACCTATCAAGCATCACACAAAGAAAACTGACTCTCCCAGGAATTATCAATTGAGATAGATCCTCAGCTAGGGCTCATGACCTCCTCAGTCATGAGGTTTTTTTTTTTTCACTGAGTTTACAGTACCAAGGCATGAATTCCCTCTTATGAAGTGGGCCTCAAATCCAATCAGAGATTATGAAGAGCCAACATATAAAACTATTATCTTATAACGCAAACAAAAAACATAAAAGTGATTTGAAGGCAAATACTCTACATGGCTAGAAAATGCCAAAACTAGAAGTAATGATCACTAAACAAAAACTGCTTTTCCAGGTGTGAGATAATTCCATAGAGCTTGTTGGTCAGGGAGACCCCAGAGGCCCCCAAAGCTATGTAGACTCTTACCATTTCCTTGGATGCCCACCATAATTCATTGATAAAGACGCTATTGTTGAAGACATCACACATCTTGGATGCAAGATATAGATAAATCAAGCTGGGACTTAGCCTGAAGCTTCCTGCCTACTGGCTAGTTTCTATAGTGCTGGATGGTGTTATTCAGGCTTTCGGGACTGGGGGCAGTAAAAGTATCATTGATCTTACCCAGATGTGAACGCTATGAACTACAGGGCAAGATATGCCTATAGGTACAATTGTTTCAGAACTGTTATGAGGCTCAGGGCTCATCATGGTGGAGGGGGCAGAAAGAATGTAAGAGCCAGAAGATAAGGAGAAGGGCTGCAAAATGCCGTCTTCTAAGCACAGCATAGCAATGACAACCATGAACTAATAGCAGCTGGCCCTGGACCTACAAAAAGCCAACCCACTCAACAGTTAGCTGTGAATGGAAATGGAACTCCTGAAGCCCTACTTACAGCAGAACTATTGGGCACTAACAGATTTTGGGAGAGGGAGAGGCATAGCATCCAGTTATCTACCCACTGGTGAGACCATCCAGCTCCAATGCATACTTCCAAATCCATGAACACATATGACAGCCCATGGGACACAAAGTAAAATAAAAAGTCATGAATATGGAAAGAGGTTTATAGTGGGGAAGGAGGGCTCCCAGGGACAGGAGGGACATAGAGAGGATGGGGGAAAGGAAACAGAATGCATTATACACATTTATGAAATTGTCAAAGAACAAAATTTATTAATGAAAAAAACCAGGATCCATCTATTTGCTGCTCATCATCAAAGATACATACTAACTGGGACAAAAAGGATGGAAAAAGATATTCCTAGAAAACTGGTAAGAAGGCAAAGCTATTCTAATGTCTGGAAAAATAGACTTCAAACCAAAACTAGTCAAGATAACTAAAGCAGGTCACTTTATACTAAGGGATAATTTTAGGCATATATTCACTGAACACAGGTGCACCCAACTTCATAAAATAAGTAATACTAGATATTAAGTAACAGATTAACTCCATCACAGTAATAGTGGGTAGCTTCAGTATCCCCGGCTCTGACCAAAGATAGGTCATCCCAACAAAAAATAGAGGACCATCAGAGTTAAATGAAATCATAGACGAAATGGATGTAACAGACATTTACAGAACATTCCATTCAAACATGGCAGATTCACATTCTTCTCAGCAGCCCATGGAAACTCCTCTAAAAGTCACATTAGAACATTAAAGCATGTCTTAACAAATACAGGAAAACTGAAATTTCTTATAGTCTAACTGACCACAATGAAATAAAAATATCAATAAACAGCAAGAGAAACTACAGAAAATATACAGACACAGATTAAATAACATGCTTTTATTCAGTCTTAGGGCCACTTTATGCTGCTATGTGAAAGGGGTGTAAGAAATGGCCTCAGTTCTGCTAGGAATAGGTGCAGCTTTTAAGTTTAAGGTAGGCAGAGTAGCCACTAGTTGAGCAAGTTGACTGACAGGTCTGGTTGGGGGAGCTCACAGAGCTGGGACATGCACAGATCCCTGTGACCTGGCAGGCCTGAGAGCTGAGGGACATGGGAAAGTCTTGGGATAAGCTAAATAACATGCTAGTGAATGATGACTGAATCGTTGAAAAACTCAAGAAGGAAATTTTTATAACTAAATGAAAATGAAACCACAACATACCAAACCTAAGAGAAAAAAAAATGAAAGCAATCCTAAGAGGGAAGTTCATAACTATTCGTACCTGTATTAAAAACTCAGAGAGACCACAAATAAATAAATTAATGATGTATCTCATGCCCCTGGAAAAAACAAGAACAAACAGTCCCAAAGCAGTAGACTTTACCAAATAATTAAGATCAGGAAAGAAATCAATAAAATAGAAAAAAAAATACAAAAAAAAAGGAGAAACGTTTCAGGTCTTTTTTTTTTTTTTTTTTTTGTCTTTTGAGACAGGGTCTCCCTGTAGCCCCAGCTGTCCTGGAACTCACTATGTAGACCAGGCTGGCCTCGAATTCACAGAGATACGCCTGCCTCTGCCTCCTGAGTGCTGGGATTAAAGGCAAGTGCCACCACGCCTGCCCCTCAAATTCTTTTAAAAGATAAGAAGACAGATATGCCCTTAGCCAAACTAAGCAAAAGAAGTGGAGAAAGGAAGAGACTCATAAAATTTAGAGATGAAAAAGGAGCCGTTATGAAAGATACCAATGAAATACAGAAAAGCATTAGGACATACTATAAAAATTGATACTCCACTAAATTGGAAAATCTAAAAACATGGATGAATTTCTAGGTGCAGATAATGTAGGAAAGTTAAAACAAGATAAGATAAAATATTTGAAACAGACCTATAATAAACAATGATATTGAAGCATTTTTTTAATCTTCCAGCAAAAATGTATAGCACAAATGGATTCACTGCTGAATTCTATCAGATCTATAAGGAATCTTTCTTAAATGATTCCATAAAATAAAATAAAAATGAATCCTTTCAAATTCATTTTTCAAAAGCCAGTATTACCCTGATACAAAAATCAGATAAATACACAACAATAAAAGAAAATTACAGACCAATCCCTGTGCTTAACATAGATGCAAAATTTCTCAATGAAATATTTGCAACCAAATTCAAGAATATATCAAAATAGTCATTCTTTCTCTCTCTCTCTCTTTTTTTTTTTTTTTTTTTTTTTTTTTTTTTTAAAAACCTTCCCCCCCGGGACCCCAAAGCTGGCCTGGATTCGCTATGGAGACCAGGCTGGCCTTGAACTCAGAGAGATCTGCCTGCCTCTCCCTCCCAAGTGCTGGGATTAAAGGCATGTGCCACCACGCCTTGCACCAAAATGGTCATTCTTTATGTTGAAGTTTGGTACATTCCTAAGATATAGAAATGATTACACACACATATCAATAAACATAATATATACCATAAATTAACCGAATGATGGAAATCACATGATCATTTCAATGGATGAAAAAAAAGCCTTCCACAAGGTTTAACATCCCTTCATGATAAAAGTCATGGAGAGACTAGGGATGGAGAGTATATGACAAATCTATAGCTAACATCATGCTAGATGAAGAAAAAAACCCAAAGCAGTCCCACTAAGATCAAGAAAAAGAGGAGTGTCCACTCTCTCCACTCCCATTCAATATAGTGCCTCAGGTCTGGTTGGAGCAGTAAGACAAGAGAAGAAAATGAAAGGGATACAAATAGGAAAGGAAGGATTCAAAGTATACTGATCTGAAGACAATATAATTCTATAGATTAATGCTATCCCAATCAAAATTCCAACACCATTTTTCACAGAAATAGAAAAACAATCTTAAAAGTCATGTGGAAACACAAAAGACCCCAGATAGCCAAAGCAAGCCTGAGCAAAAAGACCACTGTTGGAAGTATCAGCATACCTGCTTTCAAGTTATACTACAGAGCTATAGTAATAAAACCAGCATGGCACTGTCACAAAGACAGGCAGATGGATCAATGCCCCAAATGCATCTACATTTACCTGATTTATTTTATTTTTATTTTTTCGATATATATTTTTATTGTATTTTGTACTTTTTACATGATACATCTTAACCATGTTTAGACTCCCCCACTCTCCTATTTACAACCCCCTCACCAGATTTCATGCATTCTATCATATATGATACAGCCTGTTGAGTCAAGTTTGTGTTCCCACGTGTCCCTTGGTGTTAGTTCATCCTCTGGAGCCTATTCCAGTCTATCTAGCATCATTCCTTTAAAGAAGATCAACTTTTCCTCACCCAGCAGTATTCAGCTGCCAATAATTCCTCAGCTAAGGTTAGGGCCTCCTTCCCATTTCCCCAGTTCTATGCTCCTTCCCATTTCCTCATTTTTTGTCTGGTTTGAGTTTACATGAGCCTTGTGCATGCTGTCACCATTGCTTTAAGTTCATATGAGTAAGTTCCCAGAAGCCTGGAAAATTCTGTTTCTTGGTGGTTATCCACCATGCCTGCTTCTTAAAATCTTTCTGCCCCCTTTTCCACAATGGTCCCTGAGCCATGAGTGAGTGAGTTTTAATATAGGAGTCCTATCCAGGGACATGCATTCTGCAATTGCTTATTCTTTACACTTTATCCAGTTGTGTGCTGCTGTATTAATTGCCCTCTGTTGCATGAGGGAGTTTTGCTGGTGAGAGTTAAGAAATACATTATGATTCTCTCTACCCCCTTGTTCCACTATGTTCTATGAGACTTAAATGTAGATGTCTTGTTGTAGATATGTCACTTAGGGCTGAGCATCTCACAGACACTTATTCTCTATGTGAGACTAGTTGTGGACCTCTGTAAATGGAAGCTTCTTTGATTAGTGGTGACAGGTATATTTGTTTGTAAATATAAGGATCTATATTTAGCATACACTAAGAAATTACATTTGTCTAGGGTTTTCACAATAGTTAAGAAATGCAAACAACCTAAATGTCCCTCAACTGAAGAATGAATTATGAAAATGTGGTACTATAATGGAGTGCTACTCAGCAGTAAAGAAAGACAAAATCATGAAATTTGCAGGTAAATGGATGGAATTAGAAGCTGTTATACTAAGTGAAGTAACAAAGTCAGAAAAACAAGTGTGGTATGTTCTCTTTCATTTGTGGTTCATAACACCAAATCCTTATATATGAATATATATCCTGATGTAACCACAGGAACCATGAAAATGGAAAAAAGGGAATGAAGAGGTCCGAGAGAGAAGAGTAGGAGACAGGTGTTATCAAGCAGAAAAATGAGTCAAATTGAGGTATTTAACTGGGAAGGGAGAAGGGAAGGTTAACCAAGGAATCATTGGGGTAAAGGGGAAGAAGGAGCTCAAGAGAGGGGTCATAATAGGAGACAGGTATTATCAAGGGATAAATGTGAAAAATAGGGGTACTTTAATTGGAGAGGGAGGAGGGAGGATTAGACAGGGAAAGAGAGGAAAAATAAATAATATTCAAGTGGTATGAAAGTCAGAGAGAAACATATTAGGTCAAAAGCCTACTGAAAAAAATATACATGAAGTATCTGTACATGAGTGCATGTGTATAGCTGAAGGCTATACAACAAGAAACACCGTGCCAGACAGGAGAAACCTCTTCTTTGAGCTGTTGGTCAAGGCAGTCCAGGAGACTCCAAAAATGACACAGGCTCTTCCCACAGCCCTTGATTACCTCCCAGAACTTGAAGGTAAGACTCTGTTGCTGAAGACAGGACATAGTTCAGACATAGGACTTGGAGCAATGCAGCTGGAACTGACCTCCTCCCTGAAAACTCTCTCTCTTAGTTTCATAGGCTACTATGCAAGGTGTTAAAGGAGAAAAATCAATGGTCCAACCCCAACTTTAAAGCCAAATAACCACAACAATGTCTAGCACAGAAAACGATCTCTATCCGTGCAATGGGGACATTTTTATCTTTGGGGTAATCAACAGATAGCTAGTTGGACTTAAAGTCTTCTCAATGGGAGAGAACTCATGTGTGGTACTGTAAACATATCCAAATACACATGGCTGGAGATGTGATGGATCCTAGAGAAAACCCTACACCTGTCATATCCACCTGATTTTTGAGAAAGATTCCAAAAATTAACATTGGAGAAGACAGCTTCTTCAACAAATGATACTGAGGGGGACTGGAGAGAAGGCTCAGCAGTTAAGAGCACTGGCTGCTCTTGCAGAGGATCCAGGTTCAGTTCCCAGCACCCACATGGCAGTTAACAGCCATCCGTAACTCCAGTTCCAGGAGATCTTGTGCCTTCTTCTTACCTCTGTGGGCATTGCATGACATGGGTGCACTTGCACACATGCAGGCAATACACTCATATACATACAAAATAAATAAAATGAAATGATGCTGAGAAAATAGAATAACCATATGTAGAAGAATGAAACTAGATCCTTATCTCTCACCCTGCATAAAATAAACTCTAAATGTATCAAAAGCCCTTAACCTAAGTCCTGTAACTCTGAAACTGCTAGAGGGGAAAAATAGGGAAAACACTTCAAGACATAAGCATAGGTAAGGACTTTCTGAATAGGACTCCATTAGATCAGCATATAACACAATCAGTTGACAGACAGAACCTCATAAAACTGAAAAGCTACACAGCAAAAAAATAAATTCAGTAGAAAGACTGCCTACTGCCTACAAGATGGGAGAAAACCTTTGTCAGCTCTACATTTGACAGAGATAGGTTTTATGTTATATATTTTTAATATTAAAATGTGAAGTGAAATTGTATCAGTGCTTTATTCCAAATGTCAAGAAGATCATCTTCAAAATATCCAGGATTCTAAGTCATGAAAATCACAGGCACATGATCTTAGGTTCACTTATAAAAACTGCCCCACTTTCATCACAGCCCTGTCCTCCTGCAGCCACATTCTGCACCCGGAGATCACTTCCCCTCCCTTGAACAGGCTGCCAGGGTCTTGATACATCAGGTGAAGTCCACTCAAACTCCCTGTTCCAGGTAACTCCACTTTCAAAGGATAAATCTGACCAGGAACATTAACTATTCTACAGGAACCATCACCCTCTGTCCCACCTGACTTTGTCCTGAGCCCCTCACCTCTATACTTCTCCCCTATTTCCCTCCGTCCCTCTTTTGTACTCCCTTGAACTGGCCAAATTTCCTTAAATACTTTTCTTTGCCACTTGTCACAACACTTTTCCCTCTAATTCTCATCCCATGTCTGGTTTCTCTCTTTGATTTTCACATTCTTTTAAAGCTAGCACTGGTCATTGGAAGCCTAGCGTTCCAGAGCCTGGACTCACAGGAGAGGTTTAAAGGTCCCCATGATTGAGAGCTGACTCTGATATTGCCCCAGCTGCCTGAG
Source organism: Nannospalax galili (assembly GCF_000622305.1). NCBI lineage: Eukaryota > Metazoa > Chordata > Mammalia > Rodentia > Spalacidae > Nannospalax > Nannospalax galili. Next base: position 304,723 of record NW_008344750.1, read on the forward strand.
GCTAATCATTAACTCTGTGTTTATATAAAGAATGGTCCACATTTGCAATGGGGACAACACTACCTACAACCATGGCCAGCACAGTGAGCTCCAACACCATCACAGGAGACTCAGAACTGTCTTCATTGTCAGGAAACATCCAAAATGCTGCTGACATCTCTGTCATTGTCATCTATTTTGTGGTGGTGATGGCTGTCGGAGTATGGGTATGTGAGAGCCCAATAAAATGTCAGGGTGGGCACCAACATTGCAAGGGAGAGTGTCTTATTGTGGAAGATGTGTGAAATGACAAATTGAGATATTAATAATTCTACAGATATCATTACCTTTCTGTCTGAATCATATCATTGTTTGTGACATAGATAATGTTTGCCTTGAATTTATCCATCCAGCAATGTCATCATTTGAACAGACAGAACTCAGGGCTACAGACTTGCTGTTTGGCATGTCCAACACCTAGCACAATGGACACAAATGTCATTTTTATTATTTCATTTCAATTACTTTCCTTTGTTAACTAAGTTTCTGGCTATGTAAGTCATTTGTGTTTCCTTTATTCTTTCTTTTTAGTAACAAGTTAGAGCTGTTTCTTCCACAGACAGCTTTAGTGATATGTAACAATGTAAAATATGTTTTTCAAACATGATTTTTGAGTCTATTAAAAGTTGTTGTTGTAGCTGGGTGTGGTGGCACATGCCTTTAATCCAAGCACTTGAGAGGCAGAGGCAAGTAGATCTCTGTGAGTTCAAGGCCAGCCTGGTCTACATACATGGTGAGTTCCAGGCCAGCTGGGGCTACATTGGGTAACCCTGTCTCAAAAAGAACCCCCCAAAATTGATGCTGTATCACACTATCTATAAAAACGTGTCTCTATAGGAGTGCTAAAATATTAATGTCAGCACGCTGGCCAGAGCAGCTGGGGTGTCTTGCCAATCTTGGGTTCACCTGCTGTTTTCTGATCTTGTATTTCCTCAGGCGATGCTGAAGACCAACCGAAACACTGTTGGAGGTTTCTTCCTGGCTGGTCGAGATATGACCTGGTGGCCAGTAAGTAGGCCAGGGTTTCCTGGAGATAAACATTGAAAAATTGTGGGAGGGGTACTCTTTATAAATCCTCTTCTTCAAAGCTGTCACCTAGAATTCCAGAAAGATTATGGAGTATAGCCAATAGTCAATCACATAGAATTCCAGAAATATTACAGAGTATGGCTTTAGTCTGGCATTTGGAGACCCCTCCCCCACTTCAGTTCTGCTCATGTTTTCTTGGTTCCCATGAAGAGCCTTCTTGGCTTCTTAGCTCCGCATGGCCCTTCTCTGCTCCCGACCCTGAACTAGGCTCCTCTTTTTGAGACTAGCTTTTCTTCTTTGCCTACCCACCTCAATGTCAGCTGGCTCTCGGTCCCTTCCAGTCTTGCTCCGAGTCTACATGTTCTGCTCTACACTCTTACTAAGGGCAGGTTGTGCTCACTGGGATGGTGTTTATAGTGAGTGGTCCTACTGTTTTCTTCTGGGTTTTGATGTATGGTCTCCTCAGACATACTTTTCGTTCAGTAAAGGCAGCATATTTTTCTATGAATCTGGAGAGTGTCAGAGTTGAGTTAGTTACAGTTGGTACTCAGAAAATGCTTCCTTCAGCAGATCTTCTGACTTGTCTAAATAGAATAAAAAGAAATGAAAACTTGCAACAAGCCCGGCAGGGATGATTGGAACAGATTTACTTGGGACACGCAATCAATCAGACATCATCTTCCTACTATTGTTATTGTGAAACACGTAAATCTCAACCAATCCCACAGTCACAAACCAGCTCCTTATCTCCCCTAGCCCAGCCCGAATGTCTGCATTCAAAAAGTGATTTTACAGTGGAAAATAAAGTAGAGTCAGAGAGAGCCCTGCAGGGTCTCACCCCAATTCTGCCCGTGACTGATACTGACTTCTCTGCTCATTGAAGAAAGCACTCTTCATCTTTGAATCTTAAGAACTGAAGGCAGTGTGATGGATGAGAACAGGGTCCTGTGGCTAGAAAGAAAGAAAAACAAATCCCTCTGATTCAATTTAATAGTCTGCTATTAAGAGTCAAGTACCAGCCAGGCATAGTGGTACATACCTTTAATCCCAGCACTCGGGAGGCAGAGACAGGTGGATCTCTGTGAGATTGGGGCCAGCCTGGTGGTCTACATAGTGAGTTCAAGGCTATCTGTGGCTACAGAGAGACCCTGTCTCAAAAAGTTTTTTTTTTTTAAAGTCAAGTGCTAATAAGTCTGGCAGAACACATGGGTAGATACGCTGACATTCCCCTAAGACAAGATTCACCAAGTTTTTCTATACAAGGCCCAATTGCAAGTATTTTATGATTTACAGACAATAGTCTGTTACAACCACACAGCTCTGCCATTGTAACCCCAAAGAACCCTTAATCAGAATGCTATGGTGTATGAAATTCATGGCTGAGTTTCAAGAGGAGTATTAGAGATACTAAATTTTAAATTTCGCTGAATTGCAAATTTTCACATTTTACAAAATACTAAAATTTTTTTGGTCTTTTTTGAGATAGGGTCTCTCAAGTAGCCCCAGCTGGCCTGGAACTCACTGTGTAGACCAGGCTGGCCTTGAACTCACAGAGATCCACCTGCCTCTGCCTCCCGGATAGTGGGATTAAAGGTATGTTCTACCACACCCAGCAAAATATTAGATTTTTTAAACCATTTTTAACTACTCAAAATATGAAAAATGTTCTTAGCTTATGGGTCACAGAAAAAACTGGTAACAGGCTAGATTTTGCCCATGCACAATAGTTTGCTGGCTTTTGTTCTAAGAAGTAGATTGGATTAGCCTCAATATCTATTCATTTCCAAGAAGTTTTATTTAGATCTTTAAAAATCTAATCTTAGTTGGTCTCTTGCACTGCAGATGGGAGCCTCTCTCTTTGCCAGTAACATCGGCAGTGGCCACTTTGTGGGCCTGGCTGGGACGGGGGCAGCTTCAGGAATTGCCGTTACAGCATTTGAATCACATGTAAGTGACATCAAATACTTTTTTCTTTTAAGCCAAATCCATGTTGGGATATTTTAATTGAAATGTTCTCCCAGATTGTCTGGGAGTCTGTATCCGATGTATTCCTTTTGTTTCAGTTTTTATTCTTGCTTCCACCCGTCCACTTTCTGTTTGCCTTTAAGTACTTCTGTAGCCCCATTGTGCTTGGGCCGGTTGGTCACATTATTACTGACCTCTGAGCTTTTTCTCAGGCAGTTATTCCTACCAGGATATCACCTTGTACAGCCCAATTCCCACTGTCACTTGGCCCCTGTGACTATTTGAGCTCTTCTTTTCATGTCTCTTCTCTGAGTTAGAACACTGTATGCCCATCCCTAATCTGAAAACAACACTTAAAATAAAAGGAAGGGAGCTGGGGAGGTGGCTCAGTGATTAACATGCTCACTGCACATGTAAAAGAACCAAAGTTCAGTTCCCCAGAACCCACATGTGAACACTCGGCAGACACAAAGGCCCACTTGTAATTCTCAGAAGGAGGAGACAAGGGATTCCCCAAGCAAGCTGGCTCGTGAGATTAGCAGTATCAGCAGGTTTGGGGTTTGTTCGGAGACCCTACCTCAAAGAGTAAGGTGCAAGAGTGATTTTAAAAGATCCCTGACATCAGAATGACAGAGTATATGGGCTCCAGTGGGGGCAGTGGATATGGAGGGTGCCATTTGGAATGCGGGTATAAAGATGAATAAGATTGTTTGGGATATTCTATATGAAATACATACTAAAATATCAATAAATTTAAAAAATGAAAAAAAAGATCCCTGACATCAACCTGAGGTCTCCACATGCATGTGCACACACTTACATACATATGAACATGCATACACACATGCATACATAGCACAGACACATTAAAAAAATCAATAAGTAAAGAGCCATGCCTCCTTATTTGAGAAGTTTATATTCAAGTAGAAAAAAACAAATATGCAATAACTATCATGCGAAAAGTGCAAAGAAGCCTTTGTGGTGTTCAAAGATCACACAGGAGGATCGTCCATCATGACAATGGTAGGATGGATAGAAACTGTTCAAGTGACCTTGACCAAGCCACTAACAGCGCAGTAAGGAGTGAATGTTTTGTGAGATAGCAGGTAAGACTTTACAACTGAGCTCAGAAGCTGTGTCCTTTCACTGGACCCTAAGTTCTTAAGGACAAGGAATGCACCGTCTCTTCCACACGTACCACTCTGTCACCTAGCACACCTGGGCATGTAGCAGGAGTGTCATAAAGTTTGTGAATAGCCTGAAGTTTTTCTGTTCCCCACAGTGCATGTGTGGAGATCAGAGAATGACTTCCAGTTGGTTCTTTCCACTGTGGGTTCTCAAGAGCAAACTCAGGTTGTCAGGCTTGCACAGCAAGTGCTTTTACCCACTGAGCATCGCCCCCTAACTTACCCTTTCTAATGTTTTTGTGTATGTGTATATTAGTGAGAGGAAAAATGTTGGACCATGAAACTGTAAACAAACCATCCCTAGGTGGACACCTTAAGTCATCATAAATGCTTTTGCCTTCCCAATGTTGAAGGTTTTATTTTCTTTTTTTTTTTTAATGTGTGTGTGTTTTGTCTGTGTGTAAGTGCATCCTTATGTGCAATGCCTGCAGAAGTCAGAAGAGGGCATCAGATCCCCCTGAAACTGGAGCTACGGATGGTTGTTAGCCACCATGTGGATGCTGGGAACCAAACCTGGGTCCTCTGCAGAAGCAGCCAATGCTTTTAACCACTGAGTCATCCCTCCAGCCCTGGGTTTTGTTTTGTTTTTTAATTACTTTTAGCTGCTTTTGCCTCAGAAGTATCAGGGACTCCAATATACATCCAGTCATTGGCCAGACATGCCTTGTGGCCTGAAATTTGTTTTGACAGTACCGCGAACCCCGCAAGTGAAGGCAGCTTCTAGAGGCATGACAAAACTGACCCATGACCTCATGAGTATCACTATTGGGCTACTCTTTATTTGATTACTCTGCCCTTTTAATTTTTGACCTTGAGCTTCCTTAATCTCTATGAAGCTCAAGTTCCACCTACTTAAGCCAGTGATAACGATGCTTATTATGCCTGCTTCAGTAGCTGCTGTAAAACAGTGAGTGTACTCTGTGGAGACTGTAAATTCACATCTTAATTCCATATTATATTTTTATCATTATTATATTTGGCAAGACTTACAGGAACTGGGAAGTTCTTCCCATCCCAAATTTCCTTCTCACTGCTTTAACACTCTTATCATTCAAGATCATTGCTTTTGACAACGGTTATCAGCTGGGCTCAAATCTCTTTATCTTCTGGTTGGTTTGACACATATCTTTGGTTTCATTCATTCTAAGCCCTGAAGAGCGATGGTCTCTGAATCATAGACACAGAGGTAAAGGATCCACTGTTGTCTGGATATCATGATTGTTGGATTGGACAGGAGCTAAGAAAACTATTTTTTTAGTTTTCAGACTCAGAAGTCATAGAATTATAAGATCCACAGTCACTAACTTTCTGTTGTTCTTGGTCTGTTGCAGTCCTTTCTGTTACTGCTGGTTCTGGGTTGGTTTTTTGTCCCCATCTACATCAAGGCAGGGGTGAGTATCTGTTCTAGGAAAAACCTTCAAATGTATCTGTCATACATTCGTTAATTCAGTTGTTGTCTCTGTTCTATCATGAAACCTGGGCACTTGACCCTCATCAGCCCTACTGCTAAGAATATACAGGTGACAAAAATCAATTGCTTGCCCAGAAGGTCTCCCAGTATAGAATGTGACTATAGTCAAGAAAAAAATCAGTGGTAGGCCTGCATGATGACTGTGGTGTTAGACCTCAGCCTGATATGGAACCCTAAAGCTAGGCTCACCCTTGTACTTCAAGAAAAGCTTTTCAGAGGTGATCTGGCTTATGTCTTAAGAGATGAGATTCGGCTCCCTCAGGTGGAAAAGCTGGAGGATGGGATGTCAGTGAAATCAATACACAGAAACTGAAAATCTTCCTTATTTAGAATATTTGGAGGTCAGGTAAAATAAGGTGAAAACAAAGTCTATGGAACAAGGGTGATGAGTAGTAGTGCTGCCTATAGGCACATGTGGGTTCAGTCATGAATCTTCATGTGTGTCCTTCCCCTGGAAGAGGACTGGGGCCAGTGGAAGAGTTGGTAATGGACCAGCGTTAACCAAAGTATAACATATACTTGTGTAAAAATATCACGAAACCCATTGTTTTGTATAATTAAAATATGCTAATAAAAATATAATGATATGTTACTATATGACTAGTGTAATAGCTAAAAATTTCTAAATGATGGTACTGTTAAAAAATGTGTCCTAAGGCTGGAGACATGGCTCAGTGGTTAAGTGCACTGACTGCTCTTGCAGAGGACCCGGGTTTGGTTCCCAGCACCCACTTGGTGGGTAACAACCATCCATAACTCCAGTTCCAGGGGATCCAATGCCCCATTCTGACCTCAGTGGGCACTGCATGACATGAGTGCACTTACATACATGCAGGCAATAGACACATACACATAAAATAAAAATAATAAATATTTTTTAAAAGGTGTCCTAGGCAGATGTGGTGCTGCATGCCTTTAATCCCAACATTTGGAAGGCAGAGGTGGGCGAATGTCTGTGAGACTGAGGCCAGCCTGGTTCACTTAGGGAGTTCCAGACCTGCTGGAGCTACAAGGAGATCCCGTCTCAAAAACAAAGTGTCCTGAGCTCATCAGGTAAAGGCACTTGCTGCCAAACCTGACCACATGAATTCAATCCCAAAGACCCAGGTAATAGAAGAAAAAGCCAATTCCTAAAAGCTTTCCCCTGACTGCCTCATGCACACTGTGGCCCATGAGTACATGTGCACACCCAGAGATGAGTAAGTAAATGTAATAAAATTTTAAATGCAGAACTTTCAAGCACTCAAGGGTTATGATCAGAGTCCCATTTTCTGAAGTTTTACCCAGACATCCGAGTGGACAATGGACTTGAACAAAAGTTCATGCAATCTTGGAGATAGCTTAGTCAGTAAAGTGCTTGCCATGCAAACATGATAATAACCTGAGTTTGATCTCTAACACTCACATAAAATCTGACCATGATGGCACATTCACCCCAGCCCTGAAGAGGCAGAGACAGGCAGAAGCCTGGGGTTCACTGGTTAGCCATCTGAACCTAATCAGTAAGTTCCGGGCTGGGACAAGACACTGTCTCAAAAACACAAGGTAGAGAGTGCTTAAGAAATAATACCTGAGGTTGCCCTCTGGCCTCAACATGGACACACACACACACACACACACACACACACACACACACGCACACACACACACACACACACGCACACACACACACACACACACACACACACACATGCACGCACACACGTACATACACACAAATACAAACGTTTATGCAGTCTTGGCTGAGTATGGTGGTGTATGCCTATAATCCCAGAATTTAAGTGGCATGGGCAAAAGGTTCAGGACTTCAGCATTAAGTCTAAGGCTAGCCTGGGCTACACCAGCTCTAGTGAGGGCCTGATCATGTATCACATTACATATTATGGGACACATACAAAAGAGGAAACCACACTTGCTTTACAATATTTCACCCCATGGAATCTACCTGGGCCCCTCAAGGAAAGCATTAGTCTCTCCTACAGACCTAATAACCATCTCGTAAAGGCCACACCACCACACCACCATTACAATGGAGACCAAACATCCAGAACATGACCTTTTAAGGGATAAATATTATCCATACTGACTATAGCAGATTCCTTCCTTCTCTACTGGCCTTTAGTTCCACACAGCAAGTTCATCTCAATCTTCGGCTCACAGCACAGTGTTATTTGAAGTTTACCCACAGCATCTCTTTCATCTTTCATGCCTATGATCTCAGCACTTGCATGACAGAGGCAAGAGGATTGATAAGAGTTGGAGATCATCCAGGGATATATAGTGAGACCATGTCATTTAAAACCAAATCTTCTCCCTGCATCCCACGAGTGTCCACTTGAATGTGCTTAATGTATGATTAGATCATTGTTTCCTTGAAAATTACAGTAGTATTCTGTGTATCTGTGTACATGTAAATATATATTTAACTTACATAAATGCTAATCTGCTTTAGATTTTATTCTAGGCTTTGTATACTCCATGTGGATTTGATTTTTAAAACTCAATACTTGGGTATTCATGTCCAGTTTACTTTCCTCTGGGTGATGCTCATTGGCTGCCCCACTGATAAACCCCTAGGTTGCTTGCCATTCTCCAGCACCACAATGGGCACCACAAGGAAATTTTGAAGGAGGCATGATGAAAATGAATTCTGATCTAAATTTCTTAAGAGAATAGTTTTTATGTATATTTTATTAATTTTTTGTGCATTCCATACAAAACATCTTAATCATCTTTACATGCCCTCCCCCATTTGGACTCCCCATAGCCCACCTCACCAGATTTAATGCATTGTCATATGTGTTAAGGCCTAGCAAGTCAAGTTAGTGTACCCAGATATCCCTCAGTGCAAGTTCATCCACTGAGGTCTATCTACAGTCTCTCCCTTAAAGAAGATCAACTCTCCCTCACCCAACAGTACTCAGCTGCCTACAGTTCTTCAGCTAAGGTTGGGGACTGCTGCCCATTTCCACAGTTCTGTGATGGGTTTTTGTGTGATTAAGTTTGCATGTGTCTTGTGCATGCTGTCATCATTGCTGTAGGTTCATATGAACAAAGTCCCAGGAGCCCATAAGACTGTTTCCTTATGGTCATGCACCTCCTCCTTTGCCTCTTACAGTCTTTCTGCCCCCCTCTTCTGCAATGGTCCCTGAGCTTTGAGTAAATGGAGTTTAATATAGGAGTCCTGTCCAGGGACCCACACTCTGCAGATTCTTATTCTCTGCGTTTTCACCATTTGTGGCCTTTTGTGTTCATGGCCCTCTGTTGCATGAGGGAGCTTCATTGATGAGGGTTGAGAGATGAATTAGTGTTCCCTCTACCCCTTATTCCACTATATTTCATGAGTCTTAGGTGTAGAGATCCCATTGTAGATATGTCACTTAGGTTTGAGTATCTCACAGACATATTCTCTGTGTGTGACCAGTTGCGGAATTCTGTAATAGCCTCTGCCTGTTGCTAAAGAAGCTTCTTCGGTGAGTGATGACTGGCATACTTGCCTGTAAATATAAGGATCCATATTTATTATAAAGAAATTACATTTGTCTAGGGATGTGATAGCCTTGGGGTTTTGTCTAAGATCTATGACCTCTGCCACCCATGTGTATTTAGCTATGTTTACAGTACCATATATGAGTTCCTTCCCATTGAGTAGGCTTTAAGCCCAATTAAGTAGCTATTGAGTAAATCCAAGATAAAAATGCCACGACTGCACTGATAGAGTTTGCTGTGCCAATCATTGTTGTGGTTATTAGGCCTTGAAGTTGGAGTTAGACCATCAATTAGTGTTCTCCCTTAGCAGCTTGCATAGTGTCCTCCAAAACTATGAGAGCTAGCCTTCAGGGATGTGCTTCTAGATCAGTTCCAGCTCCATTGCTCCAAGTCCTGTGTCTGAAGTATGTCCTGTCTTCAGTGATAGAGTCTTATCTTCAAGTTCTGAGAGGCAATCAAGGGCTGTGGCAGTGGCCTGTGTAATTTTGGGAGTCTCTTGGACCATCCTGGTCAACAACTCAAAGGGAGGTTCCTCCTGTCTGACACTGTTTCTTGTTATGTAGCCTTCAGCTATACACACGAACTCATGTAGAGATATTGTATGTGATTTTTCAGTAAGCTTTTGAACTAATACATTTCCCCCTGGTTTTTCATACCAGCTAAGCATTATTTATCTCTCCTCTCTCTCCCTGTCTAACTCTCCTTCTTCTCCCCACCCCCCAGTTAAAGTACTCATATTTTCCCCCATTTTGCCCTTGATAATACCTGTCTTCTATGAGTCCCCCCTCTCTTGAGCTCCTTCTTCCCCTTTGCCTCCATGGTTCCTTTTATAACCCTTCCTCTTCCCCTCCCAGTTAAATACCCCTATTTTACCCATTAAACCCACTATTAGCAACATCTATCTAATAGCCTTTGTCCTTAGATTCTAAGCTACATTTATATAAATCTAAGAGCTATTAGATTGCTGTTGAGAATGGCCACAGTCAGCCACTGTCTTGATGATCATTATTGTCCTAAGGTTCCCATTCTGCCACAGCTTCATCAACACATAATTTTCACCATCCCAACAATAGCAATCTCCTTTATTAATCAGGGTCAGGATGCACTACAGTTACTGTGGCTCCTCTACAAACCAACGCTGCTGACCAACTAAGGCACTGCTCTGTGTGTGACCCTGGTTACCACATTTCTCCACTCTGTCACTGGTGCTTAGAGCATGGGGTGACACCTGGGATGAGGGTGCTCTGGGGCCAACTTATGGGTATTACCTTGGAGGTCACCATATATTTATCAGTTGCTCATTCAAGTCCTTTCTAGTTCCAGGCTTAAACAAGCTCTGCTGAAAAGATGCTGTCATTGGCTCAAAGCTCACACCGCAAAACACATGTTACGTGTTCTTGGCTGTGACTTGGGTCCCTCAAGGGTCGCACTCGTTTGGTGGTCTACGAAGAGTTCCGCTTCTTGTTTTTGAAAAAAGCTGCGTGGCACACACACACACACACACACACACACACACACACACACACATGTGAGCACGCCGTGTGTGTGTGTGTGTGTGTGTGTGTGTATGTATGTTTATTAACAAATTTTTATATTGGAGGAGACTAGGACTTAATATAATTCATCTTCAATAAATGTAATTATATAAATAAATGCTCCAGTGTATATCTATACTATCCTCAATTATCAATGTATTATGTAATTACATTGCAATTTATTATTTACAAATGTTATTTTGACCGTACTACAGCATCACCAATATAAATAATAGAAAGTATTTGTTGTGTGTCAGCCAGGTATTTGGTGATGCTGTAGGCACATTACCTCTACTTCTACATGAAATCTTCTCTTTGAGAAAATGGAAATTCAGAGACTGTCCTTTGCCAAAAGTCCTAAGATGTAGTAAATAGAGCCTGGAAGAGCTGCCAAGTTTGTCATTCTGTCTCCAGTGCCAAGTTCATTCCAGTCTTGCCACTCTAGCAAGGCGCTGTGCCTCCCTCACATCTGGCCACCCCAAGACGCCGTGCACAGCGCTTCACTGCCTGCAGTTGTTTAGAAAATCTCGATGAATCTGAACGCACTGGGCTCTGGAGTGAAACCCTGTTGATGTCTGTCTCTGCAGGTGATGACCATGCCAGAATACCTCAGAAAGCGGTTTGGTGGGAAGCGACTCCAGATCTACCTCTCCATCCTCTCCCTCTTCATCTGTGTGGTTTTGACAATCTCAGTGAGTTCAGGGCCTCCGGCATTGTCGTTTCCAAAGTTTGCCTATTGGGGCAGCTGCTAAAATCAGAAATTGATGTGTATAGAATGACAAGGCATTAGCACATTAGCAGGGTCAAATCTGAGGATGCCTTAACCTCCTTGGGGGTCTCTCTGCAAAGTCTTAAGCAGGGAAAAGATGCTCAGAAGATCCACAGACCTAGAGTAGCAGACTTTCAAGTCATGAGAGTCCCAAGAGGGATCAGATTAGATCCCTCTAATCTGAAAGCGTTCAGTCTGTGAAAAAGCAGCTGTGCAGAAGGGGCAAATGTCAGTCACTAAAGTAATAACGGCTACTTCCCAACAAAAAGGGAAGATCCCCTGGGCTTCTGCCTTTTCCACCATCCAATAACTCCCTTATATTTTCTCAGAGCAAGCCCAGATTCATGTTTTCATTTTCAATTTAATTATCAAACACCTGATCCAAAACGGAAGTACTTTGTATTAGTATACTGACTCTTCTTAAGCTTACCCTATCTTATCAAAGACTACCCTTTAAAATAAGCATCATAAACTGCTTCTGAAATAATTACTCCTTGGAGATAATCAATGACAAAAGAAGACATGAATTTGAAGTTTGAGCAGCATGTGAGGAAAGCAAGGAAAGAATAACTTTTTATCCTTATGTATCAATGGAAAATCTCTGCAGGTTTATAGTCCAGGCACATGTCTCCATGTTTATGATAGAAATTTGTCAGCCTCTTTTGCTCTTCTGTTGAACTATGATTCTTGCAAGCAAACCAGCTTTAGATTAGATACCATGAGCCTTCCTAATGCAATGTACTTTTAGCACATTTTTCACATTATTAAGCTGTGCCTAAGGGTAATAAATATTCTCAAGCAGGAGGAGTTTCTCCATATACCCAACGAGATGAGGGTTTAGGCATGTAGTAACCGGCTACTTATAAAGAACTGTGCAAACAGACTAAAATACAATCTAAAACAGAGCATATGGACAAGTACAGTATTCTGTGCTACCAGGGAAGGGGCTAGCCCTTGCCAGTGAGAATTGGAAGTGGTCTTTTCATTGAACAGAAGAAGCAGAGGAGTCCCTTGGTGCTGGAGATTTGTACTCACATGTTCCACAAGTGGGTTAAACTTGCTACTCTCCCAGTTCTCCTCTGACATCTACAGCATTATGGTTCCAAAGAGCAAGAACGTGCCCTGCAATAGAAGGGCAGCTGTTAAAAGATGCCCTGACAGATGTAACCTTTTGAAGTGGGAGGGCTCTCAGTAGTAAAGAACAAGTGAGTGAATGTTGATAAGCTGGGAGGGTACAAGGAAGTCAAGGACATACATGTGTATTCATGTACACCTGTGATCAGCCGGAAAGATAGCACAGCAAACATCCTTTCTCACCTACAAGGTTATGTTTTGAGTGATATTAATAATGATTGATCTTATCCATGTTTGCTTATATATATTTACACTCTGATAACCAATTCCATCCTGGCTACTTACTAGACAAATCATTCATTATGAGGACTTAAGATGGTACAGTTTCCAGAATTCTTTCCTACCCAGGTTGAGAACGATCATCTCACTCAAAGGTACTCAACCTCTAATAATATGCACACTGAGAACCAGCTGTGGCATGATGTCCTTTCATCCCTAAGTGTTTCAGATTAAAGCTCCTGAAAACGCTGACAGCCTTCTAGGAAAGAGCATTGCAAATTGTTAAGTCAGGAAATTAACATTGATACAAACTGCCATCTTATCTACAACCCTTATTGAGGTGTTGGCGATTGTTCCAAAGCAGTCTCTATTAGCAAAAGAAAATCCTAGAATCCTTAAAAAAAACCTCTTTATTAGAATATTTCGACATCATTGTAGATGTAATAAATGCCAGTGAGCTGTCCACTTAAGTTGTTAAAATGCTATGTTCTGGCCTATGTATATTTTACCACAATAAAAAAATTGATAATATATAAGGTACTCACATAGGATTTCAAAACCACCAATTCAGTGTCTTATTACAATATAATAGAAACAAATATCGAAGAATTCATAAGACACTGTGAGTTTTAATGTGTAAATGATTGGAAAGAGCAGCAAAACAAACTAAAATGTTGTGTGCAATAATTTCCCCCTTCGTAACTGGGGTGATCAAGCCCACTGTGGATGCAGGTGAATGACAGAGAGGCATGAGCAGTGCCTCCCCAGGCAACCCTCTTTCTGAGGTAGTGGAATATTTTATACATAGTCAACATTGAAAAAACTTCCCTCAGCTTGCATAGCAACTTCATTCCTAGAAAACCCCAGTATATAAAATTGCAGAAAGTACTTGTTTGTAAAGCTGAGGTGGGCTATAGGTTAAGAGAATCAAGAACAGGTTTTTCACTAACACCCTTGTCTGGTGAAGGATAAAGTGCCAAATCTTATTTCAAATCTTAGGGGGAACAAGCAAGCATTTCTGCCCCACCTCCTACTAGCCCCAAGTGCTACAAACAAACCTAGAACGAGCTCCTCTGTGACTCTTTGGCATTTGTTTATACAAATACAATTTATTTCTAACTCACATACTTAACATGCTGTTTCTCAAGTATTTTGTTTTTTCTTTTTATATGGATCCTAGAGGATCTGACTTGAAGGGGGCAGATAAAAGTGGGACCAGCACAAGTTTTGTGAAACTGGAAAGCACACATTGGGGTTCCAGAGTTAGATGGGTGCAGTCTTGCACCTGGGGGCTCCCTCTGTAGGAACCCTTCTGAAAGAACCCTGGGGGCTCCCTCCAAAAGAACCCTGGCTTTCTGAGTATTTTGCCTGCTGGGTTCTACATTGTAACCACCAATCCTTTAACATTTGGTGTTTATGTCTTCACCCTCTCCTCCCAGTGACTGTTCTAAACCATCCACTTAAATTGTTTTTTCATTTATGAGTTCGTTGTTCTTGGCACCGGGTTGATAATGACATTTTCATACAGGAGTGTATTACACATTCAACAAGCCCCCTCACCCCATCTTTGCATTCTTCCCTGGCCTTCCCCTCTCCCCACCAGTCAGTCCCTTCCTTCTTCCTACACAGTTTTGCTTCTACTTTCACGTCACATAGACAAACATGACTTAATGTATCTACATAAAATATAGGAACCACAAATAAGAGGAAAATATACAATATTTGTCTTTCTGAGACTGACTTAATTCGCTTAGTATGTTTTTCTCTAGTTGCATCCATTTTCAAAACACAACACAACTCTATTCTTTTTTTTTTTTTTTTTTTTTTTTTTTTTTTGTCTTTTTGAGATAGAGCCTCCTGTAGCCCCAGCTGGCCTCCTGAACTCACTATGTAGACCAGGATGGCCTTGAACTCACAGAGAGCCACCTGCCTCTGCCTCCTGAGTGCTGGGACTAAAAGCATGTGCCACCATGCCCAGCAACTCCATTTATCTTTATGAAAAAAATCCATTGTGAATATATACCACATTTTCTTTATCCATTCCTCTCTTATTGGCTACCTAGCTTGGTCCCATAACTTAGCTGTTGTGAAAGTGCTGCAGTAAACATTGATGTGCAGGTATATCTGTGATATGTTGACTTTGAGTCCTTTGGATAAATACTCAGAGGTGGTGCAGCTGGGTCCCATGGTAGATCTACTTTTAGTTTTTTGGAGAACCTCCATTTTTATTTCAATACTCCTTGGGCTAGTTTAATCCCCACCAGCAGTGTATCAGGATTCCTTTCTGTCCACATCTTCACATCATTCTTTATTTTCTTCATGACTGCCATTCTTAATGAGGTGAGCTGGAATCTCAATGCAGTTTTAATTCTCATTTCTCTGATGACCGATGAGGTTGAACATTTTTCACGTTTATTGGCCATTTGTACTTCATTAAGAATTGTTGACCTGGGGCTGGAGATATGGTTCAGCAGTTAAGTACACTTGTTGTTCTTCCAGAGGACCCAAGTTTGATTCCCAACGCCCACATAGTGGCTAGTAGCCATCTGTAACTCCAGTTTCAGGGAATCTGATGTCTTCTTCTGACCTCCACGGGCATTGCATGACATGGGTACATTTACATGTAACATGCAGGCAAAATACGCATACACAAAATAAAAATAATAAATAAAATATATATATACTTTTTTTTGTCTATTTGAGATAGGGACTCCCTGTAGCCCTAGCTGGCCTGGAACTCGCTATGTAAACTAGGATGGCCTCAAACTCACAAAGATTCACCTACCTCTGCCTCCCAAGTGCTGGGGTTAAAGGCGTGTGCCCAGCTTAAATAAAATATTTTTTAAATTAAAAAAAAAAAGAATTGTTGACACATTTTATTTCTCTATGTATTGATTGGGTTGTTTTATTTCTTGTCTAGCTTTATGAGTTCTTTGTATTTTTAGATTTAATGTACTGCCATATGTATAGCTAATGAACACTTTTTCCATTCTCTAGACTGTCTTTTCACTCAGCTGTTTCCTTTACAGTGCAGAAGCTTTTTAATTCCATGAGGACACATTTGTTCATTGTTGGCATTATTTCTTGAGTAACAGGAGTCCTATTCAGAAATTCAGATATAGGTCTGTACCTATATCTTGAAGTGCTTCCCCTGAGCATCCCTCTAACAGTTTCTGAGTTTCAGGTCTTACATTAAGGTCTATGATCCACTTGCAACTGATTTTTATACAGAGTGAGACATAGGGACCTAGCTTCACTTTTCTACATGTGGATATTCAGGTTTCCCAGCACCATTTGTTGAAGAGACTTTTTTTCTACAATGTGTATTTTTTGGCATCTTTATAAAAAAAAAATCAGGTGGCTGTAGTTGTGTGGGCTTATATCTGTGTTACTCTGTTCCACTGACCTGCATGTGTATTTTGTGCCAGTACCATGCTGTTTTTATTACTATAGCTCTGTAGTATAACTTGAAATCAGGTATGGTGATATTTAAAGCATTATTCATCTTGCCCAGGATTGCTTTGGGTATCTGGGATATTTTGTGTTTCCATATGACTTTTAAGATTGCTTTTTCTATTTCTTAAGGAACAGCATTAGAATTTTGATGAGGATTGCATTGAATCTGTAGATGGCAGGACAACCATTTTCACAATATTAATGCTTCCAATCCATGATCATGAGAGAGTTTTCCATCTTCCAGTGATGTCTTCCTTTTTTTTTTTCATCAATGTTTTAAAGTTTCCATTGTGGCGGTCTTTCATTTCCTTGGTTAAGCTTATTCCAAGGTAACTTTTTAGGCAGTTGTGAATGGAATTGTGTCTCTGATTTCTTTCTAGCATGTTAGCTATTGGTACATAGGAAGCCTACTGATTTTGTATGTTAATTTTGTGTCCTGTCACTTGGCTCGAAGTGTTTATTAGACCTCACAGCTTTCTTGTGGAGCTCTTAGGCTCTCTGACATATAGAATCACATCATCTGCAAATAAGGATCTTTTCGTGTCATCCTTTCCTATTTGTAACCCTTTTATTTTCTTCTTTTCTCATCTCTCTGGTGAAGACTTCAAGCACTACATTCAATAAGAGTGGACACAGTGGACACTCTTGTCTCATTCCCAATTGGCATAGCAAAATGTTTCAGACTCGCACTGGCCATGCCCTAGCCCTAGAGGTCTCCATTTTATAGGCAATCCCTAACTCCTTTAGGGGGGTTAAAAAGCCAAAGTCTGGATTCTAAGTACTTCTTGAGTTGTCTTTAATTCTTAGCTCTTCCAGTAAACTGAAGTTGGAAAACTATCCATATATCTGTCCATGTAACTGTATATGTTCATGCATATACATACGTAAAAACTCTGCTGCAACTATACCTAGACATACCTTTGAAGTCATGATTTCACACCGACTTCAATTACAATCCCTCTCCATAGAATATTCATTGCCTTCCCAAATTCTGCATATGTTCTTTACTTTACAATCAAAAATCCTGACTCCCCAAACCATAAACATGCATGTTTGTTTGTTTCCTCCTTAATACATCTTAAATAGTTCCCAAATTGTCTTACACATTGCCTCTTCAGCAAGTAAACCTCCCCGAATTGGGAGTTATTTGTGATTCTTCATCATGACACCAGCATAGCTAGCCAAATAGGATATCCTTCATTTTACTAAATTTGAGACTTCTAGAAGAGGAGGAGGAGGAGGAGGAGGAGGAAGAGGAGGAAGAAGAAGAGGATAAGGAGGAGGAGGAGGAGGGGAGGAGAAAGGAGGAGGAGAAAGAGGAGGAGGAGGAGTTACCCAGAAATGTTTACATTCATCTATAATCTATATTCATTATAGAAAAACCTCTCCTGGTTCAGCCATGGATCTAAATCTAGCCTACTGCTCTCTGAAGTGGATATCTACGGGGTATTTGGTGCTATATAATGCTAAGGTCCTTCAGTTGAAGTTCTGTTTCTCTCCACTTCTCTGATCTTGATGCCATGCAGATCTTGTAGATAAGGTTGAGTCTCTCCTGTGTCTTGTGTTATGGACTCCATGGATGTACCTTGACACACAATATTTTATCTTGGATATACTTACCTATCTAGTGTAGAAATTATGGAGGTTCACAAGCTATGCTATCAACACCACTATCTTTCCAGAATGATTTCTCTATATTTCCAGGTATTCCTATTATATATCATCAAGTAAGATCCTAGCATAGCCATATTAAAAAGGTGTTTAACAATCTGACCTTCAGAGACACACTGAACAGATGAGTCCAAAGATTACTACTTACTGTCTGGGTTCTATCAAGCCAAATCTCTGTCTCACTTAATTTCCTGAAACTCAACATGATTATAATAACAACACCTACTTTATAGGCAGTTTGGGAAAATAAAGAACGGTATAAATTCTTTCAAGGTTTAAAGGTATAGCTAACTCTTTGGCAGTTTAAGCATTTCCAAAATAATGTCTCATTCATTTCTTGAAACAGAACAACCCCTTATAAAATTATAATAAAAGTGTGTGTGTGTGTGTGTGAGAGAGAGAGAGAGAGAGAGAGAGCATCCTTATTGACAAACAAGAGTGAATACTAATTTTAGGGACTTGGAAGATGGCTCATAAGGTAAGAGTGCTTGCTATGCAAGCATGAGGGCCTGAGCCCAAATCCAGCACCAATTAAGAAGTCAGGACTGGGGCTGGAGAGATGGTTCACAGTTAAGAACACTGGCTGTTCTTGCAGAAGACCCAGTTCAAATCCCAGCACCCACATGGCAGCTAACAACTGTCCATAACTCCAGTTCCAGGGGATCTGACAGCCTCTTCTATCCTCCATGGGCATTGCATGACACGGGTGCCCTTACCTACATGCAGGTAATACATGCATACACATAAAATAAAAATAATAAATAAATAAAATATTTTTTTGAAAAAAGAAGCCAGGCCTTGTACATGCCTGTAACTCCAAGTGCTTGGGGGATGGGAAGGTGGAAACAGGAGGATCAGTAGGATAGCTGGCCGCCAGCCTCGCTCCAGGTTCACTGAAAGATCCTGTCTTAAGGGAATAAGGTGGAAAGAGATAAAGCAGGACACCTGACATCTCCCTCTGGCCTCCATGCATGTACAGGTACATGTACACATGTATGGCACACACACATACACCATGCATGTACACCACACACATTAAAAAGAAGAACGTGAGAGAGAGAGAGAGAGAGAGAGAGAGAGAGAGAGAGAGTGCACATGCATGCATATGGAGTTATCCCAGGAGTTTCAGGCTAGCCTTGGCACGATAGCAAGACATTCCAAAGAAAGGCGAGGAAGAGGAGGAGGAGGAGGAGGAGGTGGAGGAGGAGTCCAGAAATGTTTGCATTCATCCAATATTCATTAGAGCAAAACCTCTTCTGGTTCCAGTCATGAATTCTAAAAGGTATATATTTTAGGATTTATATATATATATATATATATCACCATCATAATCAGAGGTTCCCATAAGCAATTATTGAGCATCTCTAAACCTCACAGAAAAGGTTCTCAGACCATGTCACCTCAATTTCAAGTGTCTGAATGGAGCAACTGATAAACTGCTATGAAGATAAACAGTGAGCAAAAATGGCTGTTTGAGCCGTCCTGGCAGAATTTATTATCATGAGAATGTTTGTACAGTCTTCAAAACGACTAGGTTTACCAGGAAGAGGGTGGGCATGTGAGCACTGGGAAAGAGAAACCAGAGTCCTGAAAGGCTTGCTTCCTCCCCATCCTGGCTGTTCCCTTTCTAGTCAAACATATTTTCTGGAGCCATATTCATCAAGCTGGCTTTCGGACTGGACCTCTATCTGGCGATCTTCATCCTCCTGGCCATCACTGCTGTTTTCACCATCACTGGTGAGTCTGCTGTGTGCTTTGCTCAGTTGCAATGCTGTCTGCTGATCCGCCCATAATGTACATGAGTGTCTGTGTGTATATCACACTGAATAGTCGATGACTAAATCTGATATTCAGTAACGAAACAAGGACAAATTTCCACACTAAAGTAAAAACCGGTATTGCTAGATGGCCTTGTACAGGTAACTGCTAAAGAAAATTTCATGATATTAAACTTTGCCTTTTCTCCTACTTAATATTTTAAAAGAAATACAATGAAAGTTTAGAAGAGGTAAAAGATCCATGTATGTTGGCATGTGCCTGTAATCCCAGCACTCTGGGCTATAGAGCAAGGGAAAGAAAGAAAAGAAAGAAAGAAAGAAAGAAAGAAAGAAAGAAAGAAAGAAAGAAAGAAAGAAAGAAAGAAAAAAAGAAAGAAAGAAAGAAAGAAAGAAGAAAGGAAGGAAGGAAGAAGGAGGGAGGACGGGGGAGGGGAAGGAAGGGAAGGGAAGAAGAGAGGGAGAGAGGAAGGGAAAGGGAGGGGAGAGGGAGGGGAGGGAGGGGGAAGGGAAGGGAAGGGGAAGGAAAGGAGGGAGGGAGGGAGTGAATGAGAAGGAAGGGAAGGAAAAAAGAAAAGAACAAAAGAAAGAACAAGCAAAGGGAAACAGGAGAGCAAAGGAAAGCCACAGCACTAGGGAGACTAAGGTGTGAGAGCAAGCCTGTGTAGGCAGGTGCAGTGGCCGACGCTTGCAATCCCAGCAACTGGGAGACTGAGGTGACTTGCCAGAAGTTCAAAGCCAACCTGGGCTACATAATGAGCTCCAGGCCAGCCTTGGGTAAAGAACAAGACCCTGTCTCAGAGCCAAAAGACAAGCTTGTGACTCAACCAGGAGCTTTTTCATTTCCTTGGTTTGTTTAGCTAAAAAAAAAAATTTTAATTTCTAGTCCCAGCATTCCAGAGACAAAGGAGATGGATCTCTGTGAGATCAAGACCAGTCTGGTCTATATAGTGAGTTCCAGGCCAACTGAGGCTACAGGAAGACCCTGTCTCAAAAAGACAAAAAAATTAAATTAAATTAAAAAATAAAAATCTCGCTAAGTTACCCAGGCTGGTCCTGAACTCACTCTGTGGCATAAGCTGACCTAGACTTTACAATCTTCCTGCTTCAGCCTCCCCAGTGGCTGGAATTACAGGCCTGCTTCTCCAGGTCTGGTACCCAGGAGCTTTTGACGTTTCTTCCTGAGTCGTTTATGCTATTTGGGTGGAAGAGAGCCCAGCTGTGATGACTAGTGCATGAGTGCCAGTGGATAAAACAGGGTTCTTCTCTTCTCTTCACAGGGGGCTTGGCCTCTGTGATTTACACAGACACGATCCAGGCCATCATCATGCTCATTGGATCTTTTATTCTCATGGTGTTTGGTAAGTGACGATGCCGTGCACCAAGCCCTGGATACTTGTCTGTCTGTCTGCTCTTTATTGCTGCTTTCCAGCTCTACTGGGTCACATTTTCCTATCATTACATAGCCCCCATCATGGAAATGTTTGTCTTGCTTCTTTCTTGCTTTATTAGGCCAGCAAAAGGAATTTTTTAATTTTAAAATATTATGCAAATTTCTTGTTTGAGCCTTGTGCTCAAAATCATCAAAACCATTATCTTTTGGTTGATAACTTTATAGATATATTGGTGCATTATATTGAAAGCATAAAAATCTTTGATTTCTGTAGAATTTTCATTAAAAAGAGGATTAAATATTGGAAAAACTCAGATAACTATTAACCAAGTTGTGTCTATTTTATATAGCAATCAATTAAAATATACTATTCAATCCAGTTAGATACATGGCTTGGATTCTCCTTATGACTCACTGTATCCTCACTTCATTCTCTTGTCATGATGGCAAACAATGGTAAGGACTCAACTGTAAATTTGCATTTTCTTCTATGGGTATTTATCTTTGCTTAGATAATCCCCCACTGCAGTAAAAAGACAAGAAAATAAACATCTCTCCTTGGTTCTGTAATCACCATGTTCCATCCAATAATCTGCACTAGAGCAACCCTGGATGTCCATGTTCCTGATCACATAGTTTGAAATACACGAAGTAAAAACAGAAAGCACAAGGAATCCATAATGGCTGTAGGTAACCTCAACACAGGCTGGATACCGTTAGTCATCCGTGGCTGCCAAATTAAACTCAGTTCTTTTGCCTAGCTAAATTTCAAAGGTCTAGTGGAATACTCGTGACTGCCATCTTACCTCAGACAACACAAATTCAAGCAATTCCTCCATTGCAGACAGTTTCTGTTGCACAGTACTGCTCCGGAGGCCACAGCCAGAAGTAGTGCCTCCTGTACATTATGTAGTTATCAGAAACTGCTGTGCTACTGCTGTTCCTTGTTCTTGGATCTCTCAGGGTCCTCCATATATTTTTGTTATAAACCATATTAACCTGATAAAAGCAGTTTCCTTCTGTGTCTGCACCCTCCCCTGGCCTACTCATTTTGCACATGATCCCAGCACAATTTTTGGCAATTATATGTACTCAATTTAATAATGAAAAGGTGAAGGACTATCAATTCAGCTCCACAATTGTATAATAGTCTGATGAATTTTGCATCATTGTGGGGAGTCAAGTTCAGAGGCCAGAGATGGTGGGTCTCAAGGAGCCAGGATATTAAAGAAGATTCTTGGAGCCACTGGCAAATGCAAACTTTATTTTCTCCAGGTGAGACCATGCACCCTTGGTCCTAAGGACTTTTTTTTTTTTTTTTTTTTTTTTTTTTTTTTTTTTTTTTAAAAAAAAAAAAAAAAAAAAAAAAATTCAGCTATGTAGACCAAGATGGCCTCAATCTCACAGTGATTTGCCTGCCTCTGCCTCCTGCGTACTGGAATTAAAAATGTACACCACCACACCTGGCTTCCCAGAGCATTTTCTTTTTAATGTGTATGTGTTACACAAGTGCACCTGTGTCGTGCAGCGCCCACAGAGGATGGAAGAGGGCATCAGATCCCCTGGAACTAGAGTTACAGACAGTCATTAGCCTCCATGTGGGTGCTGGGATTCAAACCCAGGACTTCTGCAAGAACATCTAGTGCTCTTAACCACTGAGCCATTTCTTCAGCCTCCCAAGGGCATTTTATAGGAAATCACACAAACGTGGTTTCTTTGCAAAACTGGCTATATAATGAGTTACATAACAGCCATGTTTACTGTTTACTTATAGTTCCCTGGATGTCCAGTAGTGGCCATCATAACTGTCATCTTGGAAGTCACCAACATCACCATATAATGTAAACTTTTATCTGGCTCTCACAGCCTTTGTTCCCTTCATTCATCTGAGCTTGAACTCAGTGACTCTGGCCTTGAACTCACAAAGATCCGTCTGCCTCTGCCTCCCCAGTGCTGAGATTAAAGGCGTGCACCACCACGCCTGGCCTTCTAATATCAATTTTAATTCCTGTTTACACCTGACTAGCCGCTTCAGACTTATAGTGGTCTCTGTCTCACCATTTTCTCCTCATCCTCTAACCTGCTGCCTTTAACTCCTCTCCTCTTTCCATTTGTTTTTAAATATTACAATTAGAATATGGTGTGTGACACCAGAAAATCAGATGTGCCTAAGATCAGAACAGCCAGGCTCTGAGTCAGGAAGAGAGGCCATTGCTTGCTCTTCTTTCCAAAATGTTGGGGCTTCTGATAGCTAATTCCATCAGGGTTGCTCCATTAACTTCCCATCAAGCTTGCTTCAGCTGTGGGTGGTTGTGAGACACCAATGTCAGTCTGTTGCTTCAAAAACATCAGTTGTATCAGATGTGGATAAGACATGTCTTTTTTTTTTGGTCTTTTTGGGACAGGGTCTCCCTGTAGCCCCAGCTGTTCTGGAATTCACTATGTAGACCAGGCTGTCCTCAAACTCACAGAGATCCACCTGCCTCTGCCTCCCTAGTGCTGGGATTAAAGGCGTGCGCCACCATGCCTGGCTAAGACGTCATTTTATCCGATACATTTTCAGCATTTATTGAAGTTGGGGGCTACGAGAGCTTTACAGAGAAGTACATGAATGCCATCCCCTCTGTAGTCGAAGGGGACAACCTGACAATCAGCCCCAAGTGCTACACTCCTCAGCCAGACTCCTTCCACATTTTCCGAGATGCTGTCACTGGAGATATTCCATGGCCAGGAACTGCGTTTGGAATGCTCATTACAGCTATGTGGTACTGGTGCACGGATCAGGTAGGTAAATAAGCATGTGTGTGTGTGTGTGTGTGTGCATTTCTTTTAATTGTTATGTACTTGCACATATTTTTCCTCATTTGTGTTCTTGTTCCTCCTCATCTCATAGAAAAGCATCTAGCTAGGGGTTGGAGAAATGGCTCAGCGGTTAAGAACACTGGTTGTTCTTGCAGAAGACCCGGGTTCGAATCCCAGCACCCACATAGCAGCTAACAACTGTCCATAACTCCAGTTCCAAGGGATCCGACAGCTTCTTCTGACCTCCACAGGCATTGCATAACACGGGTGCACTTACCTACACACAGGCGATACATGCATACACAGAAAATAAAAATAAAGAAAAGCATCTAGCGTCTGCTTTATATACACAAATATCATCTACAGAGCCAGACATTTCTACAAGGCTGATTATGAAACGAGCTGCCTGATGGCGTCCTACTCTGTATCATGTCTTTCAGAGGCAAACACGACGGCTTTTTCATCTAAGTATTTTCCTATTTATTGCCGTTCTCTGAATCCTTGCACCTAAAGAATGATCTTTGAACCATGAGCATGGACATTATTGCAGACCCCACTAGGCACAAACGCTCTCACACTCTACCCAGGCACATTGTAACGGAATTTGCGCGCTAACTTGATCCCCACGTGATTCAAATAACCGCGCGCGCTAACTTGATCCCCACGTGATTCAAATAACCGCGCTTCCTCCTGGTTTTCTTTTTGGCCTTGCCCCTTCCCCACCACGGTGAGAGATGACAGTCCGCTCTTCCACTTTTCCACCCCCAATCCCATACAAGCAAGTTTCCAGTTTTCCCATCTTCCCAATGAAATCACAGTTTGGGGAGATCAGCGTTCAGGGTTACCATTTTTATGCCACATGAAAGTAACTCCCACAAGGCCCTGTCATGCTCTGACTGATTCTTTGGCTTTCTTTTTTACAGGAAATTAATCATTCTTTAGTTTTCTTTTCTTTTCCCTCCAATCTTACTTTATATAATTGGGTGGATATAAATTAATACACAGAAATTAAGCAAGATGCATGTAACAATTTAACAGAATCTGATCATCTAATTTCTTTCAATATTCTCAAATTTATCAAGTCTATCATGAGGCTCATAAGAATATTAAAGGACACATGAACATGAGAGCCTGACATCAAACTAAGTATACTTTAAATTCTTCCCTAATTCAATTGTGAAGGCCCTGTATTTTGTATGCAGAAAGGTGTTGGGGTCAAATATTCAACGCAATGTAAAATAAGAAGCATTTCTAATTCGTTAGGTAGAGACTAGTCCTTTTGCTAATGAGTTTTAGCTGTGAGACCCTGAACTGAACAAAAGAAAAAGGTAACACATGCTTAATGGATAAAACATTACCATATCTTTACTAAGACCATCTCCACCTTGAACGTTTCAGAAGCTTAGAATATTAGAATATTCTTACATTAATTGCAAGAGAAAGGAATACATTCCTTTTTTAAGATCATAATTATGAAGCCCTGTAGCTATGCAAATTCTGCTGCATTTGCGTAAAAATGAGACACACCTTTGTTCTTGTCAGTCACCTAGCAGGACTTAACAGATGCCTTTCCAAGAAATAGAATCTGGGATGCATTTGTATAACTTCAATAACCTCAGTAACTAGAGATACAGTGTTCTTTTACTATGGTTAAGAACAGACAAGTAGAAAAAGAATCAAAATTACGACAACCGTGAAACTACTTGTCACGTTTCATCATGGTGCCACCTTTATTTTTACATAAGCTTGGTGGCATATGTGAAGCTCTACCTACCAGAAATCCTATTTAAAATTTATCTTCACCTTCACTTACTGCTGTATTAACACCCAATACAATTATAGAAAATACATAAGAAAGGAAATCATTAAACCTGCTTTACTAGAGCTGGGTTCTTGACATAACATTTTTGTTTGTGTTGTTTGTTTGTTTGTTTGGGGTTTTTGAGACTGGGTCTCCCTGTAGTCCCAACTGGCCTGGAACTCGATATATAGACCAGGCTAGCCTCAATCTCTCAGAGATCCACCTGCCTCTATCTCCTGAGTGCCAGAACTAAAGGCATGTACCACCACGCCTGGCATAACTCTTTTTTAAATTATTTATTTAATAACCACATAATTAGAAGAAGCATTTCATTACAAAAGCATTGACATATTCAATAACAATTTCCAGAGCTAAAATGCATCTCTTTCAAAATTGGCTGTAAATTTTTAGGTTTACGGTTGAATTAATACATAACTCATTTTTAATAGAAAAGGTATAGCACATCTCAGTTCGCCTACAAGCTGGGAAGTCACTTTGAATTCTGCATTTTCTAACTGTAAACAGAATATAGCACTTATAACAGGTTATAAATGAACTGATTTTCAGTCCCAATGATCATAATGTTATTTTGGAACTCAAAGCAATGAACTCCATTTCCAATCAGAAAAAAATATGAAAACAAGCTTAAGTTATTTTTGTGCAAATGTTATGTTGAGTTTTTAACATAAACCTTGACTCAAATGCCAATAACTTCAAAAAGAAGTTGACTGAAGGAAAGAAGAAAATTATTTCATTTAGGAAACATAATTACTATCTTTTTCGTAATCGTGTTCACACACAGTATAAACATGTATAACTGCGATTCTTTTCTTTTTAGAAGAAGCATTTCATTACAACTTTAACATACTCATTAACAGTTTCCAGAGCAAAGATATATCTGTTTCAAAAGTGGCTATAAAATTTTTAGGTTCACTGTTGAATTAATTCAACTATACAATATTGAACTCAGTACAAGCCCTGTAAGACATAAAATTGAATGAACTTTTAACCTTTAAAAAAGATCACTATTTCATTTTAAAATATACTGTTTCTTACAGAAAGACTCATTGTTTTTGCTCATAACACTGGGATGTTGGTGCATGCATCTCTAATCTGTATGTATCTGATTATTACTGGTCATAATTGGTTGCACTCAGATCCTTGGCACCTGTGTATTTCATTGAGTAGATTGGGTAGATTGACCTGTGTATGTCATCGGGTAGTGCATAATCGGTTGAACTCAGATCCTTGGCACCTGTATAAAGTCATTGGGTAGATTTCAATGGTAATGTTTATCACCTCTACTAATTAACATGATGTAAATTTTTATGCTTCCTCCTCAAATATAATTCATTTTATCAATTTGTTGGGGTTTTGTGTTTGTGTGTGTGTGTGTGTGTGTGTGTGTGTGTGTGTGTGAGAGAGAGAGAGAGAGAGGCTTATTCAACTGCACACCCACTTCCCATGTGGCACCCTCCCATAGCCTCCCTCCCCCAACTAGAGCCCTTATACTCTGT
>NW_008344750.1:332059-337214 GCF_000622305.1 Nannospalax galili
TTCTCTCTGGCCACCTGGGCCAACAACTCAAAAGAAGGTATCTCCTATCTGGCATTGTTGCTTGTTATGTAGCCTTTAGCTATACATATGGACTCTTAAGAAATTATATTGGCCCCTTTAATCTTTGGTTATAGTTTCCTTTTGGGTGTTTAAGGTCATACAGTTGGCCCAGATAAACCAATTTATTTTCACTCTTAAGGCTGTTTGAGGATCTGTTCCTCAGGGGTCCATGGGCTTGGGAGGAGCCCCTGGCTCCTTTCTTTTACCAGTTCTGCCTATGTGAAGATAAGTCAAAGGTCCTGCTCGACCATGGCTGGCTTTGCTTGGAAGCATGGAAAAAATGATTCCTCTGTGTTGACCCTCCTCTTTGTAGACTGGACACTGGTTCAAGTCCATCTCATGGGGTCTCCTCGGCCCCCTTGATCAAGAGGACAGGTGACCCACCACAATTACAGGACATTTTGAGAGATGCTCATAATCCCCTAGAACTAGTCGACCTAGGAGGGCAAGGAACAAAGACTGTCTTTTATGTCCCTCTGACCAAATTAGTATAGGCCTCAAAGTATGTCTGTTAAACATTCAAGAAGGTTAGTTCCACCAGTCTGGTACTTTTAATTACTGTGTGCCATGTAGATAAATCTTGGGCAAGATTTATCTACAATTGGCAAAGACCAGTTGTTCTCAGATAAACATTGCCTTGACATATATTTCTTGATCTGGTATGAATAATTTGTCAGTAGGTTGTTGGACTAATATGGTTCCCTCTGGTTTTTAAAACTAGCTAGGCATTACTTATCTCTCGCATTGTCTCACCCCTCCATCATGGTTTCCCCAATTAAGATGCCCCCATTTTTCTCCTTTCTCCCTTAATAATACCCTTCTCCTATGGTCCTACCTCTCCTGAGATCCTTCTTTCCCTTTATCCCCTAGGTTCCTTGTATAACCTTCCCTCCCCCCTCCGTTAAACTAACCCAATTTTTATCCATATCTCCCTAATTAAGGCCTGTTTCCTACTCTTCTCTTTCAGGTTCTTTCTTTTCCTTTACCTCCCTGTTTCCTTTCCATTGTCCTGGTTCCTGTAGTTATGTCTGGATACATACTCACTTATCAGGATTTGGTTCAATGATCCACATATGAGGGAGAACATATGTCGATTTTTTTTCTGAAAAAATATGGAATGCTTCACAAATTTGCATATCATCCTTGTGCAGGGGTCATGCTAATCTTTTCTGTATCATTCCAATTTTAGTATATGTGCTGCTGAAGTGAGCACATAACTGAAATTCTTATGTGTAGTGCAATAGCAAGAGCTAAATAGTTATATTTTTAGAATATTTTACTTATTCTTTGACAATTTTATGTATGTATATAATATATCTTGATCATATCCAACACAAATCTTCTCTCTCACTCCCCTCAGACCCCTCCCTGTCCTCTTCTTCCTTGAGAGTCCAGTCAGTGCTGGCTGCATGCACATGGCTGTGGGGTCATCTGTCAGAGCATGGATAACCTACTAGTGGCCATGCCCCTGAAGAAAAATGACTCCTGCTCCCACAGCACCTGTCAGTTGTCAATAGCTCTTCAGTGAGGAATGGCCCCTCATGAGTCCCTCCCCATCCATGCTGAATGTTGACTGACTTGATCTTGAGAGCAACACTGTTTTATGGAGTGGATTGCTGCCACAGCAGTGCTGAGTTGAAACATGTTGTTCTCCCAGTTATAAACACCAGGTCAAGGGTTACACAGAAATATCATCCTGTCCCCACCCCTACATTTCTACACTATCATATACTTTTCTCAACAGCTGCAGCCATCCAGGAACTTTTAAGAAACTTTCATGCATGACCTTAATTCCTAATTCCTAGCTCTTTATGCTCAGTGGCAAAATACCAAAACCACCAAAAATGATGGTTCATTTGAAGTGAGGTGACCTGGATCAATTAGTCTCAGGTGAAAGTTGTGCATATCAACCGACTCCATGCCAACCAGCCAGTTATATAGTCCTGCTAACAGATGTGAATGCACAGTGGATATTGGATTGGATGCCCATAAACAATACCCACCATACACATCACAAACTCATTTCTTTTCTGACCCATCTCTTCAGGGACATACATTCCTTGAGGCAGATGCTATATAAGGCCTGTTCTATCCTTCTTTGTTCCTTTCGATTCAGCCAAGTTGCTAGCCAAGGCTGACTAGGTGTTGGATGATAGACTAGAACCAGAGCTTGTTCTGATATGACGCAGCCATCCTGACCTGGCTCCATCCCTCAACAGTTAGTCCAGTCTGACTGAGGGCTGTTAAACAGGAAGATGTCATCTGAGCTGGCAGGGGTGGGGAGGGGGATCTGAAGAAGTTCTTCTGGGGTCAGAGCACAGTACTGACTCTCTTTTTTTCCTTCAGTTTTTATTTTAATATTGATTGGCAATTATTTCTCCCTAAGTACTAAACACTCTACAAATTGTGAGACGATCTCCTCTCGGCACTTACAAATAGCCCAGTATTCAACCAAATCCCATTCCTCATTGACTCACAGAGGCTTCGGCTTCTCACAGGCCAGAAGTTTGCCCTACTCATCCAAGACCCCTTCACACCTATCAGCAGGGTTCCCCGTCTTCCACTTGCAGCTTATGTGTCTTTTTCCAAGTCCCTCCTGTCATTTTATTTCTTCTTTTGTTTCTTCTTTAAGGATAATCACATCTTCCAGCAGTGTCCTGAAGCAGACTTTGAGATAAGTCTGAGAACATCCTCACTCTAACTTCTCCATTAGTTCAGCCACGTACACACTGCAAATATTTTTCTCATAATCATACATTTGTAGTCTTGGAATCCCACTACTACTCTTGAGAAATCCAAAGTGATTTTTGATCCCTTGGATATAACTCCTCTATCTGTTGGGAAGTTTGTGCTTCTTTTGTGTTCAGGGTTCTGAAATTTAACTATAAAGTATTGTTGTGTAGATCTGTTTGTCCTTTGTAACAGGTGGCTGTGAGTGTATTTAATCTGGTCATTGATGGCTTGGATAATTTGGAAATATTCTTTCTTTCAGTGATTCCAATTGACTGTAGGTAGGTTTGTTTGTTTGATTTTAGACAGGGTTGCAAGCTGTATGGGGAAGTCAACACCTGAAACCCCAGCACTTAAAAGGAGGAGGCAGGAAGATTGTGAGTTCAAGACCAGACTGAGTAACATAGGAAAATCTTGTCTTTAAAAAAAATTTAAAATGAGGAGATTGCTGGATGGGGATGCGGAGGGGTGGGAGGGACCCAAACAAACAAATTTAAATGAAGAGGTCTGAAGAGATGATTCAGCAGCAGGTAACAGCACTGGCTGCTCTTGCAAAAGACCAGGATTCCTTTCTCAGCGCCCACATGGCTGCTCACAGCTGTTTGTAATTCCAATTCCAAGGGCTTCAACTCCTTCTTCTGGTCTCCACAGGCACTGCACACATGTGGTGCACCTATATACATGCAAGCAAAGCACTCGTGTTTTTAATATTTTATTATTTTTATTTTATGTATATGAGTGTATTGCCTGCATGTATGTAAATGCACCTGTGTCATGCAATGCCCACAGAGGCCAGAAGAGGGGGTTGGATTCCCCCTGGAACTGGAGTTACAGTTGTTAGCCACCGTGTGGGTGCTGAGAATCAAACCCAGGTCCTCTGTAAGAGCAGCCAGTGCTCTTAACCACTGACCCATCTCTCTAGCCCCAAAATAAACAAATCTTAAAATTTTCAAAACAAAAACAGCAAACAACAAGAACAAAAGAAATAGGATTTCCCTCTGTAGTCCAGGCTGGCCTTGAACTCCCAGGCTTTATGCCTCAGCCTCCAAAGTGCTGAACCACCATACTGTCTCCACCTTTGGTCTCTACTTTCTTCAAATTTTATCCTCTAGTTTTCCTCCCTTTGTATTAATATCTTCAATGCTCTTTTTTGTTTTCTATGTATTCCTTTTTTAGTATGCAGATTGGTCCTTTTGTGCGTGACTTTTGAAGGTTTTTTTTTTTCCTGCCTGAATAGTTTCTGTCAACTATAAGCTAACAACTTCACAATTTTTTAGCCCACTTTAAATCACTGGTCATAGTTCTATTTTTCTTTATGTAATGAACTGGTTTACTCAACTTATCTACCAATAAATGTATCATTTCACCATTGGTTTATGGAAACACATTTCTTATTTCTATTCCATCTCTGACTCTCTGACTTGCTTTCACCCTTGATCGCATACCCACCTCTGCCTCTGCTGACTGGGCTTCCCTTCTCACCTAAGACTTGTGTTGTCCCACCAACCCTCTGCTTCTAGATGGTTCTGTCTAAAAATCCTGTCTGGTTCCCCAGCGCTGAATAGTACCAATGCTATCAATAGAAAATTGCTTCTCTGAAGATAACTAGGCAGAACAAAGCATCCCTGTTTTATGAAAGTGCTTTAGGAAGTTTTTTATTTTGGGTTTTTTTTTGTTTTGTTTTTTTGTTTTTGTCTTTTAGAGACAGGGTCTCCCTGTAGCCCCAGCTGTCCTGGAACTCTTTATGTAGACCAGGCTGGCCTTGAACTCACAGAGATCCACCTGCCTCTGCCTCCGGAGTGCTGGGATTAAAGGCATGCACCACCACGCCCGGCTGAAGTTTCTTTTTAAGGGGCTGGAGATATAGTTCAGTAGCAGAGCACCTGCCTAGCATACATAAGGCCCTGTGTTTGATCCCCAACACTGCAAAAAAAGGAAACGAGAAGCATACAAGAAGTTATGGCATTTTTATAAATCCTGTTTTAAGATATTTGCATAATTAAAGTAGGCATTATAAAATTACATGCATTCTTTTCTGGGGAATATTGTGACTAGATTTGATTCATAGTTAGATATTCTCAGAACATTCTGAAAATATCTATATGAATGTCTCAGTGATCTTATTCACTGCCTGATTGTGGTGTTTCCATAACAACTGGCCTGACTAGTCCAGGAGGCAGTTGACTCATGGCAGTAGAAGAATTCTGATGATGCTACAGTATTAAATGCTTAAAACACAAGGTGAGGCAGCATCACTACTGACAGATTTGTGCCTGGAGGAGATGCTGACGCTGCTATTGTTACACTGCAGCCTGGCCATTCTAAGCCCTCTCCTCTTCCTCCTCCTCCTCCTCCTCCTCCTCCT
>NW_008344750.1:337739-351903 GCF_000622305.1 Nannospalax galili
TCTCTCTCTCTCTCTCTCTCTCTCTCTCCCCTCTTCACATGTATGCATGTTTGTGAATGAGTGTGCATGAGCTCATGCTTTGTGGTGTCTGTCTGTGCATTCCACCTCGTTTGAAACATGGTCTCTTGTTCACTGCCTCTTACATGCCAACTGGCCAGCAAATTTCCAGGGCTTCCCCGTCTGTCTCCTATTTTGCCATAGGAACACTTGGATCACACATGCCTGCTACTGTGCCCAGTTTCACATGGTTTTGTGAATGAGTGTGCATGAGCTCATGCTTTGTGGTGTCTGTCTGTGCATTCCACCTCGTTTGAAACATGGTCTCTTGTTCACTGCCTCTTACATGCCAACTGGCCAGCAAATTTCCAGGGCTTCCCCGTCTGTCTCCTATTTTGCCATAGGAACACTTGGATCACACATGCCTGCTACTGTGCCCAGTTTCACATGGTTTCTGTGGATCCACACTCGGGCCCTTATCCCTGCACAGCAAGTGCCTTACCCACTGAGCCATGTCCCCAATATGCTCTAAACATATTTTACTGTAGCTAATATATATTGTCTTCCACATACCAAGGGTCTTACATTACTCTGAATGTCCTGAGAGAGAGAATCCTACTTTAGGGATGAGATCAAACGGTACACAAGATAAGTAGTAATTCAAATCCCAATCTTACTCCAAAGCCCAGGCATTTCTACCAACCCTGTCATTTCTTATCACAACATTAAACCCTCAAAGACATGTTTGATGTCATTTTTGATTGTTTCACTAGAATGTTGTGTTTTCCTGACAGGTTATTGTACAGCGCTGCTTATGTGGCAAGAACATGTCTCATGTGAAGGCTGCCTGCATAGTGTGTGGCTACCTGAAGCTGCTGCCCATATTCTTCATGGTGATGCCAGGGATGATCAGCCGCATCCTGTACACAGGCAAGCTACACACACACTTCTCCTCTATTTTATGCTTGAATTCTTACAAGGATTTTTAAAGCTATAATAGAACCCTGATAAAATAGCAAAGCTATTACAAGTTGAGGAAGCAGCATGTACAGGGCGTTCCCTGGTCCCTTTAGGGGCTCTGCTTGTCTCCTTGAAGACATTTGAAACGGCAAGTCCTGTTTTCAGGAAGTGTAGAGAATATGGTACCGGGGCACTGCAGGCAGAATTTGGCAAGTACGACTTGGGTAAGCTGTTGAGACTGAGTCTGAATAGGTGTACAAGATGGACCAGTTTCTTGGTTCCCTGAAACAGGTATAGTTGAATAGATTTCCTCTGCCTTGGAATTAAGTTTTTGGGGATACATTAATTTAGTCAGCTGAGGATAACTGCGCTTTCAATTTTTTCTTAAAAATCAACTTTATTATGAAAAGAGAAAGAAACAGAACTGAGAATGTCAGGTAACACTGAATCCACCAATGCTTCTCTATGGAGCATCTGTTTATTTCCCTGGCATCTTAAGTGTTGCCTAGAACAGTAAAGAATCAAAAACACCTAACAAATGGGGAATAGCCACATTGTTGTATACCAAAAATGGAATACTAATTCAAAACTTGGATAAATGCTAAGAGTGTTTAAACATGAAAAGAAAACCATAAAAATACCTTGACATTTATCATAATGGACCTAACATATAAATATATTATTCTATTGAAAATGATTTTAAAGGAATTATTACAAAGACGTTGATGAGTTGAGATGATATTATTCTAGGTAAACATCATCTTTCCCTATTATGCATCATAATACTGTTTCAGCAAAAACAGACATCGTGGGCCAGTGAGATGGCTCAGTGAGTAAAGGCACTTGCCACCAAGCCTGACAGCCTGAGTTCAAGTCCCAGGACCCATAATGTAGAAAAAGAGAACAGGCTCCCTCCTATAAGCTGTCCTTTGACCTCCACATATGTGTAGAACCCTACACATACAGACATAAAGTAAATAATAAATGTAGAATAATTTTTTCAGAACATAAATCATCAAGGTATTCTACAACTGTCCCAAAGGTGAAGTATCATTCCTCATGGAGAATCACAATAATTGAGCAGAGCAAGTGATACTGCTTGGTAGATGTAAGGTGAAAACATCAGATGATGATGATGATGATGATGATGATGCTGTCTCTGTAGTTCTGTGTTGTAGGAGAATTTATATTTGTTCTACTTTCTGGAAAATGGATCATCTTCCTACAATGCTCTAAAGTTCTGGTTGGGTCATATTTAAGGGAGATTCCCACCTAGTAGGTCAATGCATCAGAAACCATGAGAATGAAACAATTAGGAGGCAATATTCTGGATAAAAATGGTACCAGATACTTGACATAAAATTTAAAAAGAACCTCTGTTTCTAGGTGTCTTTCCTCCACCCATGGGTCTTATACCTTATCTGTTTGTCCAATGGTTATGAACTCTACCTGCCAGAGTCCAGCTCACTGAGCTCACCTCCACATATCTCCCCAGATTTGGTGGCCTGTATTGTGCCTTCTGAGTGTGTAAAGCAGTGTGGTGTTGACATTGGCTGCACTAACTATGCCTACCCAGCATTGGTGCTGAAACTGATGCCTATGGGTAAGTAAATGCCTAGGCTTACAGAGCCTCAATACTTGGTCTATAGATGGGCACAGAAAGGGTTGTGGTATAATCCTTAGCAATTATTACCTCCATTAATTCAGTCTTGTTCATAGACCTTTCTTGGGTACCTTCCATACGTTGCCAGTCGTATGCTGAGTCTAGACATTCCAGAGATAGGCCAGATAAAGTTTCCATTAGAAGAATCTTTACCCTTTCAGGGTCAAGACTCTTTCAAGTAAATTAAGAACATTTGAATGGTCCCTTTGCTAATAAAAGCATTGTTTAGCTACAGGCTTATGTATTCGGAGAACTCAAGGCTAACTATATTGCTTTCTATAGACAGATGAGTAGCTTGGGTGCCCCAAGACATTGATGAAGTAGCAAAAATAAATTTCTTCACTCTTTGAAACTCACAAGCCAGTTTCATGAAATATAAAATAAATCTCACATATGACATAAGTAAATTATTAGGATGGCAGGAAGTGACTTGGTGAATTGAAGCAGAACACGGTATAAAGAGCTCAGTAGCAACCGGGTAAAAGCATCTGCTAACACTCTTGTGGCCATTTCTCTACCCTGACAGCCATGAACATTTTCAGAATAAAGGGACATGACACATAGGCATGACACCATATACCCCCCCATCCTCTGTTCTAGGAGATGTACAGCCAAGGGGGAACTGGAGCATGAGGTCCTGGTGATGCTTCAAAGCTCTTGACTTTTCTCTCTCCAGAAACTTCAACAGAACCTCTAAGTAGGTTTCCTCTGTAAATCTTTGGGTAGTGAAGAGATCTCTACAAAGAAAGATGATGTAACATGGTTTCCTCTCCTTTAAAATTAGGTTCTAGAAGATGTCCTCTAAGTTTATATTTGAGATTACATTCCATATTGCATGATTATCAGATCACCTGAAAAAATGCAGGAAACTCTACTCCTGATGTGCATGGTTGATAGGTGCATCAAATAATCAATATTCCAGATGACTCCATTGTCTTTGAACAGTTCCCTGTTTTTAGCTTGGCCCTCATAGAACATGACATGCCGCCTCTAACCAGTACTTGCCCCTCTCCTGGCCCCAGGACTGCGAGGCCTGATGCTGTCGGTCATGGTGGCCTCTCTTGTGAGCTCTCTGACCTCCGTCTTCAATAGTGCCAGCACTCTCTTCACTATGGATCTCTACACCAAGATGCGGAAGAAAGCATCTGAGAGAGAGCTCCTGATAGCTGGACGGTGAGGGGGCCTTGGTCTCTAGAGCTCGGTAGAGAGAGGAAGAGGTAGAGGTGAACCAAAGTACTCATATCTATCTCTGTGAAAACAATCATAGCGTTCTACAGTGAGGAAAGGGACATAGGGACAGTTTAATACAACTTAGCTCTTTACATATGTAAAAACGGAGGCCATACTTTGAAATGACATAGTTAGTTTCTCAGATTTTAAGCCCCTCTGATGGTTTTGGTTTTTTTTTTTTTTTGACCTTTCCTCACACAACCTCCTCTAATCATATTGTTGCAAATTCCCACCTGGTATTCTTGATGCTTCATCTTTAGAAGTTTCCATGAATAGCATATGAAGGGGATGATGAATTAAATCATCCACACACTACCACAGATGAGATTATCAATTACATCCATTAAGAATTGGGCCATATGAGAAAGGGACAGACTTGGGGAAGGGCCTGGGTCATGAAGTTGCTTAGAAAGTTATGTCCACCTTGGGGCCTTGAAGGCAATGAGATACAAAGAGATAAGCAGGAACAGTAGGTAAGAAGGATTCCTTTTTCCTCTTCATTATGTTCAAGTACATCCAATATTGTCATAGTGTTTTGTAAACTGAATTAAAGATTGTTAGTACTTATAGATGTATAGAATGTAACTATACAGCTCAGTGACATGTCACAAAAGGAGCACATATGTAACTGCTGGACACGTAGTAAGTAGAAACCATGAGCACCCAAAATCTCCACTTGGTCCCTGTCTTCTCAAAGTTAACCACTATGACTTCTTATGCTTTTATTTATTTATTTGTTTGTTTGTTTGTTTATTTTGGCTTTTTTGGAGACAGGATCTCCCTGTAGTTCCAGCTTGCCTGAAACTCATTATGCCGACCAGGCTGGCCTCAGCCTCACAGAGCTCCACCTGCCTCTGCCTCCCAAGTGCTGAGATTAGAGGTATGCATCACCACACCCAGCATCACTATGACTTCTTATGTTTTTGATTTAGTCTTCCAGCTTCAGACTCTAATAAATACAGTAACTCAATGTGGATTCCTGGATACATGGCTTCTTTTGCCCATGTTATTTTAGTGGCATTCAGTCATGTTGCTATGTACAGTTTGCTTCTTGCTGTGAGACACTCCTACCTTATCAGAATGTATCTGCTCTGTTATCCATGGTCATATTGCTTTGCACCATGTCTCTTAGTACACGTGAACTTATATTAATTACTGTCAATTACATTACTATGAAATAGCCTTCATTCGTGGCCTTTTCAAACTTGGTGGTTCTGATTACAATGGAATGTAGGAAAAGTCTTGAAAGAAGAGAAATTGATTATGACTTAGAAAAAGTTAGACTGATGTTATTAACTCTAAATGTGGACATAGTGGTAGGATATTGGATCCATCACTGTTCCTTTATACTTATCAATATGGGCAATATATTCAAAGAACATTTTCAATCCTAAAAATGTGTCGTCATTTACTTGTGACTTGTCACTTCAGGTAAATGATGAGCCACAGTTAGAAGAGAAATGAGCATCTTCCCCTGGATGTGGCATCTCCCCTTTTTCTGGAGCTTTCTCACTGTGGTTTTAGCATGGAAGCATTCTCATATGGTGCTAAGAAATCCAGCACCTAGGAAGACCAGGCTTTGAAGGCCAGCAGTTTTGTGAAGTTGGTATCAAGAGAAACCGACCACCTACTTAAAGAGTTTTCTTTGCTTGTGACACCAACAATAGCTTTATTAAATTAAACACTTGGGAGTGGAAACCCAAAAGGCCTCAACTTGGCCCAGATCCTGACTCTGGGTAAATGCTGTAGGACAGGGAGAGTGCTAAGGCACATTTTTTTCTGGGCTGGCTGATATTCACGTGTCTCAATATATAGTGATCCCACTATTTAGTACATGATCTTGGACACAAATCCTCCTTATGTCTCAATGACAAATTGATGGCTGTCCTTTCTCTCTGATCCAATCTCTTAAAATACAAGTATGGGAAAATATACATTTTTAAAATTCCTGCTTTTTGTAAGTCATATCTTTGTGAAGAAGATAGATAATAAATGCAGGTTATAGCGTATGAAGAGAAGTGTCAGAAATAAAATAAATCAGAACTAAAAGACAGCAGCAACAAGCTCTCAGGAAATCTTCCTGAGGAGAGTGTATTTGAGCAAAGTTCTAAATGAAGGGGTACAGCGACTCTCAAGGCTCTGGAGAAAGAACCTTCTGTTGTCATTCACGTGGATGGCATTTCTGCTGACAAAGGGTGAGGTTGACACATGGGAGCAAGAAAATGCAAAAGGCAGGGCACACAGGGCTACTGGAGCCATAACTGTATGTGATAAAAAGCAACTGTGTGAGCTGGAGCAGCACATGACTTTCTTTCCAGTGAGGATAGCAACAGTAACCATACATGTGATTTATTGGACCTTTGTTTACTGTGATTGGATCATTTACCAAGGCTTTCATGGTTTATCATCTAATTATAGCCAGCTTGCAGAGATTTTGTGAAGTTTAAATGAGACATTTAAGTCTCCTACCCAAAGCCTTGTTTCTGGTACCCCACCACCATGACAATTGCTTCAGGTGATAGCAGATGATGGGCTTGTGTGTAGTTTGGTAAATTGTTCATTTATTCACACACACACACACACACACACACACACACACACACAATAACAGCAAACACAGAAGCTGCTGCAGTTCAGAAAACTGAAGAGCCCATCTTTGATGGACCCCAGGATCTTCCATAGATTTTTTTACCACTACTCAATATTATAATTAATCCTTTCTGTCTGCTGGCGTAATGAAACAGTAAAATATGCAGGTTATATTTCTTGTCAATTCATCCAGCATTCTAGGATAGATAGAGGCTATTTTAATTCTTACCTATGCAAACTAACTTAGTTTCCCTCTAGCTAAAAAAAAGATGAAAATTGGAGTTTATCGTACAAATGATTGGTGATTAATAAAACTAATATAGTATTCATTTCCGATTCATATAGCAAGTACATTGCCTCAGAGAACTATTGATCAGTAGCTGACATTCAACTGTTTTTATGAGGGAGCATTTAATCTTTGATGAAGCTTTTATGGCAGGTATAGCCAAGCACTGTTGGCATTGCACTAACAACAGATGATTAGATAGCGTAGCATGGGCCCATATGGGGTCAAGGAGCTTCATTTCATTTTGAATATGAACGAATGGCCCAAGAATAAATTCAGGAGCACAGTGAAGGTGCCTAGGATAGTGTTGTTTAATATCTGAATTATTTTGTTTTCTCACAGGCTATTTGTAACTGTGTTAATTGTGACCAGCATCTTGTGGGTGCCAATAGTCGAGGTATCTCAAGGGGGACAACTGATCCATTATACAGAAGCAGTCTCTAGCTACCTTGGGCCTCCTATTGCAGCTGTCTTTCTACTTGCCATCTTCTGTAAAAGAGTCAATGAACAAGTAAGTGAACACTGGGAGGTTTTTCTAGGGTTAGGTGAGAACATTTTGCTTCCTTCACTGGAATCACAGAATGCGTTCTTGTACTTGGTGTGTGCAGCTCAAGGTCTGTCTCGGTGTCTGTTGTGGTCACCATCAGTCTGGATCCTGACTACATTTGTACTGTCCTCTCATAGTGCACTCTTTGCATTACAAAACATTATGTGCATGGCACAGGGCTGGGGGGCACTAGTTTAGAAGGCAGACTTGTCAAAGTTCAGTCAAGACTCCAACTTCTAATAATATAGCGATGTAAATAACATCACTCTGTTCAGTGAAGATAATAATAATAGGCTACTTTGTGGGATTACTGTGAGGATTAAATGAAATAATATATTAAAATACTTTTTGGAAATCAAGTAAAAATTTAAAATGTTAATTGCTATTATGATGGAAATAACTGATCTTTTTGTTTTGAATGTCTAATCTTTAAGTGTTCTGTGTGTTTCCTTTATTATGATGATTTTCAGGTAAGGGGTGGGTGCAGAGCATTAGCATCTATGTGCTTTCACTTGGGGCTTCGTTTCTTATGATTCAAACCCACTTTTCTTTCTTTCAAGGCTCATACTCTGAATCTCCTTGTCTAAGTGTTTCTAAAACATAACATGCTGAACAGGGGAAAAAATACACATGTTTCTAACCACCAGCAGTTTCTCAAAGAAAATAAATTCTCTCAGTTGCCAATGGCTTAATAGAACCCTCTAAACTACCTAATATCAGTTCTTCAAATTGTGTAACATGAATCATAATTTTATTTATTCTATAAAAGAAAGAACAAGCTTTTAAGCTAACTATGAAAGAAAAGTCAGGAAAATCTTCAGTTTGGGTCAGTCTTGACCCAAGAGTCAGAGTCCCGGAATTGGAGAATCAAGATTGTGATGGTATTTCAGGAACACAGAGATCAGCACTCCATTGATGACATCTATGTTTGAAATTTTCCCTGTTTTGTTGTCCTTGTGTGTTGGTACTTAACTGAGAAGACGGTAGTAAGTAGTTCTGACTTTCTTGAAAGTTTCTCATATTTCCTAAACTGTCTGATTGTGTTCTTGGTTTTTGTTTTACAGGGAGCATTCTGGGGTCTGATGGTTGGGCTTGTGATGGGCCTTATCCGTATAATCACAGAGTTTTCCTATGGGACAGGGAGTTGCCTGGCTGCCAGTGACTGTCCCAAGATTATCTGTGGAGTGCACTATCTATATTACGCCATCATTCTCTTTTCTGTGTCTGCGTTGGTTATCCTGGGAGTTTCCTTCTTAACAAAACCCATTCCTGATGTACATGTGAGTGATGTATAAGCTAGGCGTTATTTGCCTTCAAACATTGCGTAGGAGGGCTGGAGAGAGAGCTCAGTGATCAAGAGCATTTACTCATCCTGTGAGGCCTAGAGTTAGGGTCCCAGCACCCATATAGGGTGGCTAACAACCACCTGTAACTCCAGCTCCAAAGGGATCTGCCCCCTCTGGCCTCTGTGGGCACCTGTATTCATGTGCACAAACCCACATGCAAACACACATACACGTAATTTAAAATAATAAAAATAAATCTTTTTCAGGTTTTATAGTTGCAACTTCAACTAATCCCAAGCCAATGGAATCATTGAACTGTTAGGTTTAGAAGAAGTTAAACATCCTGTATCAAAAACCCAAACAAAACAAAAGTTTTTAAAAAGGTATAGTGGACAGAAGTTTGGATATGGGATAGGAAAGGGGTGTATAACTGCAATTGGAATTTAAGGCTAGTACATAGATTCTGTGTAAACATAATGAATCCAGAAATAGAACTTAAGATATTTCAAGTGACAGTGATAACCCCTAGTCATTCATAGGAAAGGAAGGCCACAGGGAGAGAAAAAGAGGTCGGACAACCAGTTCAAAGGTAGACTTACCAGAGAAATAGCCTCCACCTTCTTTTACAGCAGTGAGGTGAATATAGTTCACAAGAATGTATTGTGTGTTTTATAAGGAAATAGAGGGGTTTGAAGGCTCCAAGTACAAAATAAAGGGAAATGTTTAAGGAAACGGAAATGCTAATTTCCATCACTTGATAATTGCGTGGTACATATGTGTATCAAAGAATTACCTCGTATTCCACAAACTTGTATAAATACTATGTGTCAATTTAAAACAAAACTGTTCAGTTTTTGCAAACACCTTTCACTACGTTCTCCCCTATGGTCCCCGGTTAGCTGTATCGCCTGTGCTGGACTCTTCGGAACAGTGAAGAGGAAAGAATCGATTTAGATGCAGAGGATAAAAGGCAGGAAGAAGCTGGTGATGGTAGTGAAGAAGGTAATGTCTGACTTACGGTTGGGTTTTCATAGCATGGCTTAGTGATGTTTTTTGCGGGGGGGTTGGTTTTTTTTTTTTTTTTTTTTTTTTTTTTTTTTTTTTTTTTTTTTTTTTTTTTTTTTTTTTTTTTTTTTTTCCCCCCCCCTTAGGTTGTGGGGGGTTGGTTTTTTTTTTTTTTTTTTTTTTTTTGGTCTTTTTGAGACAAGGGTCTCCCTATAGCCCCAGCTGGCCTGGATTCACTGTGGAGACCAGACTGGCCTCGAACTCCCAGAGATCTACCTGCCTCTGCCTTCTGAGTGCTGGGATAAAAGGCATGTGCCACCATGCCCAGCCTTGAGGATTTTTTTTAATGCAACTAAATCCAACTTCTGAAAACACTATTATTTTTATAACAAACTAAACGTGTACAATTTTACCTTCCCAGTAACTTGTTGAATATGAAATGCGTCCTACCTACCTGTACATCTTTCTGTCTATGCATTATCTGTCCATGATACTATGTGTCAATTACTAAGATGACACTCAGTTACATGTTGAGTGTTCCATCTTTGTATGTTGTGATTAAGCATCTAGCCCCAACTCTTCTCCAACCTTATTTCTTACTACTATTCTCTCCAGTACACTCTCCATTGTATAAGGGATGCTCCTTCACTTTTCCCCACATACACCAAGCTCCCTAGGATATTTTCATGAAGACTCTGACATAGTACATTATTTGGATTTGGACATTGATGGTTGATAACTGGTATCTTGTTTTTTTTTTTAATTAAATATCTTTTATCAGTGAGCTTAAGAACCATTTTCCTTTTATTAAATTTATTATCTCTATAATATATTTAAATGGAGCTCTAAATGGCCTTTTCTTCTCCATTTTTAGAAATTCATTGTCTATTAAGGATATTAATGCCTCCGAGATATGGTGGGCAAATCCCTCCTCTGTTTTGTCATTTGTTTTTATTTAGTTTATTGGACTTTTTCAGCTTTTATACAGT
The DNA here is from genome assembly GCF_000622305.1 of Nannospalax galili. Classification (NCBI taxonomy): domain Eukaryota; kingdom Metazoa; phylum Chordata; class Mammalia; order Rodentia; family Spalacidae; genus Nannospalax; species Nannospalax galili. Next base: position 348,292 of record NW_008344750.1, read on the forward strand.
CAACTTTATAAATATTTTCTCAGGAAATATTTAGCAATAAGGATAGTAATCATTATTCACAGATATCTAAACAACATTGACAAGAATTTCTATTTCTCATCTTTAGTGATTATTTTTCTCTCTTTGTTCCAGATCACCCTGAGAAACCTCGAGGATGTCTCAAAAAGTTTTATGACTCATTCTGTGGTTTGCAAAAGGCAGGACCCAAACTGACTAAGGAGGAGTTGGAAGTCCTGGAGAAGAAACTCACAGACACATCAGAGAAACCCTTCTGGAAAAATGTAGTGGACGTCAATGCCATCCTCCTCATGGCCGTGGCAGTTTTTTTCTATGCCTATTTTGCCTGAACTCTTGCATCCACAAAAATATTGGTTAAGCAAAAGCTAATTTTATGCATTTTCATTTTGCAGTTTGTTGTACGTGCCTTTTCGTTTTTTAGGGACATTAGTAGTTGGTAATTTTATCTAATAAGATGACTTCAGGCTTCATTTTTTGTTTTTGTTGTTCTTCCATATAAATAAACAGAGCTTAAAGTTTATAAACTGATGGGACTGAAGAGATGGTTCAGCCAGATGGAACCTGGCTCTTGCAGAGGACCCAGGTTCGAATCCCAGCACCCACATGTCGGCTACAACTGTCTGTAACTCCAATTCCAGGGAATTCAACACCCTCTTCTGACCTCTGCAAGCATTGCACAGCATGGGTGCATTTACATACATGCAGGCAATACACGCATACACATAAATCTTTTTGCTATATTTATTAAGGCATAATTAGCAAACTAAAATTTTATATGCTTAAAGAATACAATGTTATGATTTGGTATGTGTATATACTGTAAAGGGATTACCACAATCAAGTTAATTGACACATCCACAACCTGACATAGTGGCCCTTTTGGGTTATATATGGAGGAAACACTGTTATCTACTCTCTTGGTAAATTTCAAATATACAAACATCACTATTAACCATAGGCACAATATTATGCATTATATCTCCAGAATATATTCATCTTACAGCTGAAAGTCTCTACTTTTTGACCAGCATCTATTCTTTTTATCCCTGAACACCTGGAAACCACCACTGTGTTGGTCTATTTTATGCTACTATAACAGAATACCAAAGATTGGGAATGATGAAGAATGGCTTTTGTTTTGTTGTTATTGTTGTTGTTGTTTTGTAATTCTTCAAATGAAGAAGGCCAAATTTGAAGAGTCGGCATCTGGGGAGGACCTGTTTGCTACATCATTCTGTGGAAGAAGATGGATGGTCAAGAAAGCCTGAAACAGAAGGGGAAGGAGAATGAATTACTCCTGTAATGACACTAATTCATTCCTGAGGGACAAGCCCTCATGACCTGCTCACCTCTTAGAAGTCCCACCTCTCTGCACTGACACTGGGGATTAGGTTTTCAGTATATGAACACTGAGGAATCAGTTCAAATATAGAATTCTACCTCAATCCTCAAAATTCAAATCCCTCTGACATTCAAAATACATTCATTCCATTCTGGTAACACCAAAGGTCTTAATTTCTTTGCAGATCAAGTCAAAAGTCAAAAACTCAAAAAATGTAGGTCCTTGCTCATCTGAATTAGATCAGAGAGAGATTCGAGGCATGATTCATCTAAAGCAACCCCCTTTTTGTGAGTCTTTGAAATCAAACAAGTTGTCTGCTTCCAAAACACAAAATAGCGGGGTAGGCATAAAATAGATACTCCCATTCTAAACAGAGAGACAGACAAGAAGAAAAGGGTAACTGATCCCTAATAAGTCTAAAACCCACAAGGTAAAACAATACTAAGTTTTAAGATACGATCATTTCCTGCAGCCCAGGCAGAATGGGACAGAGGCTGGAGCCCTAGGGCCCCAGCCAACCTCGCCTCTAGAAATAGAATCATCTATAGAAATCTACATATAAAGATGATCATTGCAGTATTTGTGGAGTTCAAAAATACTTGCCATCATCTGTCCTTTGAAAACAAATCAGTCTGGCTCACACTCAAGGGAAGAGTTTACACATGAACATGGAGACAAGGGATCGGAGATCGTTAGGGGCCTATGTTAGAGACTACAAACTCAAAGTAGCCTACAAGAAACAAATTAAATGGTTGTCAATAGGCAAATGAATGAATAAATAGATTGAGGTATATACACAGAATGTAAAAAAACAATATGGATAAATTCCAAGTCCTATGTAAAAAATGTGATTCCATTTATATAAGGTTATAAATCACTCAAAAACAACCTAAAATGACAGTAATCAGAAGGTTTGGAGATACTGACCAGGAAGCAGCATGAAATCTTTCTGCGGGAACAGAAATGTTGTGTTGACTGGGCCATAGAGGTACATGTATTTGTAAAAATTCATTAACTGTATAGTCAAGGCATGTGAGTGTCACTGTTTGTAAATTGTCTCAATAAAATAAAAAAATCACAAAATAACACAAAGTGGATATTATTCATACAAACAAAAACACAGATTTTCCTAACAGAAGTCTGGTATGAAGAAAATTCTAAAGGCTCTTCTTCAGAAAGACAGAAAATTGACCACCAGAATAAGATATCAGCAAGAAACACAGAATGAAGGAAATAGGGAAGTATAGGTAGATCCAAAAATGAATAGGTAAAACAATGATGACAACATCTGTTGATATTATTGCATGTATATACATGATCATGCTGTGTGTATGGTTGTGAACACCTAAGGAATATGCAAACAGATCATTCTGTTATGTGATTCAATATTTTAAGGTAAGAGAATAAATGCAGTTAAAGATGAAAGGAAAAAGCCTTTGTAGTGGGTTCCCCACTTCTTGAGCAGAAGAAAATGTATAGAAAATTCCAGATTGACATATTGTGTAGTACATGCGAGGAACTGAGTGTGATTCCACGTGACTGGAGCACGGACAGCAAGGGACGATGACAGAGGACAGAGCAGGAGAAATGAACAAGAGGTGACCTGCACATCCCCATGAACCAAAGCAGTGCAAAGCTGAGAGTCCCCCAGGGCCAATGGGGAGTCCTTTTAACATCTGAAGCCGAAGACCTACTGTAAAATTAGATGCATTTTTCTTCTATGCTTTCTATTAGGTCTTTGATTTTTATACACCAGGACTTCCTAAACTTTTTTCAGACACAACCGCTTTTCACCAGAGAATTTTCAGTGATTTTTTTTTTTTTTTTGGTCTTCTTGAGACAGGGTCTTCCTGTAGCCCCAGCTATCCTGGAATTCACTATGTAGACCAGGCTGGCCTTGAACTCACAGAGATCTGTCTGCCTCTGCCTCCCAAGTGCTGGGATTAAAGGCGTGCACCACCACGCCTGGCTCAGTATTTGTTGTACAAGAAATTGGGTTTCATTTTTTTTTTTAAATTCATCCACATCCCTCCTGTCAGCTCCCTTTGCCCCCTAGACAATTTTTCTTCTACTTTCATGGCATACATATACATGCATGATTTCATGTATCTATATAAAGTCTACAATCCACAAACGAGAAAAACATGATGTTCGTCTTTTGGTGACTAATCTCAGTCACTTAATATGATTATCACAATTATATTCATTTTCCTGAAAACAACATAATGACTTCATTCTTCTTTATGGCTGGA
>NW_008344750.1:351995-357069 GCF_000622305.1 Nannospalax galili
ATAATTTAACTATTGTGAATATTGATGTTATATGCATTGATGTGCAAGTATCTGTGATATGTTGACTGAGAGTCCTTCTGACAAATATTCAGGAGTGGTGTAGTGAGGTCATATGCATATCTATTTTGGGGGTTTTTGGTTTTTTTTTTTTTACTAGTGTAATCCTTGAAGTCTTACATGTTTCTACAAATAAGGATACTTTGGTTTCCTTACCTCTTTGTAACCCTTTCATTTCCTTCTCTACTCTTACTGCTCTAGCTAGGATTTCAAGCACTATATGGAATAAAAGTAAAGTAGTAGATACCGTTGTCCCTAATTTTAGCCAAAATGCTTTGAGCTTTTTCCCATTTAGTATAATGTTGGATATGGATTTGAAATATGAGCCTTCATTATGTTGAGATTTGTTCCTTTTAGTTCTGATTTCTTCAGGGCATTTCTCACAAAGGGATGTTGGATTTTTGTCAGAATCCAACATCTGCATCTATCAAGATAAGGAACTTTTGTCCTTAAGTCCATTTATGTAATGTGTTGCATGTTGAACCATCCCTAAACCTCTGGAACAAAGCTGGTCATGGTGAATGATTTTTTTATATGTTCTTCAGTTCAGTTTCAAGTACTGTATTGAGACTTTTGCATTTATGCTCATCAGAGATTGGTCTGATTTTATTTTTTGTTGTTGTGTCTTTTTCTGGTTTAACTCTCAAGGTACATCTGGCTATACAGAAGAGTTCATTAGTGTTTCTTCCTTTTCCATTTTAAAGGACTAGTTTGAGGGGCACTGGTATGTCTTCTTTTGTAAAGATCTGGTAGAACTCAGCAGTGAATCAATGCATCTGGGCCTGAGCATTTCTTTAGGTAGATGTGGCAACGCTACAATGCAGCAGTGCCTGAACGACAAATCTCACTCCCAGAGTCGTTCACTCCACAGTGAGCTCAACCTGTTCTTCAAACTGCTCCTGATTTCTCTCAGAACTGTTCTTTGAGCAACAGACTTTCTCTGTATTTATTTTAACAGTACATCCAGCAAGATATGGGAAAGGAAATAAGTAGTTTTGTCTTAAAGAATCTTTAACCAACACAGGGCATGGTGGTGCATGCCCTTAATCTCAACACTCGAAAGCAGAGGCAGGCAGATATCTGTAAGATGGAGGCCAGCCAGGCCCACTGGGACTACAGGAGACCCTGTTGAGAGAGAGAGAGAGAGAGAGAGAGAGAGAGAGAGAGAGAGAGAGAGAGAGAAACTAAAAACATTCTTGTCAGGGAAGAATTTTCCTTTTCTGACCCCTACCAACCCAGAACAACATACAGAACCACAATCAGACATTACCAACCTAAGCCCACACATTGTTTTACAACATATACTGATGATAATTGCTGCTTTCAACATGTTTCCAAGACCACTACTTTGAGCAATGATATTTTCACAACATGCATTATTATGGATCAGAGCAAGGAAGGGTCATGACAAGTAAATAGGGAACATAGTTTAAGATTAAAACTATGTGGTTAAGAGCACTGGCTGCTCTTGAAGAGGACCTGGGTTCAGTTCCCAGCACCCACATGGCAGCTAACAGCCATCCATAACCCCAGTTCCAGGCTATCCAATGCCCTCTTCTGGCCTCCACAGACATTTCACACCAGGTATACTTATATACATGCAGGTAAAACATTCATACACATAAAATAAAAATAAATAAATCAAAAAATTTAACTATGCATTTAACTTAGCTTATAAAAGATGATTACAAGAAGAGCTCAGGGCCTAGTAAGATTATTTACATTGCTTTCCTAAAGGCTAAATGTGAATAATTGAGATTATACAGTAGGAAGGCAGAGTAAATAGCATTAAATGATCTCAAAACATAAGATTAACTTTGGTTACAGAGTTAAATAAGACAGGAAGCATTCCCAGAAGTCATTCATTCCTACAGTTAAATTTTTAAATATTTATTTATTATTTTTATTTTATGTATATGAATATATTGCCTACATGTATGTAAGTGCACCCATGTCATGCAATGCCAGCAAAGGTCAGAAAAGGGTGTTGGATTCCCCTGGAACTGGAATTACAGACAACTGTTAGCCACCATGTGGGTTCTGGGAATAGAACCCAGGTCCTCTGCAAGAGCAGTGCTCTTAACCACTGAGCCATCTTCCAGCCCCTAAAGTCAGACTTTATTATTTTTTTAAAATATTGCTACTTCAGTCTCTTTGTTGTTTCATTTGCTTGTTTGTTTGTTTGTGACAGGATCTCTAACTATGTAACCTTGGCTGGTCTGGAAATTGCTGTGTAGATCAGGCTGGCCTCAAATTCACAGAGATCTGCCTGCCTCTGCCTCCTGATCGCTTGGATTAAAGGGGTGTGCCACCACGCCTGGTCTCTTTGCTCCTTATAGATCAGCTTGAACTGTTTGGTAGGTCTTAAATCTAAATATCCATCCATTTCTTTTAAGGTTTCCTTTATAGTGGAATATACATTTTTAGTGTATGTCTTTGTGATTCTCTGAATCTCATTGATATTTCTTGTAATGTCTCCTTTTTAATCTCTAATTTTGATAACTTGGATATTCTCTCTTTCTTTTGGTGAGTTTCTCTAAAAGTTTGTCGATGCTGTGTACTTTTTCAAAGAACCAACTCTTTATTTCATTGATTCTTTGTATCTTGTCTTGCTTCTGTTTTATTAATTTCTGCCCTGTTCTTATTTCTTCCTATCTACTGATTTTGAGCTTGGCCTGTTACTGGTTTTCCAAGACCATAAGGTATGTTGTTAAAGCTATTTGTTTAAGATCACTCTGATTTTTTTCAATGTAAGTTCTTGTAAGCTTCCCTCTTATGATTATTTTCAATGTATCCCATAGATTTTGCTTGTTGTGTTTTTATTTTCATTTGCTTACAGGAGTTTTTAATTTCTTTCTTGGTTTCTTTCCATAGTGTGCTGTTCAGTCTTCATGGGTGTTGCTGTGTTCTACAGTTTCACTGTGAATTTCTGACTTTATTCCACAGTGGCTGGGTGTAACAAATCACTTCAATTTTCCTGTTTGTTAACACTTGCTTTGTGTCCTATTGTATGATCTATAACAGGGAAAATTTCATGGTTTACTGAAAGCAATGTATATTCTGCAATATTTGGATGCAATATTCTGTAGATACCTATTAAGACCATTTGATCTATGATGTTATTTAACTCAGGTGTTTCTGTTTATTTTTGTTGTTGCTGTTGTTAATGTTGTTGTTGTTGTTGAAATGACCTATCTACTGGTGGAGTGAGATATTGAAGTTACCCACTATTATGGTGTTAACGCTAATCTGTGTTTTTATGTCTAGTAGTATTTATGAATTTGGGCTCACCCATATTCATTACTTGTATGCATGTAGTATCCTCTGATGGGTTTTCCCATAATCAGTATGAAGTGACTTTCTTTGTCTCTACTGACTAGCTTTGGTCTGAAGTCCATACAGTTAGATATTAGAAAAAACACATATGCATTTGGAGATGATTATTATACATAGTACTACTTAGTGATTGCAGCAGTTTTTAGAATTAGAAAATGATACTTTATTGTGGGGGGTTCAAACCAGCGACCCCCGCGCAGTGATGATTGGGGATGAGTAAGCACACCGTTCACCAGCCCATGCTGCCCCCAGTACCAGGAACACTCAGGTGCAACAGGGAGCCTAGTCAAGCAGGCATTCATTTATTGCAGGTGTTACAGAGCTTATAAAGGCATCTGAAAATCCCCCTCCCCCCTGAGGATGTATCTTAAGGATGGTCATGTGCTGATCATGCACTCCTCAGCAGTGCGGAAGTATCCTTCAGACTTTTAAAACAAGTCAGGCCGCACCCCAGTAACTTCCTCTCAGACTTTTGCAAGGTGGGGCCTTTAGGTCCCCACAACTGGTGAAGATTTTATCGCACTCTGTGAGTTTTCTCTTCACTTCCTTGATTGTTTCTTTTGTGGTACAGAAGCTGGCTCCCTGAGGAGAGATGGCTATCTACTTCCTCTAATCTTATGCGTTTTTGCCTGTCTTAGGTTGTGTCACCTCTGATCAAGCCTTGCCCGTCACTGGATCATGCACCTGGTCATGTACAAGTCCTGTCTTAGGAGTGCTTGTCATGGAACATCTTACCCACCCTTGGCTAAAAATGTGTCACGATTAAGGGCAGCCGCGTGGGTAATGCCAGCCCATGACACTCTTAGTCTCTGCCTAACTCAGTTAGCCAAGCGTGGGCAACCAGAGGAGGCATATTCCTGGGGGAGTCCATAATCATGAGGAGGTGGGTTGTGGCAGTTCCAAGGGTCCTCTGTCACCAAATTATCTGGTAAAGACACTTAAAGATAAGCATTATCAAGAGAAACAAAGAAAGTCATGGCGTAGGACAAGTTGAAATACTTCTGAGACCATGTACCTTTTAGCCAATCAGCCAGTTGTCAAAGAGGCTGACTGGCAATGAAACCAAGGAACTGGGTCATTCACCTCAGATGGATATAAAGAGAAGAATTTTGTCTCATGAACTATTGTCCATGGACCATCATGCTAGTCAGTCGGATCCTGGCCTACCCACTTAAGGTTTTTCGCAGGCACCCATATGGGGTTTGAATCTCCTGTAGGGTAGACACAGCCAAAGCCTCAACCCATTGTTAGCAATGGATTTGGGCCTCTCCATTGTCCTGTAATGGGGTCCTTCCACCTTACCTGTACCTCAGGTCTCTGCTCCTGTCGTCCCCAATGCTTCTGAAATCAGGATTCCAACTGATTTTTTTTGAAAATTAAGAACATTAATTGTGAATAAGGCCATACCCAACTGTTGGTGGGGGCTTATTCCCCCTTTTTGTTTTTGTAATTGAATTTTTAGGTTTTGATGGTTGCATTCTACAACAGCTTAACTTTGGGGATTGTATGGAATTCCTGTATTGTGGTGAATTCCCCAAAGTGAAAAGAAATCTTGTAAATTTTTACTCACAAAACATGGTCCATTATCAGTTTAATTCTTTGGGGTAGTCCCAACATAGCAAAGCACTGGAGAAAATGAGACTGAGCATGTTTAGACTTCTCTCCTGTATGAGCAGTAGCA
>NW_008344750.1:357131-358236 GCF_000622305.1 Nannospalax galili
CTCTTATGGAGTCCCTGCCAATTTACATGAGTGAGGTTATGTAACCCCTGAGCTTCATTCGGGCCTGCTGACAGGACCTGGGTGGAAGCCACCTTGTCTGCCTCTGCATTGCCTTGGAATAAAAGCCCAGGCAATCCTTGGTACCCCCTAAGATGCTGTAAGAAGATAGGAGCTTCTCTCTCTTTAAGGCACATACGAGTCTGAATCATCAAGGGAGTAATGGGGTTCCCATCCAACCGGATATGAGAACCTAATAGCCCTGGAAGAAGATTGACTATATACAGACTTTCAGAAAACAAATTCATGGGCTCACTAATCTTTGTTAATGCTAAAGCAATGGCCATAAGTTCCTTGAATTGAGCTGAGCCATCACAAGTGTGGACATATCTTTTTGGTTTCTCATCTGCCCCCAGGTATACTACCACTGCAGCTCCAAATCTGCCTCCGTCAGTGAAAACATTGTAGGCTTTTACTAAGGGCTCCCTGAAAAAGAGCCAGGGAGCATCCCAACAGAGAGAGCGAAAAGAGGTCACCCATTTATGAGGGCCATAATGACAGTCCAAATTCCCCAGAAACCCTTCCAAGGCTATGGCCACTCAGTTATTATTTCTGCAGAGCCATTCAAAATCCCTAAGCCAGTAGGGGATAACAATTTTAAGAGGGTCTATGCCATAATGTCTCAGAGCTACATCACATCCTTTCTCAGTCAGGTCAACCAATTGATCCATGGGTGTATAAACCCGTGGTACGCCTCCCAGAGAGGCACGCACCCATTGAAGGGGCTTCCAGTCCTGCGTAAGGACAGATGTCATCAGGGTCTCACCGGAGAGTACCCATAACTCAAGATCTTTACTAGGTGTGTACTGGGCAAGTTGGGCTCGGTCCAGGGCATCCTGGACCTCATGTAAGATGTCCAGGTGTTGAGGAGCCAGGTGAATTAGTTCTGAGGGCTGTTTCCCTACTAGCAACTGAAACAGTGGTCTTAAAGTCTCAGTGGGAATAGGCATCCAGGCTCATAGCCAATTAATTTCTCCTAATAATTTTTGTAGCTCTGTCAGGATTATGGTGGGCTTGACAGCCAGTTGTGGTTTTAAAGGACTTACTC
>NW_008344750.1:359212-360387 GCF_000622305.1 Nannospalax galili
GGTCGCACCTCCCCTTTAGCTCCATCTGCATCCTGCCAGGTGAGCCATTCTCGAGTCTCCTCTGATGGGGTGTATCCTCCCACACCTAGGACTTGGGGCCCAGAAACTAGGTGCCATCATGATGGGACCTCCTCCTTTCTAAGAATGGTCCTATCAGCCCCCGTGTCCACTAGGCAGCGAAACCTCCTGCCATCTATTTCAAGATCCATCTTAGGCCTTACACTAGGGATAATAGGGACTGTCCAATTCACCGTAGGTTTTTCTCCCCTCCCGATCCCTCCTTTAGGGCATTGTAAATGTAGCTGATCATGGGTAAGTCCTCCTTTTGTTAACAGGGCTGGAGGCTGCCCCCCATTTAGTTTAAAGGCTTTCCTTCAATATCAAATCTGGATTCACAATCTTTCTGCCAATGGAACCCTTTGTGACACCAGGGACAGGGCATAGATGGGGGTCTTTTTGATACTCCACCTCCAGGCTTAGGCCGGTTCTCTTGCTGAGGACAATTTCTTTTAATATGGCCTGTCTGGCCACAGCCAAAACATGGGCCTTCTATTCCTCTAGGCCCTGTTGTTACCTGCTGTCCCAGATTAAGTGAATTAAATGCCTGGGTTAGGGCATGAGTCAGAGCCTCTGTTTGCATCTGTATGACAGCAGCCATGGCTTTGGTTTGCCCCCTCTGGGTTCCCACCTCCTTGGAGGCAATTATCCATTGTCCCATGGACCTGTCTTTAAGGCCAGTACAGGCTATCTTGTGATCAGCATCCATTCCATCACATACCAGGAGTTTAGTGAATTGCTCCCTCAATGGGCCTGGGGGTAATTTTCATTTTAAGCTCTTCTCCACTCTTTCTATAAACTCATAGAGGGGTTCACCAGGCTTTTGATTAATCCCTGCAAGAGGGGATTTGGTAGGCCCCTCTCCAAGCGTTTAATCCTATGACCCTGAGTTCTGTATATGGGGCTGGAATGCCTGACGTTGCTCCCCTGTGGCATAATGGTCACTTGAACCAGACAACATCCCAAAAGTAATGGGGACAGGTGGGTTGGCACTTGCATTCCTCTCAGCCTGTATCCTGCATTCCTCCTTAAAGAGGGCACACCATTTAATATATATGGGGCTAGGAAGGACTGCTTTGGCGAGGTCCAGCCAATCCTTTGTAGTACACTGCTGATGA
>NW_008344750.1:360726-363363 GCF_000622305.1 Nannospalax galili
GTCAGGAGGTGGCACCGGGCGCTTAGGGCTCTCGGGCCGAAAGCAGGCCTTTAAGGCCGAAATAATAGGATAGAACTCCAGCAGCAGATCAACCCCAAATTGAACCTCCCTTTGTCAAGCTAGACGTTCCACATGTTCCCGTGTATCCCCATGGCCCAAAGTAGCCATGGAGCCAAATGAACAGCCTCTGCCCAAACCTTTTGAGCTGCCAGATCTGACAGATCCAATCCCCTACTTTTAAGCATATCTCTCAGTGCTTTAAGCACCGGGTCCTCAAGCTTATTAGTCGTGTTACCCATCTTTTGGGTCTCACTTACCCCAAACTCTCAATTGGCCCCAATATGTTATTTTTCTTTCTTTTCTTCTTTTCACCTTCCTTCGAGCCCCACATTGGGCACCAGTTGCAGGGGGTTCAAACCAGGGCCCCCGGGGCAGTGATGATTGGGGATGAGTAAGCACACCATTCACCAGCCCATGCCGCCCCCAGTACCAGGAACACTCAGGTGCAGCCCCGCCTAGTCAAGCAGGGACTCATTTATTGCAGGTGTTACAGAGCTTATAAAGGCATCTGAAACCCCCCTCCCCCCTGAGGGTGTATCTTAAGGATGGTCACACGTTGATCATGCACTCCTCAGGAGTGCGGAAGTATCCTTCAGACTTTTAAAACAAGTCAGGCCTCACCCCAGTAACTTCCTCTCAGATCTTTGCAAGGTGGGGCCTTTAGGTCCCCACACTTCATTTAAAGTACATATGACAAAATAGGAAATGAAAAGTTAAAACATCTATTTTTAGAACAAGCAAAATATGAAATGCTGGCAATACTGAGTGCTGGTGGGGATGGGATGCAAGATAAGTCTGGCCTCATTTACCTCCAGTTGGAAGGCAAAGAGGCAGAGCCACTTTGGAAAGTAATTTACCACTTTCCTATTAAATTTACTCTTAACATATAACCCATCAAGTTTTCTCCTTAGTAAAAATAAAGTGAAATAAACGTGGGGCTGGAGAGATGTCTTAGTGCTTAAGAGCAGATGCTGCTCCTCTAGAGAACTCAAGTTGTTTTCCCAGCACCTATATCAACCACCTGTAACTCCAGCTCTAGATCTGATGCCTTCTTCTGGGAACCTGCATATGTGTGGCACACACACACACACACACACACACACACACACACACACATACTCGATGCATCAAATAAAAAAATACAATGGAAACCATCACATATACTCAACAAGGAAAAAGAAAGAATATCAGGCATTTAGAACCCCAAATAGGGGACTGAGAGATGACTCAGCAGTTAAGCACACTGGTTACTCTTCCAGAGGACCCAGGTTCAGTTCCCAGCACCCACATGGCAGCTAACAATCAGTTTCAGGGTATATGACACTCTCTTCTGGCCTCCCCAGGCATTGCATACAGGTGGCGGGTGCACTCATACCTATAGGCAAAACACTCATACACATAAAAATAAATGAATCAAAAAAAAATTTACAACACCAAATAGCATTATCAGAAAAGAACCTCTCAATGACTAATAGTCACTATGTTAAAGAATACAAAGCAAAGATACAATATTACAAGCTGTAAGGGGTCTGAAGAGATAATTCCATGGTGAAAAGCATTTGCTGTAAGAGCAAGATGACCTGAGTTCAACTTCCCAACATCTAATAAAAAAGCTAGATACGACTGTGCATGCCTATATCCCCAGCATTGAGGAGCAGAGATGAGTCAGATCTCAAGACCCTGCTAGCCAGCAGCCCAGCCAAAAGGGAAAACTTTGGGTTCACTGAAAAGTTTCTTCTCTGGTCCTATTTGGTGTCCCGTGAGCCTCTTGTATTTGGGTAGGGATTTCTTTCTCTAAATTTGAAGAATTTTCATTTGTGACTTCATTGAAAGTATTTTCTATGCCTTTGGCATGAAATTCCACTTATATACCCATAATTTATAGATTTTGTTTTTAATGGTGTCCCAAATATCTTCCATGTTCTGTTTGTATATTTTTTCAGTTATCACTGTCCCTGACTGTTATCCAATTTCTCTACCTTGTCTTTCAGTCCTAATATTCTGTCCTCCACATGAAGCATTCTACTGGGGAGGCTTTCCACTGAACTTTTTAAAAAAAATTTTAATACTGATATGATTAGAAGAAGCATTTCATTACAGCTTTAACATATGCAGTAACACACTCCAGAGCAAGAGTACATCTCTTTCACAAGTGGCTGTAAGTTTCTGGGTTCACAGTTGAATGAGTACAGTTATACAATATTGAACTCAGTATAAGCCCTGTAAGACATACAACTGAATGAGTTTTTAACCTTTAAAACAGATCTCCATTTCATTTTAGAATATATTGTTCCTAGCAGAAAGACCCATTGTTTTGCTACTAACACTGAGATGTTGGCGCATTCATCTCTAATCTGTATGTATCTATTAATAGTCATAATCGGTTGCACTTGGATCTTTGGCGCCTGTGTATGTCTATAAAGTCATTGGGTAGATTTCAATGGTAATGTTTATCATGTCTACTAATTAGGATGACATAAATTTCCATGCTTCCTCCTCAAATATAATACATTTTTTTAAAATTGCTGATTTTCTCTGTGTGTGTGTGTGTGTGTGTGTATCACACAGAACATCCCA
>NW_008344750.1:363511-364262 GCF_000622305.1 Nannospalax galili
ATCTAGTCAGCCTATCTAGAGGTCTTTGTTTTAGGAAGGTCAGCTGTTCCTCATCTAGCAGCAAACAGTTGTCAATATTCCTTTAGATAAGATTGGGGTCTGCTGTTCATTTTCCCAGTTCTATGCTGGGTTACTATCTGGGAGTCCCTTTGGCTACCCTGGACAACAACTCAAAAGAAGGTGTCTCCTATCTGGCATTGTTGGTTGTTATGTAACCTTTAGCTACGCATATAGACTTAAAAAATTATAATGGCTCCTTTAATCTTTTGTTATACTTTCCTTTTGGGTGTTTAAGGCCATACAGTTGGCCCAGACAAACCAATTTATTTTTGCTTTTAAGGTCATTTGAGTATCTGTTCCTCAGGGGTCACATGGGCTTGGGAGGAGCTCCTGGCTCCTTTTTTACCAGTTCCGCCTATGTGAAGATAACTTAAAGGTCCTGCTTGACCATAGTTGGCTTCACTTGGAAGCATGGAGGAAATGATTCCTCTGTGTTGACCTTCCTCTTTGTAGACTGGACACTGGTTCAAGTCCATCTCGTGGGGTTTCCTTGGCCTCCTTGATCAAGAGGAGAGGTGACCCACCACAATTACAGGATGTTTTGAGAGTTGCTCATAGTCCCCTGGAACTAGTCGACCTAGGAGGGCAAGGGGCAAAAAGTGTCCTTTATGTCCCTCTGACCAGATTACTATAGGCCTCAAAGTATGGCTGTTAAACATCTAAGAAGGTTAGTTCCACCAGTCTGGTACTT
>NW_008344750.1:364656-365320 GCF_000622305.1 Nannospalax galili
TTTCTTTTCTTTTACCTCCTTGGCTCCTTCCCATTATCCTGGTTCCTGTAGTTATGTCTGGATACATAATCACTTATCAGGGTTTGGTTCTAGGATCCACATATGAGGGAGAACATATGTCGATTTTTTTTTCTGAGTCTGTGTTACTCCACTTTAGTATAACAGTTTCCAACCCTTTACCTGAAAATTTCACGATTTCATCTTTCTTTAATGCTGAGTAAAACTCCATGGTATAAATGAACCACATTTTCATTATCCACTTGTCAGTTGAAAGACGCTTAGGTTTCTTCCATCTCTTAGCTATTGTGAAAAGAGCAACAACAAACATGGATGTACAAGTGTCTCCGCAATAGGATGAGTTTTTTGGGTATATGCCAAGGAGTGGTATAACTGGATCAAATGGTAGGTTCATTTGTAGTATTTTAGGAGTTCTCCACACTGCTATCCATAGGGGTTGAATAAGTTTGCAGCCCCACCAGCAGTGGATGAGTGTTCCCCTTTCCCCACATCCTCTCCAACATTTGGCATCATTTGTTCTCTTGATCTTAGCCAGTCTGATTGGGGTAAGGTGATACCTTAGGGTGGTTTTAATTGGCATTTCCCTAATTACTAATGATGATGAACACTTTTTGAGATGTTTCTTAGCCATTTTTACTTCTTCCTT
>NW_008344750.1:366419-368388 GCF_000622305.1 Nannospalax galili
TGTTATACATGGCTTTAATTATGTTGAGGTATGTTCCCTGCAGTCCAATTCTCTCTAGGACTTTGAACATAAATGCATGTTGAATGTTGTCAAAGGCCTTCTCTGCATCTACTGAGATGTGGTTCTTGTCTTTGAGACCATTTATATGGTTTATTATGTTTATTGACTTCTGTATATTGAACTATCCCTGCATCTCTGGAATAAAGGTGACTTGATCATGGTGGATGATCTTTCTGATGTCTGTCTGTATGTGGTTTGCAAGTATTTTGTTGAGAACTTTTGCATCTATGTTCATTAAGGATATGAGTCTATAGTTTTCTTTTTTGGTTGTATCTTTATCTGGCTTTGGTATTAGAGGGATGCTAGCTTCATAGAAGGAATTTGGAAGTTCTCTCTCCATTTCTATTTTTTTGAATAAACTAAGTAGTATTGGATGCAGATCTTCTTTAAATGTCTGACAGAATTCTGCTGTAAATCCATCTGGTCCTGGGCTTTTTTTAGTCGGAGGTTTTGTATTACTGTTTCATTTTCTTTTTGTGTTATGGGTCTGTTTAAGCTGTTAATCTCTTTTTGGTTTAGTTTTGGTGGTTCCCACACCTTTAGATATCCATCCATTTCTTTTAGGTTTTCAAAACTGCACTGAGGAGCTGGGGTGGTCCTGGAGAAAGGCCTGCAGGTTGTACCTCCACTGAACTTCTTACTTCATTCACTGAATTCTCATTTACGTCATCATTTCAATTTAGTGTTTCTTCAATATTTCTGTGTGTATCTAGCATATTCATTTAGTTTATTAGAAAAGGAGACATATAAGAATACATGTTCATTTTTGTGCTTTAATTTGTATAAAGTACTAAGAAGTACTAATCCACAAGAAATTAATAAAAGTGATTAGCAAGATGGAAGGCAAAAATGGAGCAAATGCTAGTAGGGAAAAAAGCAAATCTAGCTGCATTTTTAGAATAATTTTTGCTTATGCATATCTGGGCATGGTAGCACACACCTTTAATCCCAGCACTAGAGACAGAGGGCAGGTTGATCACTGGGAGTTTGAGGTCGACCTGGTCTACATTGTGAGTTCCAGGCTGGCCAGGGCTGCATAGTGAAACCCTTTCTCAAAAATGTGTTATTCTTGAGAATTTCATACACATATATAATGAAATATGATCGTATCCACCCTTACTTCCCCCTCCAACTTCCCCCATATCCTTCCCAACTTCATATCATTTTGGGGGATAACTCACTGGTTGGTGTCTCCCATATGTACAAGGGTATTGGGCCATCCATTGGAAACATACCAGTGGTCACACCCTCAAAAAAAGAATGATCTTCCCTTCCACAGCACCTACCACCTGCCAATAGCTCCTCATTAAGGGTGGAGCCAGAGATCATCTATCCCATCTATGTGGGAATTTCGGCTGGCTTGATCCTGTGCAGATCTTGTGCAGGTAACCACAGCTGCTGTAAACTCATGGGTACAATAGCCATCTCTTGTTCAGAAGACAGCATCACTCCTCCCCATCTTCTGAATCTTAACATTCTTTCTGCCTCCTCTTCAGTGATGGTCTCTGGGCCTTGGGGGAAGAGTTGATAAAGATCTCCAATTTAGGGCTGAGCACTCAGTCTTGTCTCAGTACTTTGATCAGTTGTGAATATCTACATTGACTACTGTCCACTGAAAGAAAAAAAAATTCTCTGGCCAGGTCAAGGGCAGTCAAGGTCTATGAACATAAACAGAATTAAAATCTATTTTCATGGTTGAGTGACTTCCTTATTTCATTCATCTGTTTGTGTTCTCTTGGAAAATACCGAGGAGTTAATTAATATCTTCTTTGAACATATTTGTACTGGATAGCTTTAGTGTCAACTTGACACACCTGGGTTGAGGGAGCCTCAGTTAGGGAATTCCCTCTATTGGACTGGCCTGTGGCCATGTCTGAGGGGCATCTTCTTGATGAGTGATAAGGGAGGG
>NW_008344750.1:368580-379521 GCF_000622305.1 Nannospalax galili
GGCCAGTAAGCAGCCAGTAAGCAGCATTCCTTCATGGCCTGTACCCCATCTCCTGCCTCCCGATTCCTGCCCTGAGTTCCTACCTTGGGCTCCCTGATGAACTGTGACCCGGGAGATGTAAGATAAAAAAAACTCTTTCCTCCCCAAGTTGGTATTGGTCAGAGTATTTTGTCACAGCAATGAAGAAACAAACCAGAACAATATTCATGGCAATTCTCTAGAATTTCATTTAAGTTGCTGTCATTGGGGATTAACTATAGGACTGGTAGTTTTTTGGGTTTGGGGAGTTTGTTGTTTCTTTAATTTTTCATTGAATTTTTGTGTTTTCCATACATAAAATCATCTTTGTACCCCCTTCCCTCCTCCCCTTTGGTACCCTCCCAGAGACACCCCATTGGAGTTCATATAGTTTATCATTTTTATTAAGGCCTACTATGTAAAGTTAGTGTCCTGAGATGACCCTCAGTACAAGTTCATCCACCAGGGTTTACTCAGCCTATCTAGAGTCTCTCCCTTCCAGAAGAGCAGCTCTTCCTCACCCAGCAGTAGTCAGCTGCCAATAATTCTCCAACTAAGATTGGGACTTACTGTTCATTTCCACAGTTCTGTGCTGCGTTTTTGTCTGCCTAAGTTTCCATAGGTGTTGTGCATGCTGACACCATTGCTGTTGGTTTGCATGAGAAGGGTCCCAGGTGCCTGCAGGACTATTTCCATATGGTCATGCCCCTCCTCCCTGGCTCTTACAATCTTTCCACCCCCTCTTCCACAATGGTCCCTGAGCCCTGGGTGGGTTTTTTGGTCTTTTTGAGACAGGGACTCCCTGTAGCTCCAGCTGGCCTTTAATTCACTGTGTTGACCAAGCTGGCCTTGAACTCACATATCTCCAACTGCCTCTCCCTCCCAAGTTCTGGGATTAAAGGCATATACCACCATGCCTTAGGACTGGTAGTTTCAAGAGGAGATATATTGTCTCAGTTTTTCATGTTACTTGTGTTTTTGCACTGGGATCTGCCCATCTGGACATGGATTATTAGTTAAGTGGTGTTGTTAATTCAATTCACCTTTCTTCTTTCAGTGGAAATGTTCACAGTATTCAGAACAGAGTAGGATGTAGTAAGGTTGAGATGATGTTTTCTTCTTTCAGACTCATGTTTAGAGCATGGACCCTATTTCTAACCTCTCCTGAGAGCTGATTATTGTCTGTAACAATAGTCACTATCCAGCAGTAAACCAACCATGAAAAAACAGCAATAGTACTGTGTGTGTTAATATATTAGTTATTCTGAATATAAAAGCAAAGAAGGAGGCCGGGTGTGGTGGTGCACGCCTTTAATCCCAGCACTCAGGAGGCAGAAGCAGGCGGATCTCTGTGAGTTCAAGGCCAGCCTGGTCTACATAGTGAGCTCCAGGACAGCTGGAGCTACAGGGAGACCCTGTCTCAAAAAGACCAAAAAAAGAAAAAAAGCAAAGAAGGAAAAATCACACTGGGATTAGTGATTAATATTGGGTTACTAAATGGGAAGTAAAATGGGGGACATACATACAATGGGGAATGGTTGAGGGGGAAAAAGAAAATCTGGGGAAGAGGTAGATGTGGGAGTTTTGGTTGAAGGTAGACTGAAAGGAGAGGAGTTAAAAGAGGCACTCAGGGCTGGAGAGATGGCTCAGCAGTTAAGAACACTGATTGTTCTTGCAGAAGACCCAGGTTCAAATCCCAGCACCCACATGGCAGCTAACAACTGTCTGTAACTCCAGTTCTAGGGGATCCGACAGCCTCTTCTGTCCTCTGCAGGCATTGCACGACACAGTGCACTTACCTACACACAGGCAATAACACATACATATAAAATAAAAATAATAAATATTTAAAAAGAGGTACTCAGATAATGTAGAACAGTCTAATCTCCCCGGAGACTGAGTGAGAGACCCTGAGTGCTAGTTGAACCTAGAATCACCTGGAAGAAAACCTCAGTTGAGGAATTTTCTTGATCTGGTTGGCTTGTAGGCATGACTGTGGGAGATGGTCCTGATTGTTAACTGAGGTGGGAAGACCCACCCTGAATGGGGACCCACACCATTCATGGGCTGGGCTCTGAACTATATAAGAGTAAAGAGAACTAGCCAAGAGCCAGCAGGCAGGCAGCATGGGAGCATTGGCTGCTCTCTGCTCTTGACTCCTGTGTGATGTGAGCAGCTGCTTAAGTTCCTGCCTTGACATCCCTGAAGAGATGGACTGTAACCTGGACTTGTGAGCCAAATAAATCCTTTTTCCCTCATGTTTTTTTATCAGGGTATTTGTCACAGCAACAGAAATAAAACTAGAACCTGTAAACCAGGGCAGCCTATGTTCTCTGGGAGAGGTAAAAGAAAGAGAAGGGTACTGAATAATGAAAAAGAAAGGAATGAGCAGTGGAGGACTAGGCTGGCCTCGAACACTCAGAGATCCACCTGCCTCTGCCTTCGGAGTTCTGGGATTGAAGGCGTGCGCCACCATACCTGGTTGGCTATACTTTTTTCAATTGTCAAAACTGCTATAGTCTATTCAACTTTCTTGACCTCCTGGCTTCCTCATTCATCTGAATGCTAATCACAATTAGGTTCAGTATTTACCCATAATTTCAAGATGTTAGAATTTTAGTGGGTTTTGGTGGTGATGGTGGGTTTGGGGGGTTTGTTTTTTGTTTTGGGGTTTTTTTGGGGGGGGGACAGGGTCTCCCTGTAGCCCCAACTGGCCTGGAACTCACTATGTAGACCAGGCTGGCCTTGAACTCACAGAGATCTGCCTGCCTCTGCCTCCCAAGTGCTGGGACTACAGGCATGTGCCACCACACCCGGCTCATGTTTTTATTTTTATCAACATCATACATTTTTACTGATGGACTATAATGCAGCTTAATGTAAAATTTGTATGGTGCATTTCATGTCTGTCTCCCATCCCCTTTTCAAAATGTCTTCTCCATACCACAGGAAGTAAATAGATCCTATAAAGTACCAAGGTCCCCATTTTCCAAAGGGGAAAATACACAGTTGAGACAAAATAATTTATTACAATATATACAGTAAATCATTGGCAGACCCAGGAATTAAATCCAAGACAATCTAGGTATTTTACACTGTTATTTCATCCCCACACTTTCAATCCTTTCCTTTTCTCCTTTCAAGACTCAAAACACACCACAAACTCCACCCAAGACTGAGTGTTCTGTGTACTGTTAGCCATGTGAAATTCCCTACCTTTCCCTCTTCTCAGCCTAGCTTAAGGAAAATGAGAAAATGCAAATGATCCTCTCCAGATTTTTCTTCTGCAATAACAAGTCATCCATGTATACTTTGAGCCTCAGCTATTTTCTAAGCTAATTTGAAATCATTCCACATTAACATGTTGATTTCCTAACTTCAGTAGGATCACATTGCAATATGAGGCTTAAAAATAATTTTCAATTAATTTTAAATTAAATGAAAATAATTTTCCTTTAGAAAATTATCTCAACATGAACTATCCTTCTTTCAGCTAAAACTGTTGAGCACTTAGAACTGAGATCATCTACTTTAACCTTTGCCAGTGGATGATCACCAATAAAGATGCCTGGAAAAGGAACAGTTATGGCCATGTAAATACCTGGGGAGGAGCATCTCAAGCTAACTATCTCAGTGTTTCCTGGGTGAGTGCACTATATTGAGATGACAGATGTCCCTACAGGTACATTTGCTCTGTCATGTCACGTGGTGTCAACTTCTAAGTCCTTATCATATGTCAACATCAGCACCATGAGGCAGAGCAGCCTCTAGGAAATGCATTCCAGTTTATTAAAGGCACCAGAGGTATACTTTGTGCAGCCACAAAAAATAAAATAAAATAAAGCTAAGTAACTATCTGTTGATAATGCCATAGAATTCATTTAGTCGATAAGTATCTTTGAGTGGCTGAGATTCCAGGCATAGTGAATGCCAAAATGAGTAAAATTACAAATGCAGGGGACATATAATGGACATTTTTTTTTAAAAAAAAACCAGAAAAATTCTCTGGACTCAAGATTATCTGCTCCTCCAAGTGGTCCTGAGTCCCTTCCTTTTGGGAAAGTACAGCCTTCTTGAAGCTTCCACTTTAAAGAACAAATGCCCAGGACAGAGTCCCCATCCTCCACTTCTGTGCATTCATCAGTTTATCAGATTGCTTTTCTTTCCACTAGGAAAAACTTGAGATGAATGTGATGATGGGGGAAAGGGTTTCTCTTTAAAAAAAAAAAAAAATGATAAGGAAGGGGAGGTGAGTAAGAAAATGGCAGGAACCAGACTACATTCGGGGGTTTTTTGTGTTTGTTTGATTGTTTTGATACAGGGTATCCCTGTAGCCCCAGCTAGCCTGGAACTGTGGAGACCAGGCTGGCTTAGATCTCACAGAGATCTGCCTGCCTCCGCTTCCAGAGTGCGGGAACTAAAGGTGTGCGCCATCACACTCCACTTCAGACTACAATTTTAAAACATTAGTTTAAGGATTATAAACAACATTGACATGCTGAATGTCCCTGAAACATGCTGATACCAGACAACACCAGGCTTCTGTTTTTTAGCCTGGCTTTTTTTTAATCTAACTGACAACTTTTCTTCTGCAGCTCTAACATACACAGATAACTGTATCACAACTGGCTTCAAATACATAAGTTAACAGCAAAATAATTATTTTCTTCAGCTAGCCTATAATCATACATATTTTATCCCAATGGGTAAAGTTTACAACTGGCCGGTTTCCCTTTTCCACCACAGAGTAAGTTTAAAGGGAATGGAAGATTCCAGCTTTGCCAAGTCTATAGCAGAAGGCAGGATTCAGGCAAAATATGCATAGCAAAAGACAGCCACCGCCAGCAGGATAATGCCGTTGATGTTCACCACTATCCTCCACAAAGGCTTCTCAGAGGTGTCTGTCAGCTTCTGCTTCAGGGCCTCCTCCTCTTCCTTAGTCAGTTTGGGTCCCTTATCCTGGTCCAGCCCACAAAATAGGTCATATGCCCTCCTGAAGCATCCTTTCTTCTGCTGAGGAACTTCTGTGTCTGGGGAAAGGCATAAAAGGAATATTGGATATAAAAGGTGAGGGGACTAGAAACAGCTTCCAAGGGGATACAGAATACCACAAAGCATTAACCCTTCTGTAGAAACTTCCCAATTTTCTTGTTTTTAGGAATGGGAATGGTACACATTCAAATGAATTAAGTATAAGAAAATGTTATTCATTGGATTCTACATCTTCACATTCATCTGGTCTGAGTTCTGTCTCTTCCAGAACCAGTGAAAAGGCATTTTTATGTCAAATAGTCAGGTAAAATAACAGGTTATGAGGAGAGGTATGTTAACAATGGGCTGGCAATTGGCACATAAAAAATACAGTGCCTAGCACTCAGGAGGCAGAGGCAGGCGGATCTCTGTGAGTTCAAGGCCAGCCTGGTCTACATAGTGAGTTCCAGGACAGCTGGGGCTACAGGGAGACCCTGTCTCAAAAAGACCAAAAAAAAAAAAAAAATACAGTAAACCCACTTCTGAAATACACAACCTACATCTGCCTGCTGTATCACTGGAAAGCAATGAGGCTGGAGGGATCAGAAAAGAACTGGCTACATCTGCCAATTCTAAGACTTCACAACAGAAGCATTAGGTGGTAAGGCTTGCTCTGAATAGATCCTGACATAGAACAACAGTTATCAGTACTTTCTTGAACTGAAGACCTGCATGTTAGCACTGCTAAATAAACCGTACAACTGACCCTGACACTCAAAGTGGAAGCCTATCCAGGGAACAGATTGCCTTCTTTGAGTTCAGTTGTGGCAGTGGAGGCAGCCAGATAGTTTCAAATCCCAGCTTCATTGCTCGCTAGGTATGAGATCAAGTCCACTATTATTTTAGCACAGTGTTCAAAGGTCACCTTCTCGAACTTCCCAGTTTTCACAAGTCACAAGACTATTTTGTTTTATTTTGGTTTGGTTTGGTTTGGAAGGACAGGGTATCATTATATAGTTCACTGGCCTCCCAAATGCTGGGATTGCAATTATGTGTCACCATACCTAGCTTCCACACATTTTTAGAGTCATGGAATCACGGAACTAGAAAGAACTTTAGGGATCAAGTGCATACTTGTATCAGAACTGTAAAGTGAAGTGATACTATCAAGCAGTCTGTAGGCACTTCACGAATTAAGCATCGAGTGCATCCAGAGCTAGACTCCAGAACATTTCTGATGCCAGATTCATGACTTTTTCTGCTTCATCTGGTGCTGTTCCTCAGAAAGAATGCTGGGCCCTCCATTCCAGTACCAGAAAAAGTGCATTAAGTTGAAAGCCCATATTTCTGCATGCCATACACCTGCATTCTCCATGTGTACACCTCTTCCAGGTAAAGAGAAAGAGCTGCAACACTGAAGTTAATGAAAGCATCAACTTAAGGGGTTAGCCTTGGGCTACAGTAGGGTAGCTCAGGGTTAGAGTGTTTTCCTTGCCTGTGCTAAGCTCTCAACTCAATCCCCAGAACCGAAAAAAAAATCATAAGGGGTAAACCCATGGCCATTAAGCATCCTTTTAAGCTTCCAGAGAAATGTGATTTTCTAAATCTAATATGGAAAAACATAAGATCCCAAAAACCTCTGTCCCATACTCCCAGTGTCATAGAAATGAACACAGCTTTGGTTCCATCACTTTCTCAATTCACAGGCTATGTCAGCCAGGCTCTGGCTTTTCTCCTGTTCCTCACTATGCCCCAAATCAAAGCAGGGTAAAAATTTCTTCACACCGATTCACTGAGCTCTGCAGAACACGAGGGGTAAGGCAGCTGAACGGCTTTAATGAACTTCCAACTCAGGCTTCACCTCTGTTCCTCACTCCCTTCTAGAGAAGAAACATGGGCTTTGGTAAAGGCATTTAATGAAGGCTTACTGCTATAGGAAGAATGTTTTATGGTTTGGGAAATCACCTATTTCAATGGTATCCTTGGGGGGCTCCTCCTGGTTGTCCTCCTCTTCAGCATCCAGGTCAATACGCTCTTCTTTGCTGTTGCGTAGGCTCCAACACAGACGATACAGCTGTGGAGAGCACAGAACAGATTATCAGAAAGATCCAAATAGTGTTTTGGACCAAGAAGCTGAGAAAGCAAAGAAATATGCACCAAGAACCAACAAAACACAGATAGCTGTTCCCACCATGGCATTATCTAAATGTATCAGGAACACAAATATAGATCATACACATGTACACACGAGTCATTATGATGTATACATATTTGGAAGCTGAGAGACTGCCTCAACTCTGCCCCAAATGGGACATCTGTATTACCCCTTCCAAGGCTCAGGGAACATTGCAGAAGAGAGGGCGGAAAGAACACAAAAGCTAGAGATTGGGAAGGAGTGCTGTGAAACGGTGTCTTCTGGAAATGGCCTGATCACTCATGCACTCACTGCCACTGTGGTTACATGCACAAGACCTGCACAAGACTGGGCCAGTCACCAGTTCCTTGTGCACTGGAGAGGAGCTCATGAAACCCCACCTCTCATTGAGAGACCATCGGCAGAAAATGGGGAAGGGGGTGTCATTTCCTTCAGTAGTATAGCCACTGATAATTTCCACTCTTCATCATGCTTATGCAAGCAAGTACAACTAAACTCCATGGATGAAAAAAATAATATCAAAGTAGGAGAGAGCTTATTGGACAGAAGAAGTTTCAGTGGGAGAGATGGAGGATGAAAGATGGAGGATGAAAGTGACCAAACTTTAGCATATATATATATATATGAAACTTTTAAAGAATTAAAAATGAAAGTAAAATAACAGTAAATAATAAAATATAAAAAAATTTAAACATAAAAATAAAAGGCAAAGTGAAATAAAAGTATAATAAATTCATAAATACTGGGCCAGTGAGATGGCTTGGCATGTAACGGCACCTGGTGTCAAACATAATGGCCTGGGTTTGATTTCCAGGACCAATAAAGTAGAAAAGAACCAACTTATGTAAGCTGTCCTCTGATTGCCACATGTTCTATGGCATGTGTGTGCCATACACATGTGCACACACACACAAAATACATAAATGAAATAAAAATGTTTTTAAATTCAAAATATCACAAAAAAATAGACTGCCTCAAATAGAAATGTTTGTGAATAAATTCTTTTTTCACATGATAAAGTAATGTGTTCCCTTAGCATGGCTACTAGGAAGCAAAACTAAAGAGTCATTTGTCCAGACCAGCATTATAAGATCATATTTTTTAACTATGTCACATTATAAGAATAAATGTAGGACTAGAGAGATAGCTCAGCAGTTAAGAGCACTGGTTGCTCTTGCAGAAGACCTGGGTTTGATTCCTTGCACCCACATGGCAGCTAACAACCGTCCATAACTCTAGTTCCAGGAAATCCAACACCCTCTTCTGACCTCCGCAGGCATTTCATTGTCATGCAATCAAGACACGGGTGCACTTACACAAATGCAGGCAATACACTCATTAAATAAAAAATAATAAAAAAATAAATGTGAGCCATGTCAAAATAGGGTAGAATGTGGGCAGTTTCTATTGAGAAGTTTGGAATGTGAACCAGAAACTCAAAGAAATGTGAAAAACAACTCAATATGTTCATCTCAACCAGGACTTCTGGTAAATACCTTGCTTTAGCACAGAGCTAAATATGTTTGAAGCTTCACTACTTCCAAAGACTGGGCTGGAGAGATGGCTCAGTGATTAAGAGCACTGGCTGCTCTTGCAGAAGAAATGGGTTCAATTCCCAGCACCCACATGGCAGCTAACGACCATCCATAACTCCAGTTTAAAAATACTTCCAGTAGCGGCTGGGATCTCAGCAGACCAGACCACCAGTGAGTGCCGGGTTCTGGCCTCCCTCTGGCATAGGGGCTGAGAATACAGGGGACTGCCTGAGTTCAGGGGATCCAATACCTCTTCTGACCCCCATGGGCACTATACACACGTGTGCACTTACCTACATGCAGGCAATACACTCACACACATAAAAAATAAAAATAATAAATAAAATATTTTTTTAAAAATACTTCCAGTAGCGGCTGGGATCTCAGCAGACCAGACCACCAGTGAGTGCCGGGTTCTGGCCTCCCTCTGGCATAGGGGCTGAGAATACAGGGGACTGCCTGAGAGTACCTGGGTCCTGCCTCCACATGGTGCTATCAAAATACATGAAAGCAAATCCTGACTCCATCACTCTAGAGTCCAGCCTTGGCAGACAAAAGAAAAATGAGGAGGAACCCAATAGAGGGATGCTTTTGGAAGCCCTTGTCAAGAAATTCCAATGGACTCTCATATGAACATTTGAAAATTGTCCTGTTCTGACTTTTTTCTAGTTCCCTGTCTAGAACTTGTAATGCTAATTACTCTTGCCTTTACTTCTCCTTCACATCTCCTATTCATGATTCAAGGACTTTCTTTTCCCCCTAGAGATAATTTGTGAGTCTTTTAGATAGACCCACTGAAGGGATACCCCAATTGCATCACCCTGCATCCCTGTTCAGCATGGAAGAAGCCAGAGCCATCTGCATCCTGATTCCCTATTGACAATTTGGGTATCCTCTTCAGAGGACGGTGTGATAAGAATAGGAGGTAGGAATCAGCTAGGCAGTTAGGGTAAAAAGACTCCAAAGAAAAGTAGCCAGTTTCTTGGCTAAAACTCACAATGTCCTTGGGCCTCTTAGCAACATACTCCATTACCAAGGCCAAAAATGTCAAAAATATTTGGGAGCTTTTATCTAATCCTTAAATGATCTTAAGATTACCTCTTCTGAGGGAGGAATGTTAGAGTAGCCAAAAGCCCCATAAAAAAATAAATAAATAAAAGAAGAAGAAAGAGTACATGAAGTTATCAGAAAAAAAGTGCTGGGGAGATATGGGAGGAGTTGGAGGGGAGGGAGTGGGCATGGATTTGATCAAAACACCTTATGTGCATGTATGAAATTTTCAATAAATTATTTTTTTAAAATACTTCCAAAGATAGATTCAGGTAAAGAGTTGATATAACATTTTTTAATCCTATAATAGAACCAGCTAATAGACACCATGGTGGTTCTGCAGCTATAAAAGCAGGTTTTGTGTCACATGAAGGTTTGTCACCACTCTTGAAAATTTGACAGAGAGGTTAAAGTTCTCTTAGGGATTCCATAGTTCTTCGTATCTGTGTTTCCTTGAACAAAGTGTTAACAGCTCTTTAAATGATAAGTGGGGTTAGTTTCTAGCTCTGTTCCCTTACAAACCCAAGAAAAGTAGAGTGCCATTAGAGTTGGATTCCAGACTATTCTGCTTATAGTAAAATGGGCCTGTGATTGTCATCTTTTTCTCAGGCTGTGAAAGAACTCTGAACAAACTGAGACATATAAAGCTAACCAAGTGTTCTACAATTTTTGAAGTTTTGAAGCATTGATATTGTGCTATGTTGTGAACATCTCCAAAACTGACCTTGAAACTAAGTGCCATTGTGGTGCTATTGAGAGTGGCTTTTTCATTACATTAGAAGTGAGTCATCTAAGTGCCTCTAAATTAATATTGTTATCATGGGAGAACTGTTCTGGTAAAAATGCTGAAGTCTGACCTCTGTTCCCTCTCCCTCTCTTACCCCCTCATACAGCTTCTACCATGATACCGTCCACCATGTTATGATGTCACTCTCTAGCCACAGCCCCTCAACCCTGGAGTGCCAAGCCACCATAACTGGGAGTAAATAAATAAACTTGTATAATTTACCGAGTCTGTGGTATTCCACAATAGCAGCAGTAAACAAGCTAAAACATATTGTTAAGCCAGACATGGTGGCACACGCCTTTAATCCCAGCACTCGGGAGGCAGAAGCTAGTGGATCTCTGTGAGTTCAAGCCCAGCCTGGTCTACATAGTAAGTTCCAGGACAGCTGGGGCTACAGGGAGACCCTATCTCAAAAAGACCAAAAA
>NW_008344750.1:379576-386767 GCF_000622305.1 Nannospalax galili
ATATTG
This sequence comes from Nannospalax galili, assembly GCF_000622305.1. Taxonomy (NCBI): domain Eukaryota; kingdom Metazoa; phylum Chordata; class Mammalia; order Rodentia; family Spalacidae; genus Nannospalax; species Nannospalax galili. Next base: position 379,583 of record NW_008344750.1, read on the forward strand.
TTAGAAATGTCTTAAATCCAATAAGCAACTTACATCTCCCTAAATTAGTGATATTTAGAACAAGGTATGTCTTCTGCTGGGCCCTCTAGAAGCTCTGACCATGGGGCTATCACAAGAAATACAAGTTCCTATTTTTGACATGGGCTTCTAAGTCAAAGAAGCATGGTTCCTGCTCAAGCGACCTCATTTCCCCTGTACCTGAGCTGTCACTCTGGGATTAGAGTCCAGGAACAGCGTCTGGACTGAAGTCTGGACTGTGAGAACTCCTACCCAAGACCATTGTACTGCTCAGCAAGCATATTGTGTTTCCAGTCCTGTATCCTTCTACATGAAACCAATGACAAGCCTGAACTGTTTTAATCATGTAAGTGTAAGATGTCCAAATGAGTTGAGGCCAACCAAAAGTGCTACAGCATGCGTGTGAAACGAGGGCAGGAAAGAGCTCAGGAAGGGTACTCACGTGCACGTCTGGAATGGGCTTGGTGAGGAGGGAGATGACCAAGACAGTGATGAGAGAGATAACAAAGAGGATGATTGCAAAGTACAAGTAGTGCACCCCACAGATGATCGTGGGACAGTTGCTGGGCTCCATGCAGCTCCCCGTTCCATAGGCAAACTCAGCGATCATACGGGAAATTCCAATAAGAAAGCCTAGAATCAGTCCCCAAAAGGCTCCCTGAAAATGAAAATCCTGGGTTAACTAATGCTGAATCCACACATAAAAACATGGAAGAGAAAGCAGCTGAGCATTTTAATTTTCCTAAGGTTGGAAGACAGAGATAAAGGAACAAAGGAAAGAGAAATGGTATCTCCAGGCCATCGGAAGCCAGAACACCAGAATTCAGATTATGGCTAAAAGTGTTAAGTCAGGCTTAATTAAGTCTTTGATGATCTTTGATGAATAAAGGAGAAACAATTTTTTCCATTAAAATATAAAGGATCTGCAACCAGGTGTGGGTAGCACATACCTTTAATCCCAGCACTTGGCAGAGGCAGGCCTCTGTGAGATACAAGCCAGCCTGATCTAAATAGCAAGTCCCAGGCCAGCTGGGCCTACAAGGAGACCCCATCTCAAACTTTGTGTGTGTGTGTGTGTGTGTGTGTGTGTGTGTGTGTGTGTGTCTGTGTCTGTGTCTGTGTCTGTGTCTGTGTCTGTGTCTGTATATGTAAAGAAAGTTTCGGGACTGGAGAGATAGTTCAGCAGTTACGAGCACTGGCTGCTCTTGAAGAGGACCTGGGCTCAGTTCCCAGCACCCACATGGAAGCTAGCAACTGTCCATAACTCCAGTTCCAAGGATTCCAACACCCTCTTCTGACCTCCTCGGGCATTACACTTCATGGGTGTGCTTACATTCATGCAGGCAATACACTCATACACATAAAATAAAATAAACAGAAAGAAAGAAACAAAGCTTCCTTCTTCAGTTACCTTTATAGATCCAAAGCCACTATTTAAAATTTGAGAACATAGATCATACTATGTGTTTGAGGCTAGATTTGAGAAATATGGAAGGCTTTTAAGACTAAAACTACTCTTTTAGAGATTTTTTTACTCCCTTCTCTTTCTACCTTTCTTCCTCTCTTTTCTCCTCCTTCTTCCTTTGGTTTCTTTCTTTGCTTTTAACCAGTCCTCAGCTACAGAACCAACCACTTCTGAAAGGCATACTTTGTAGATAAACTGCTTGAGCACCAAAGCTTTGTCCTTCATTGGGCCCTGAAGAATGCTGAATAAAAAAGTCAAGATCAAAGCAAAACCATTGGTGATAACTTGTACTAGAACTTCCCTGGAGCTGCTCATTCAAAGGCTACAAGACTTCCTAGTGGGTACCACATAGTCAGGTTAGAATCATCAAGACTGGATAGAAAGTGTACAGTATTATTTGGAGCTGGAGAGATGGCTCAGAGGTTAAGAGCACTGGCTGTCCTCACAGAGGACCCAGGTTCAATTTCCAGCACCCACATGGTGATTAACAACCATCCATAACTCCAGTTCCACAGGATCCAACGCCCTCTTCTGACCTCCATGGGCACTGTACAACATGGGTACACTTACATACATACAGGCAATACACTCATATATAAAATTTTAAAAAATAAATATTTTTTAAAAAGGAAAAGCAAGAGTACAGTATTAGTTGGAACCTTGTAGCAAGAACAGGGGAATCAGAAAGAAAGCAGATCTGATAGTAAATCCTAAAGAGTTCACACCAGCACTCAAAGATCCTCATGGTTCCTTGAGCTTTCCCGTACAAACCTACAGCAGCACATGCATTTCTGTCCAAGATCTTAGGAATACAGAATCCTCGTAGGGCATATGCAGACCCCATAAGAAGCTTTTGTGGCAGAATGGTTTTTTTGTCAGAATGATACCTACTTGTTCATTGACTCTCTTGCAGAAAATAGCAAGCAGGAAGACAGCTGCAATGGGCGGCCCCAAGTAACTGGTGATAGACTGGATGTAATCAAAGAGCTGCCCACTTTGAGCTGACTGCACAATGGGCACCCAGGCAATGCTGATGCCAATCAGCAAGAGGATGAACAACCTGAAATCAAAGCCCCACAATAGACTATCAGTGCTCTACATGAACAACTACATATCAATTATATATATAAAAAAATATCATATATATGTATCACATATGTGTGTGTCACCAGAAAATATCATCTTCACAATGGTCCTGCAAAAATGTTGCATCAAAAGGTTGAGACATCAGGGGCATCTGGGCCTCAGAGAAGGCTGGTATAGACAAATGAGTGCAGAAAATGAAAGATGAACTGGGACAGTATGAAGGGCCTTAGGTGAGGACTGCAGATTACAGTCCTGGCTCTGCTCAGTCCAGGCTGATTCTATTAATACTCATTGGTAACTGGAGAGATAAAGCAGTTCTCACTCTAGAAGAGCATCATTCAATAACTTCCTATGCAAATTTAAATGCCAGGACTCAGGGGGTGTAGCTCTGTGGTAGAGCACTTGGTCAGAATGTACAAAGCCCTAGGTTCAATCTTCCAGTAGCCGCACCCCCCCCCAAAAAAAATAAAGTTAAGTTCGTGTCAAGGGTATGGTACAGGGTAGTAGATGAAGGGCTAATATAACTAGCCACAGAGATTTCTCCAATCAGACCAAGCATCTGCTAATCCTGCCTACCTTGAGGGCTACCATGGATGGAACCTCTGTGATCTTCCAAGCTTCTATGGTTCCTGGCAGGGGGGAGCTGCACTTACCTTCCTGCAATCATGAGCTCTCTCTCAGTTGCTTTCTTCCGGATCCTGGTATAGATGTCCATGGTGAAGAGAGTGCTGGCGCTGTTGAAGATGGAGGTCAGGGAGCTCATGAGAGAGGCCATCATCACAGACAACATCAGGCCTCGCAGTCCTAGAAGAGAAGGAGGTTCTGAGTGACATAGCCAACACCCCAGCTCCTTGCTGTTTGTATATGAATACCCAAGATTGTTTTGCTTTTAGAAACTATGCTATGTTCTCCAATTTATCTCTCAAAAAAAATAGATGTTTTAAGAAATAGATTGTAGGGGGCTGGAAAGATGGCTCAGCAGTTAAGAGTACTGACTGCTCTTACAGAGGACCCAGGTTCGATTCCCAGCATGCACATGGTGGCTAACAACCATCTGTAACTCCAGTTCCAGGGGATCCAATGCCATCTTACATATATACACACAAAATAATAATAAATTAAATTGAATTATTTTTAAATTTTTAAATGGCAAAGAATCTGAACAGCTATTTTTCCAAACATATATAAATGGCCAATAATGTTATGGGAAAAAATGGTTGGCATTACGGATACTCAAATTAAAAACATAGATACTATTTCACCTACCTAGATTATAGGGTTTTTTATTAAAAGGTAGAAGATAATAGTGTTGAAACAAAGACCCTCCCAGATTTTTGGCAGAAATGTAAAATGGTAATATCATATGGAAAACTGCCTGGAGGTTATTCAAATAGCTAAAGATAAGGCTATCATATGAGCCATTCTAATCCCAGGTGCATGCCCAATAGAAACAAAAACGTATGTTCACACAACAATATGTGCACTATTATTCATGCCAGAATTCTTTATAGTAACAAAAAAACAGAAGTAACTTACAAATGTCCATCAGCTGACCAATGGGTAAACAAAATAAATAAGCAATTGATAAATGGGTTTATCAGTTTCAATGGAATATTATTCATCAATAAAAAGGAAAGGAATATACATACATTATACAACACAGATGAGTCTAGAAAACATGTTAAGGAAAAGGAGCCAGTCACAAAGAACCACATACCGCTGTATGTTTCTATTTATATGAACTATTCAGAGCAGGCAAATCTACAGGACTAGAAAGCACATAGTGGTCACACAGAGCTGGGAGGGCAGGCGAAATGTGTTTTCTTCACAGGTACAGGATTTTTTTCAGGGTGATAAAAATTTTCTGAAATTGATGGTAGTGATTGTGTGATTCCATCACTCTTTTAGGCTTTATATCTATGAATAATTTATGGTCTCATCCACAACTCTATATGATGTATTATTTTAAAAAAAAAAAAAGCTGCCTGTTCCTATTACGTTGCCATTTGTTGGGAAGTTTGTTAATGGCACCTGTGGGCTTGTATAATGTAGATTACAGACTTGGAGCTAGAGAAAGAGTTGTAAGGATCATTTATTTCAATTCTCTCCCTCTCTCCCTCCCTCCCTTCTCCCTCCCTCCTTCTCTCTCTCCCTCCCTCCCTCCTTCTCCCTCTTTCTCTCTCTCTCTCTCTCTCTCTCTCTCTCTCTCTCTCTCCCTCCCCCCCCTCCCACACTCTCTCCCTCTCTCTCTCTCTCCCTCTCTCTCTCTCTCTCTCTCTCTCTCTCTCTCTCTCTCTCTCTCTCTCTCTCTCTCTCTCTCTCTCTCTCTCTCTCTGATGCTGGGATTAAACCAAGAGACATGCCCCAGGTAAGTGTTCTACCATTGAATTACATCCCCCAACCCTCAATTTTCTCATCTTTCAGTTGATGAAACAAAGATTAATTTCAATTAGTAGGTTGGGCCTCCAGGGCCAGCTCAACTCAGGGTTCCTTAGTTAATTGCTAGAATGGAATAGAGCTCCTCTCTTCTACTCTTATGAAACCTTCATTCGCTTGTCTACTCAAAAATATTTGTTGAAAATAAGTCCAGCAGCCCAGGCAAAAAAGCAATCATGCTATATGAGACTAGGGTAAGAGAAGTAAAGACAGAGGAAGATAACTATGAGATACTTAGAAGACAAAATGGACAGAATTGTGTGGGTTACTGGGAGAGCACTTACCAAGAAGAGGAGGCAGAATCTACAAATGGAACAAAAAAACAGCACTTTAAGAACACAGGGGGCAGGAAAGAGACAAAGAGGAGAGGATGGTATTGAAAATCTACAGAGAAAGACTCAAGGGCACATGATCACAGTGCTAAATGAATGGAGCGAAGCAAGAGAAGGGATGGAAAACTCCTCTGTGATCCACACAGGGAACTCATGGGAATTCAGTGTTTACAGAAGCCAAATTACCGAAGAGAATGGACATAGTACATGGAGACACAGCACTCTGTTGTTCAGCCCACAGCTTTTTATTGTGTGCAGTTCCACTGTAGCACAGAATGCTATCCTCACTAGGGATAGGCCAGGCAATCTAAAGAAATAGTAAATAGCAAACATCCCTACCAACAACAGTATAATCCAAGAACCGTGTGACTCTTGCTCACTGAACTTTAACAAAGAAGCAGCCCAGCTCAGCTGACCATTATGCCTACTCAAAATTTGAACATAAATTCTCTGTCCAAGATCATGGATGAAGTTTGTGGTGAAAAATTAAAATAAAGCTAAGGCATGGTGGTACATACCTGTAATCTGAGCACTTAGGAGGCTGAGACAGGAAGATTACCATCAATACATTCAAGGCCATCCTGGGCTACATGGCAAGACTTTGTTGCAAAAGAAAAACAAAGCAAAACAGAAAAAAAGGGAGAGGGAAGTTGGGGAGATGGCTCACAGGTAAAGTGTTGGTTGCATAAGCATAAGGGCCTGAGTTTCGATCCCCAGCATCCACATGCAGCCAGGAGCCACAGCACATGTCTGTAACCCCAGCACTGGTGGGATAGATCCAGGCAGATGCTGGGGCTTGCTGGTCAGCCAGTCTAGCTAAAATGGTGAGCTCTAAGCTCAGTGAGAGATCCTGTGTCAATAAAATAAGGTGCTTGGGCTGGTGAGGTGGTTCAGCAGGTGAAAGAGCTTGACATGCATCTGATGTCCTGAGTTTAATACACCAGAACCCACCATGGAAGGAGAGAACCAACTCCCAAAATTTGTGCTCTGACCTCCACATGAACATATCATATACATACATACATACATACACATATACACATATACATACACACAATAAAACCAAATATCTTTGAAATAAGGTGAAGAGCAGTAGAGGTTGACAGCTGACATCTACCTCCGACCTCCAACACACATGCACAGATATGTGCCAAAACATATGTGCACACACACACAAATATTCTGAATAAAGTGAGGTCATACAGTATTTGACTTTCTATGACTAGCTCGTTTCACTGAACATCTCGCAGGGTCATCCATGTTATCATAAATGACCAGATAACCTTCTGATGAGACTGAAGGCATCCCACTGCATATGCAAACCACAGTTTTTATCCATTCGTGTGTTGAACACTTGGGTTGATCCCATGTCTTAGCAATTGTAAAAAGCACTGCCGTGAGCACTATGGTACTGATGTCTCCAGCGCACTGATTTCCTTTTCTTGGACATAAACCCAGTAGTGAGAATGTTAACTCCTACGGTAGTTATACTTTGAAATTGTTTCATGAACCTCCAGTTTTCCATAATGGCTGTAGTGAGTTATATCCTGTTTGTTGGGGCAATTTAAAAGATTTTCTAGTCACGCTGGGTATGGTGGTGTGCGCCTGTAGTCCTAGCACTTCGGAGGCCAAGGCAGGTGGATCTCTGTGAGTTCAAGGCCAGCCTGGTCTACATAGTGAGTTCCAGGCCAGCTGGGGCTATAGGGAGACCCTGTCTCAAAAGAAACCAAAGAAAGCCGGGCGTGGTGGCACACGCCTTTAATCCCAGCACTTGGGAGGCAGAGGCAGGTGGATCTTTGTGAGTTCAAGGCCAGTCTGGTCTACATAGAGAGTTCCAGGACAGCTGGG
>NW_008344750.1:386780-398389 GCF_000622305.1 Nannospalax galili
ACCCCTTTAAAAAAAAAAAAAAAAAAAAAAAAAAAAAAAAAAAAACCCAAACAACAACAAAAACAAAAAAAAAACCTTCTAGTCAAGCATGGAAAGGGCATGCTTTTCCCTAACAAACTTTTGTATCATTTCCTTTCTTAGCCTGACTGATGGACAAGTTGCAGGCCTCCTGGAGCCCAAACAAACCATTTGTCATGAAGACATAAATTAAAAACACAGAAATGAGGCTTTTCCTACTGACCACACCCCTGGCTCACAAGTCGCAATGCCACATAATGCACCCACAGAATGTCTCAGTGGAGCCTAAACCATTTGGCTCCCATGAAAGACTCACCATTAGGCATGAGCTCCACAACCAAAGTTGGATAGGCGATGTTCGTACAGCCAACTGGGGTTCCGCAGTATTTATTACACTCTGAGGGAAGGACACAGCCGATTTTCTCTGAAGAGAGAGTAAGAGTCCCATCAGCAAGCATTCACTGGGGAAATGGTTCCAATGAACAACACATTCCTGCCCAAAACCCTAAAAGGAACGCAGCTCCCAGCTAAGCCGTTCCCTGTCGTGCTCCTGCCCTGCTGGCCCTGATACATCCCCAAGCTTTCACCAGGGAGAGAAAATAGTTCCTAGGCGGAGGAAGAAAGGAAATAAAGAAATGATCTAGGCGGAAACAGTGGAGCAGTTCTCTATCCTAACAGCTTGGCAATGCCCCCCCCTCCTGAAAAATCATGATAATCTGTGGCTCCTAATTTTGAGATTTTAAACAGTTCTTAGACCTACAAAGGCCTAGAAAACTGAAGTAATTCCCAAAATGTGAGAAACCTAGAGCACAGATACAAAGAACTAGAAGCCAGGCATGGTAGCCCACACCTTTTTTAAAAAATTTTTGTGTATATGAGTATATACACACTCATGCATGTAGGTAAGTGCACCCCTGTCGTGCAATGTCCACAGAGGTCAGAAGAAGCTGTCAGATCCCCTGGAACTGGAGTTACGGACAGTTGTTAGCTGCCATGTGGGTGCTAGGATTCGAACCCAGATCTTCTGCAAGAACAGCCAGTGTTCTTAACTGCTGAGCCATCTCTCCAGCCCCTTTTTTTCTTTTTTTTTAAATTTTATTTGTTATTTTTATTTTGAGGCTCACGCCTTTAATCCCAGCACTTGGGAGGCAGAACAGGCAGATCTCTGTGAGATGGAGGCCATCCTGGTCTCTATAGTGAGTTCCAGGCCAGCTGGGGCTATGGGAGAAACTGTCTGAAAAAAAAAAAAAATAGAATGGGAGTGGAACAAGATTTAGAGTGTTGGAGAAAATTCTAGAAACGTATATAGAGTTCAAATCAGCAAACATTTATTAAGTATTTAGCATAAATATATCTCATCCAGTACTGTCCCCTATAGCACCAATGCATAAATAAATACATGTAATACCCATGAGTCAGTAAGTTAGCTAAACAATTGTCTCTCAGGGTCCATGTGTGATTGGTTCCTAGATACCCCAGTGCATACCAAACTCTGCAGGTGCTCAATCCTTTAAATAAAATAGCACAGTATTTGTATATAATATATACCTATGTTCCTATATACTTTAAATCATCTCCAGATTACTTGTAATACCTAATAGTCTATAAATGCTACAGAAGTACTTGTTATACTATACCATTTGGAAATAGCAATAAGTAAAAAAGTCTACATATTTTGGTATATATTCAAATTTATTAATTTTTTCAATCTGCAGTTGGCTGGACCCACAGATGTGTAAGTCACAAATGCAGAGGGCCCTCTGTCTTTTTCTTATGGCAGACTGTCCAGTACAGAGTGAGAACACCAGCTGGCTAGCCACCCAGGACAACACAGCAAGGTGCCTTCACACTAGTCTGACTTTTTTCTGCCATTATTTCACATTCCCAAAACAGTTTTGATCATGACATCTAACCAAAAATGATTGTTATTAATAACAAGAACACACACACAACAATGCTGAGGCCACAAAAAGACCACAGCAGAATCTATCACTCTAGATAGCAATCGCAAGGCTTAGGGCACCTTCAAAGACATGATTCCCCAGAACAGGGTTCCGAACAAGGCAAGCAGAGACTGGTTGGAGTCTTCAGGCATTAAAATGATAAAAGACACTACGGACACCACTACAAGCCTCGGGGCTTGGGGTGCAGGAAGAACTACAATTGATCAAATATGTTAACTGGAAGCGGGAACCTGGAGTCACGTTATGACTATAGAAGATTAGGAAAAAATAAGAAAGCAATTTTCAATGTAAGAAATCAGGGAATGAGTTCTCTCCTTCCACCACGTGGGCTCTTGGGATTGAATTCAGGGTATCGAGCTCAGTAACAAGCAACTTAACCTGCCGGTCAAACAAAAAATTTTTTAAACGTAAGTAAATAATAAATTGATTTAAGTCAGAAAAGACAACCCCGAAAGTTCTGTATCCTCAGTTTGCTCATGAGCACTGAAAATGATGGTGCCTAGTAATCACGGCACAAAAGGACAGCAGAACAGGAGCGCGGGGCTGAGGGCCTTCCGAAGGCCTTCGAGCCAGCAAAATGAGAGCCCTGTGAGTCCCGCCAAAGGAATTACCTGTGTACAGAATGCGGCTGATCATCCCCGTCATCACCATGAGGAACATGGGCAACAGCTTCATGTACCCACACAAGATGCAGCCGGCCTTCACATGAGACATGTTCTTGGCTGAGAGGCAGCGCTGAACGATTACCTGCCAGGAAGAGCCTGGTGAGGAGGGGCACAGCCCAGTGATTCCACAACACTCTCCTGACATCCCAGCCTCCCTGTATTGGGGTCTTTAGCCTGGGTCCTCATCATCCCACACAGACCATGGGAGCCCTCTTCAACCCCAACAAGTCAAAGACAGATGAGAACCCTGTCGTGCACCCGTGCACCCTGTCCACCTGCCTATCCAGCTTGGGTACCTGATCTGTACACCAGTACCACATGGAAAGGATGGTCATCCCAAATAGGAGCCCAGGCCATGGGATGTCTCCATTAATAGGATCTCGGAAGATATGGAAAGAATCAGGCCTGGGAGTGTAGCATTCTGACTTGACAGACGTGTTTCCATCCGAAATCAAAGTTGGAATGGCATTCATATACTTTTCCACGAAGGCATCATACCCTCCTACTTCATGGAAAGCTGAAAAGCATTGGTACAAAAAAGGACATTGTAATTTTTAGTTCTTTATAAAGTAGTTTCTTTTATGAATACCTCAGGCACTGAGAGAGCACCAGTATCAATTACAGCCCTTGATGTGTGACATTGGGCAAATTAATTCTCTCTGAGCCTCAAGTTTCTCATTCATAGAATGGGATTATTGAGTCTGCCCAGCCCTCTTGAGAGATACTTCAAAGCAATAACTTGTACAAAAGGAAGGTATTTTATTTAAAGGAAGACCTTGGTTTTAGACCACATGCAGACTCCTTTTTTCTTTAAACCCCTGTTGTCAGCCATGATCCTTAAAACTCAGAACACAGACTTAAGAGACACACAATAACCTTTTGGGGCCTGGACACAGGCCTACCACCTGGTCTCAAGGGTGTAGTGGGATGTCCCAGGAGTGGGTAAGGACTCTGAAACCCTACCACCTCTCAGCTGTGTGTACTCAAATCTTTCTAGCCTCTGCCTTAATGACCCACCCACCCCCAAGCCTACAGCGAGGAATCAAATGAAAATCCTTAGAAAATTAAACTCTAAGGCATGAATAAGAATCTTTAAAGGACACAAAGACGGTTTTGCACACCTAAAAACAAAGGGCATTTTATACCTTCTCATAACAAGCTAGGCTTTCTAATGCTGTCTTTATGATTTTATGCACAAATATAATTTCAAGAAATTGTAAGAGATATGTACTGGATAGCTTTAGTGTCAACTTGACACACCTGGGTTGAGGGAGCCTCAGTGGGGAATTGCCTCCATTGAATTGGCCTGTGCCCATGTCTGGGGGCATCTTCTTGATTGTTGAGTGATGTGGGAGGGCCCAGCCCACTGCGGGTGGTGTCACCCCTGAGCAGGTGGGCCTGTGTTGCATAAGAAAATAAGCTGAGCAGGGGCCAGGGGAGCAAGCCAGTAAGCAGTGTTCCTCCGTGGCCTGTGCTCCAGCTCCTGCTTCCATGTTCCTGCCCTGAGTTCCTACCTTGGGCTCCCTGATGAACTGTGACCTGGGAGATATAAGCCAAATAAACCCTTTCCTCCCCAAGTAGGTATTGGACAGAGTATTTCTGTCGCAGCAATGAAGAAACAAACCAGGACAAGATGTTAACACTGACTGTCAAATTTTTAAATTTATCAAATAAGGGCATTGAAATAAAAATCACCTACCATCAACAATGCATAAACATTGGACTTTAACAGTGCAATGCAGTCAAGACACAATCTCAGACTGGAAATACAACATGTGAATACATTTTACTTGATGGATAGTTAGCCTTATTTGGCTTTGCCCAGTTTCTCTGTGAATGGAATACCAGATTATCATAAGCCCAGACTGGGGACCACTGACACAAGCTATAGAGAGAAAAGAGCACAGAGTCCAGTTGTTCCCTGGCCCCAACATGAGTCCTCCAGGAGTAAAGAAATTTCCCATACACACCCATAATGGTGGACAGTCTGGGCTGGACCATTAACCTTAGTTGGGCAGAGCATGCTGGCAGAGTCCAGACTTGCTTTTCTCTTCCTGGAACCCTATACCTCTGCCCCCACCTCCTCAGCCTGCCCTAGCCCTACTTACCAAACCCAGTCAGGATAAAAGACCCCACCAGCATGATCGCTGTCTGCAAGGTATCCGTGTAAATCACAGCTGCCAGGCCCCCTAAGCAAGCAAGAAGACAACATATGTGATCACATGGAGAGGATGACTGTCCTACCTGCTTCCTTTTCCCATCTACTGCCCTCTGTCTACCTCCTATGTACCTCTGAGAAGCACTGACTCCCCCAGCCCCTACCACCATCATCCACTTGCCTTTCCTCCCTTCCTTCCCTAACCCTATGTGATAGTCTGCATGTTCCCAACCTCCACTTATGAAAATGCATGCAAGGCCTGGTGAATAGAGAACATTTGTTTATACTTGAGTGGAAAAGACCTTCTGGAAGCTTTATAAGCTCACAGAGGACTCAAAAGAGTCTTTGTGGTAAACAGAAGCATCATCCAAATAAAGACAGAAGAGGGGAGAGCCGGCAATTGAGACACCTGGGGACATCACCAAGCCATTATGTTTCAGAGGGCCACTTCTTTGTTCAGGTTCTTTTGTCTAGTTCCATCCAAGTACTTTCTTTTTACTTTGTGATGCTGGAGATGGAACCTAAGGATACTTTTTGTGTCAGGCGAGTGCACTACCAGTAAATTGCATACTCAACCCTTCTACGTAACTTCTTATCCTCAAATATATGGGCTCCCATAGAGCAGCTAGGTCAACTGTTGATCCTACCCCTCCAGAACTGTGAATCCCACCCCTCCAAAACCAAGCACAGTAATAAGTTCACAGAAGAATCCATTATTGTTTACACAAAAGTTCCTCTGTCATTCCTCAAATCTTCCTCCAAAACCTCTTTGTATATTTTTCTCCCAATAGCTCCCAATGTAGTCCCATCAAATCTAAGGCCTCTGTCTGGCTTCAAGGATCCTGTACCTGCTAATACTACCAAGCCTTATGGCCTATACTCACCCCCACTGCTTTCCAGTAGCTACCCTCTTCCAGCCAAGGGTATCTGCTGGCTCAGCTTGCTTTTAACCCATGCCATGCCCAGTCCTGCTGCCATTCTCCACACCTGGCATTCATCTGATTGTCCCAATATTGCTACATGGTCTCCAAAACCTCCAGGGCCAAGCTCTGCCTGAACGCCTGTAACAACTTGTCCTGACTGTTCCAGCCAACATTGGAGTGTTCCTAGACCCTTCACAGGACTTCCAGTGGAGACCTTGCAAATACGAATTCTCAAACTGTTCCCTGGGTATACCTCTCTCTCAGGAGAAGAAACCATGTCTCCTGTTTCCTTTTAAGCTTCACAAATGCCTAGCCCTGAGCTGCATCACTTGAATGGACTCACCTGTGATTGTATAAAGAGCAGTGATTGCTAATAGAAGAACAATGGCCAAATAGATATCCAGGCCCAAGGCAAGATTGATGAATATAGCCCCAGAGAAGATGTCTGCCTGGAAGAAGAGAAGAGAGGCGAGTTAGAAGGGAGAGGGGTCACCTGGTCACAGGTTCCTGAGTTTCCAAGCAAGCTTTATTAGTGATGATTGTTGGTATTCCATAAGGAAAAGAATTCTGTGGTAGAAAAAAAAAATCTGTGAAAATGCTGAACTAAACAAATTTAAGATGGCTTCTGTGCCACGCAACTTCCCTCCACCTTTAATATATGCCATGCATGTATTAGAAAAGGACCATGGTACATGAGCTTCACAAACATTTAGCTATGAGCAACATCCATTAACACCTTGAAGTTCCTCCCATCCCACCCCTCAACTGTTGCTCTTAGCCATTATCATGGTTTTCAGACTTCAGTGTGCACAGGTTTATAACATCTATTAATAAAAGCAAGTCTGAGTGCCTCAGACTCTATGAATGGGAAGCCCAACCCCCAACCAGGAATGGAAGGAAATCAGCAAGATTATAATTCTACCTCCCTGGCCCAAAAGGAATTCATCCTGACTCCCATATAACCAGAACATCACCAAGATGATTTGTTCTATCTAGATTGGCTCATATAATTTTCAGGGAATTGTTCCCTCTTCACTCCTGAATTCACTAGTTCTTCCATACCTCCCTTTCTCCTGCTCTCTCCTAATAAACCTACGTGGCCAGATGGTGTAGTTGCTAACATAAACCAGCAGAGAGCGCAGAGGTCACCTAAAATAACTATGTCTTCAAAACACTGCCCTAGCAGGAAGAAAAATACTAACAAGAAAGATCCCAGTGACGCTTTCCACAGCGTCAGGTGCAGAAGAAACTGGACTTCTGCATGCAATGCAAGAGCTTTTATATTGCACAAAATCTTTCTGAAAAGAAAAAAAAAAAAAAAAAAAAAAACGCAGGCAGACTCCTGGGGAAAGGGCCAACAGGGTTGGACTCGGCTCTCCTGCATCCCCTCTCTAGTTTTATCACCTCTTACTTACCCCCTGCAGCCACTCAGACCCCTGCATGGTTCAGATCCCCCTTCCTCCCTTTACTATGTTTTCAGTGTGTCCCCTAAAGGCTCATGAGTGGAACACAATTCCCAAATCCATAAATTGATTCTATTTGGGAGTGAGGCCTTTGGGAGGTGATTAGAATTGGATAATATCATGAAGACAGGACCCCCCCCCATAATGAGATTATTGGCTATATAAAACAGAAAGAGACCCTAGCTTGCAAGCTGCCTCTCACCATGTGATGACACAGCAAGAAAGTCCCCTCACTAAATGTCAGCACTATGCCCTTCAGGTTTCTAAAACTGTGTAAATCTCTGTTCTTTACAAATTTCCCAATCTTGGGAATTCTGTTATAGTAGCAACACAAGATGGACGAACATCCCCTCCCAATTGAAACTCTAATACCCTGCCTCTACTGTTTGACCGAATACCATATGGCTTGACCACTGCCCCAAGAGTGAATTGACCCCACTCTCCTTATGAAGACCCCACATCATAGCCCCAATCCTTTCAGATCTCCCTGCAAGATTCTCTCACCCAGGGAGACCCAATTTCATCGTCATGCCTGGTAAGGAGGGATAGGTAGAGTGAGGAGATGGAGAGAGAGAGAGGGAGAGGGAGAGGGAGAGGGAGAGAGCTGGGCTGCTGGTTAGAGGACCTGATTTTCAGATCCTGCCACTATCACCCTGAGAAGCCTTGGGCAAAACACCTGATCTCTCCACTTCTCAGTTTCTTCATCTTTAAGGCAAAAGTCCTGAGTCTATAACCAGAAGTGGTAAAGGCCTGCAGGCAAGGAAAGCGCTCAACCACCAGGCCTCTGAGGCAGCCAAATAGCAGGAAAGAGCCTCCCCCAACCTCCCCCGTTATACACTAGTCATACTGTGTCAGTTGGCCATCTCTTCCACACTTTGCACACCAGGACACTTGATATTGTGTATCCCTCCCCTACAATATATCCATGCATTGATAACAACAGAATGCTGTTAAATGCACATACTTTTGAGTTGGTGATGTAGCTAATAAACATAAATGGACTAGAAAAGAATTCTAAAGCTGCTACTACCTTAAAAGTAGCCTCGGACTATGGATATAGCTCAGTGGTAAAGTCCATGCCTGCCAATCACAAGGCCCTGAGTTCAAACTCCAGAACAAAAAAGTGACAACAACAAAAAATGCCCTTGGTTGCTTTGTTTTCCAGAGTAAAAATCTTTTAGTGTTTTATGACAACATACCATGATAGTCTATGACACTCTCATTAATATTTGCCTTCCCACCACTAGTCACAAATAAGTAAGTATGAAACCTCAAGATAACACTATAAAGTCTATAAAGCTTTATGGAGCCAGATGTGGTGACACACACTTGTAATTCCAGCACCTGACAGGCTGAGGCAGAAGGATGGCTGTAAGCTTGAGGTCATCTTGAACTACATAGGTGAGACCCTTGTCACATACACACACACACACACACACACACACACACACACAGAGACTTCTTAGAAGTGTTGAGCTGATAAAAATTGTTCTTGGGGGCCTGGAACAATGGCTCAACAATTAACAACACTGGCTGCTCTTGCAGAGGTTCAATTCTCAGCACCCACATGGCAGCTAACAACCATCTGTAACTCCAGTTCCAGGGGATCCGATGCCCTCTTCTGACCTCCGTGGGTATTGCACAACACAGGTAGGTGCACTTACACATACAGGCAGTACACTCATATACACTCATACACATAAAATAAAAATAATAAAAAATCTTATTCTTATGATATGCTATTTGCATCTAGTACAGATGAAGAAATCTCCCTGCTAGATTTTTAAAAGTAGGACAAATTCTTCCTCCAAAAATTACTCCTATATTTAGAGATGAATTCTGCCTCAGGACCCCAAAACCCAGTAACTGCCACTAGGGTTACTATAGCTAAGTTAATATGGAT
This sequence comes from Nannospalax galili, assembly GCF_000622305.1. Classification (NCBI taxonomy): domain Eukaryota; kingdom Metazoa; phylum Chordata; class Mammalia; order Rodentia; family Spalacidae; genus Nannospalax; species Nannospalax galili. The sequence goes on from NW_008344750.1 coordinate 395,875, forward strand.
AGCCACAGTTGAGTGAATCCACATTAGCCTGAGGATTCCCAAAGTTAGTTTTCAGCTCTCCCTCCTTTCCTGCCCTAGGGGTTTTTCCCTTCATTTCTAGGGATTTTTACAGTTTACCAAAGGCTTTCACATACATGTATCATTTTGATCCTTAAAAATGTATCAAAAGGCAAAAGATCACTTTTCTTGAATATTTTCTACAGAAAATACATTACATTTTTGGCCAAATAATTAATAAAATAATTTTAATAAAATAATGTATGTATGTAGTTTAAAAACAAGCAGTACAGGGGCTGGAGAGATGGCTCAGCAGTTAAGAACACTGGCTGTTCTTGCAGAAGACCCAGGTTCGAATCCCAGGACCCACATGGCAGCTAACAACTGTCCATAACTCCAGTCCCAGGGGATCCGACAGTCTCTTCTGACCTCCATGGGCACTGCATGACATGGGTGCACTTACCTACATGCAGGCAATACACTCATAGACATAAAATAAAAATAATAAATAAAATTTTAAAAACAAGCAGTACAGAAAGTTATACCTTGGAAAAGCAAAACATTATACATTTAAAAAAATAATCACTGTGCCTGAAGGTGACTGTTGGGTGCTTCTTGTCCACCAGTGACTTTTAAACACTTTGCTAAAAAATAGGAATCCACAATAATGTTTTCCATCCTCTAAAAGGGATAATTATGGAGATAGAAACTGGAAAAAAAATTTATAATTTGATGGTTAAAGAAGGGGAAAGACAAAACTGTGTGCATATTTTGGGTGTATGTCTATGTGTGTATGTCTGTGTGTATATGTGTGCCTGTGTGTATGTCTGGGTGTGTGTCTGGGTATGTGTCTGGGTGTGTGTCTGAGTGTTTGGGTGTGTTTGCATGTGTGTCTGTATCTGTGTGTGTGTGTGATGCTGCCAACTGAGCTGACTGAACCAAGGGCTACGTACACAAAAGGCAAGTGCAAGTGGCTGTTATTATTCTACTGACCTAAACCCTGGCTGGTGTGCATGTCCTGATCACACCTCTATAAAGACTACACACAATATGGCGAAGACCAAAATATGATTGTTTACATATAAGATATAGGAGTATGAGTATTTTCTCTGTCTAAAATAAATACCATTGTTAGAATTTTAAAACACTGTGTATTCTTTATTAATATGAGATATATACATATATAGTGAAAGTATAAAATTATAGACTTGAAGACTACATATCAAGACAGCATTGCTTTCTGAGAACTAGGATCCAGAGTGGGTGCTGGTAAGTTATGTTTTATTTCATTTAAATAAATTGTTTAGATATATAAATTCTGGATGGTGGGTATAAAAGTGTTGTCATGTTATTATTCTTTGTGCTTTTATTTGTTTGAAATGTTTCAGATTTTTTTTTCACTTAAAAATAGAGAATGGGCCCAGACTTTAGCAGACTGCCCAAGGGTGCCGGGATCCAGCATCCACTCGGTGGTACACTTCCCCAAATCTCACCATGCCCATTCCCTAACATTGGGACCATGTGTGGAGTCTCCCACTGCTCCAGGACTAGGCTTCCCTGCCCTTTGGTAGGGACCCAGACCTTTGCAGACTGACCTTTCCTGAGAGTGCCTAAATCAAGCCTCCCCTTAGCGAGCTTTCCAAATTGTGCTGTGACTGCTCACTAATAAGAGCCCAGACCTTAGGAGGAAGCCTGAGAGTACCTGACTGGCATCTGACTTGGGCTTCTGCAGCAGCTCCTGAGTAGCTGAACTGAAGCCATCTAGTCCCTCTAATACAAAATTAAAAGAGAGAACCTGGAGGCTGGAGAGATGGCTCAATGGTTAAGAACACTAACTGTTCTTGCAGAAGATGTGGGTTCAAATCCCAGCACCCACATGGCAGCTAACAACTGTCCATAACTCCAGTTCTAGGGAATCTGACAGCCTTTCTGTCCTCCATGGGCATTGAATGACATGAGTGCACTTACCTACATGCAGGCATAACACTCATACACATAAAATAAAAATAATAAATAAAATATTTTTTTAAAAAAAGAGAAAACCTGAAGACTAGACCAACCATCTTTATATACCCAATAAGAAAACAACCAAGGCACACCAATAATACAAACAGAAGCAGACTTCAGCTCAATAAAGCAAGGCTTGAGTTTCATAACAAAATCACAAATAACAAAAGAAACCAACATGCCAAAATCACAATGGAAAAATAATAATATGGAAAGCCAAAATAATATGTTCCCACCAAATCCCACTAGTCCTGTAGAAGAGTTCTACAAGGAGAACCCCCTAGAAATAACCCAAGACACAGAATTTAAAAGAACCATAGCCAGGCGTGGTGACACACGCCTTTAACTCCAGCACTCAGAGGGCAGAGGCAGTAGGATCTCTGTGAGTTCAAGGCCAGCCTGGTCTACATAGTGAGTTCCAGGACAGCTGGGTTAGAGGGAGACCCTGTCTCAAAAAGACCAAAAAAAAAAAAAAAAAAAAAAGCCAAAAAAATAATCAAGGAATTCAATG
>NW_008344750.1:398489-416208 GCF_000622305.1 Nannospalax galili
GTGAAAAACTCAATAAGCCAATTTGAAACAACAGGAGAAAGGCTCACTCTCACCTATAGAATGAAATAGAACAGAATATCAAGACTGGATGATAAAGTTGAAAAATTGGACTGCTCAAGCAAAGACTATGAAAAAAAATTTAAAACACAGGAATGGAATATGAAGGAATTGTAGGACACCATGAAAAGATCAAATTTATGCATCATAGGCATAGAGGAAGGAGAAGAATTTCAGGTTAATGGTATTGCCCAGATCTTAAACAGGATTGTAGAAAAAAATTCCCAAAATTAAGAAAAGACATGCCCATACAAATACAAGAAGCACACAGAACACCAAATAGACAGGACCAGAAAAGAAATTCCCCATGGCATATCATAGTTTAAAAAAAAAAAAACCTAAATGTACAGAAAAGAGAGAGAATACTAAAAGCTGAAAAAGAAAAACGTTAACTCACATATAAAAGAAAACCCATCAGAATTACAGCTTACTCATCAGAGTAAACTATGAAAGCCAGAACAGCCTGAACCAAAGTAGTCCCAGTTCTAAATGACCATAGATGCCAACCCATGATAATTTACCCAGCAAAAATGTCTATTATAGCTGAAGGGGAAAGAAAACTCTTCCATGACACAAATAGCCTGAAAGAATATATGTCCACCAAACCAGCCCTTCAGAGAATACTTGAAGCAATACAAAGAATGGGAAAAGAAACAACTATACACGAGGGGCAAGAGAAAGAAACTAAATGAAGGTATAATTGTGGAAACACAAAATTAGACCAAGAATGCAAACAGAAATTAAAATGACAGAAACCAATACACATCTTTCTATAATAACTTTAAATATCAATGGACTGAACTCCCCAGGCCAAAGACACAGATTTGTGAATGGATAAGAAACAAACTTCATCCTTTTGTTGTCTGCAAGAAACCCATCTCACCTTCAAGGGCAGGCACTACTTTAAGGCAAAAGGATGGAAAAGAATACTCCAAGACAATGGCACTAAGAAACAAGCAGGGGTTGCAATTCTAATATCTGACAAAAATAGACTTCAAACTGAAACTAATCAGAAGAGATAAAGAGGGTCACTTCATTCTGAAGAAAGGAACAATTGACCAAGAAGATATTACAATCATGAACATATATGCACCAAACTCTGGTGCACCCAATTTCATAAAAAACAGTACAACAGGACTTTAAGACATAGATTAACCCCAACTCAGTAATAGTAGGGGACTTCGATACCCTACAGTCTCCATTAGACAGGTCAACTGGACAAAGGATAAAAAGAGAGACATTTGAATTAAATGATATTATACATCAAATGGCTCTAACAGACATCTACCAAATATTCCACCCAAGCACCAAAGAATATACTTTCTGTTCAGCACCCCATGGAACTTTCACAAAAATTGACCACATACTGGGGCACAAAACAAACCTCAATAAATACAAAAAAAATTCCATGCATTCCATCAGACAATAATGTAATAAAGCTTAAAATCAACACTGAAAGAATCCCCAGTAACTACATGAACTCATGGAGATTAAACAACGCACTCATGAATGATGAATGAGTCAAAGAAGAAATTAAAAAAGAAACAAAAGTTATTCCTGGAACTAAATCAAAATGGGACTACAACACAACAAAACCCCTGGGGAACTTTAAAAGCAGTCCTAAGAGGGAAGTGTATAGCTCTAAGTGCCTATTTTTTTAAAAAAAAATCACAAAGACCACAGATAAATGGCTTAACATTGCAATTCAAGATTCTGGAAAGGCAAGAACAAATGAAACTCAAACCCAGAAGATGAGAAGAAATGACAAAAATCAGAGCAGAAATTAATGAAATAGAAACAAAGAAAACAATACAAAGAATCAATGAATCTAAGAGCTGGTTCTTTGAAAAGCTAAACAAGATAGACAGACCCATAGCCCAGGTAACCAAAAGTAACCAAAAGAAAGAAAGAGCAAATCCAAATCAACAAAATCAGAGGTAAAGGGGGAAACATCACAACAGACACCAAAAAGATCCAGAGCATTATAAGGGAATACTTTAAAAACATATACTCTATCAAATTTGAAAACAAGAAATGGGTGGATATCTAAAATCATGGGACTCACCAAAGCTAAACTAAGAAGAGATCAACAGTTTCAACAGACCATAACATATAAGGAAATTGAAACTGTAATACAGAACTAAACTGTAATACAGAATCTCCCAACTAAAAGAGATCCAGGGACAGATGGATTTATAGCAGAATTTTACCAGACATTTAAAGAACATCTACAACCAATACTACTTAAATTATTCAAAAAGATAGAAACAGAGGGAGAACTCCAAAATTCCTTCTATGAAGCCAGCACCACCCTAATACCAAAACCAGGTAAAGACACAAACAAAAAAGAAAACTATAAACCCATATCCTAATGAACATAGATGCAAAAATTCTCAACAAAATATGTGCAAACTGCATACAGCCACACATCAAAAAGATCATCCACCATGATTAAGTCAGCTTTATTCCAAAGATGCAGGGATGGTTCAATATACATGTCAATAAACGTCATAATTCATATAAATGGATTCAAAGACAAAAATCACATGGTCATCTCAATAGATGCAGAAAAGGCCTTTGAAAAAATTCAGCATGTATTCATGATAAAAGTCCTAAAGGAAATTGGACTGCAGGAAACATACCCCAACATAATTAAAGCTGTATACAACAAACCCACAGCCAACATCATTCTAAATGGAGAAAAACTGGAAGCATTCCCTTTGAAATCAGGAACCAGACAAGGCTGTCCACTATCTCCTATTCTCTTTAACATAGTGCTTGAAACTCTTGCAAGAGCAAAAAGACAAGAGCATGCTTGGAACTCTTGCTAGAGCAATAAGACAGGAGAATGAAATTAAAGGAGTATTAATTATCCCCTTTTGCAGATGATATGATACTATACCTAAGAGATGTGAAAAATTCCACCAGAAAACTCCTAGAACTGATTAACACGTTCAGTAAAGTTGCAGGTTACAAAATTAATCTATAAAAATCTGTAGCCTTTCTATATACCAATAACAAGCCATCAGAGAAAGAGTACATGGAAACACTCCCATTCATAATAGCTGTAAAAAAAAAAATCATACCGTTTTCCCATCTCTGTTCAAGTCTGTCTCTGAAATGCAATCACAGCCAAATACAATAAAAACAGATGGGCTTGGATTTTCCAATAAAATAGTATTTATAGTAGATAATAGGTTGGATTCAGCCCAAGATTGTTCTTTCGTCACTTTGAAAGTTTGGCGGAACTATGTCCATAGGATTCTCAGGGTTAATAAAAGCACAGATCCCAACTGGGAAGTCTCTGGGAGTGACTGAGTCCCTGCTTATTCGGAGTGAGCCTTAGGCAGATTGCCTGGCCTCAGCTCAGAGGTTTTAAGATCCTGCAATTTTACATGTGTATATTTCCTGCTCATTCTGATCCTAACCAAGATGTATCTGAGCACTTAATATAATCCTGCCTGGCAATGAGGTTTCAGGTGGAGAAGCCTCATTACTCCAATTTCTCTTTCTGTTTGTGAAAGTGAACAGCCCAGGCAATCAGCATTCAAACCTTAAGCAAAAGCAAAAGCTTTTATCTTTACCCAAGGATCCAAAATGTGCAGTGGAGTTGCTGTAAAAGTTTATTGCAGTCATGATCTGTGATAATAGCTCCAGGAAACACAAACAAGAACATTCAGATATCACGTGTGATTCATAAATCTGCCACTTTATCTCAAGTGATTGTACATATTTCACTGATATATACCATGTCAGGAAATCTTACAGAACAAAATGCCTCTCGCAGATTGATAAGGCAGGTGTTCAAAGGAGCCAATAAGACCCAGAAGTTCATGAAGTGACAATCAATTCTGGGGCTCAGAGCCCAAAGGGACATGACCACAAGTTGTCAGGCACAGCTGGACTCCACTATCGCTGCACGTCCACTGCCCTTGCTTTCTCTCTCCACCAGTCACACACACACTGGATCCCTACCTCCTCCCAAATCCCTCCTGGCAGGTTCTTGGCTGATCCTTGTCTGTATATGAATCTCACAAGGTCTTTCTCTTTTCTCTTCTATCACAAACCATCTATGTACACACACATACACACACACACACACACACACACACACACACATTGATTAATCTTTGTTCAACATAAATACCTTACCACCATGCTTTGTAAACTAACCATTCTTCTTATCTATGAACTCTGCATTCCTGAACATCAGGCTCCTGGCAGGTAGAGCTGACATGTAAAATTCTTCTAAAACTTTCATGCTCAGGACCCAGGATGAACCCAAAGCCAGCCAAATTTATAAAAACAAATTCTTACCTCTCCTTTAGGCTCTTCACATACCTGCTCTGATGCTGATTTCTGGTCCTTGCAATCCTTTTGGATCTTCCCTCAACAATTTAGTTATAACAGTACAAATATAAAATCACTTAATCTCTCCTGTGGTTTGGATTTTAACCTAATCTCTACTAGTGGAATAAAAGACCCAGAAGACGGGAGGAACAGAAGATCAAAAGATTCAGGTTTGGTGTCAGGAAACCCGCTTCTCATTCCAGTTCTGTTCCTGTTGAACCTCACAAAGCTCTCCCCACCCGGAACAGTTTGCCCACCTGTAAATGAGAGCTGAGGCCATAGGATGAAATATTCTAGCCCATGCCATCGTTCTATGGCTTCCTCTTATACACAGTACAAAACTGTGAGACCATAGCTTTGAATTTGATCCCAGTGTTTGTGTGTCTGTATACTGTGTGATGTGTGTGAGTTGGGGGTACTCCTGGAGTAGGAAGTCAGAAGATGGCCTTCAGAGTCAGTCCTCACCTTCCACCTTACTGAGGCAAGCTCTCCCTTGTTTCTGCCTCTGAGCAGCTGCTCCAGGCTAGCTTCCAGTCAATTCTCCCTTCTGCTTCCCATCTCCCTGAATGAGTGCTGGGATTACAGATGCATGCCACCACATTCAGTTTTTTATGTGGGTTCTGACGGTTGGACTCAAGTCATCAAGCAGGTACAGCAAGTGATATACCCACTGAGCCCTCTCCTTAGCCCCAGATGTGTGATTTTTGAGGAAATTATCTAATGTCTTTGACACTCTGTTTTCTCTTTCATGAAGTGGACAATAAAATAGAAGTCCCTACCCCTGCATCATACTTCTGAGAACTGTAGATGGAGCAGATAAAACTAGTAGAAACTAAATAGAGAGGCCCTAAATAGAGGGTGGTTTCATATGCATTTGTCAAGGGATCTTTGAGATCTTTAGTCAATGGGGGAAGCAAAGTATCATGTTGGTCAGGACCTTCAGTGAAGAGCTCCAGAAGTCATACAGAGAGGGGGCAGCCCACAACCACCCACAATTCAACTGTAAAGTTGAGAAAAAGATGACTGCTGGGAAATGTGCTCCATCAGGGCTGGGCTGAAGGAGGCTGTTCCTTGACTACCTGGGGGCTCTCAAGTCCAAGGAAGTTTAATCAGTAACCTGAAAGATGGGCGAGGTGATAGGGAAGGCAGAAAAAAGAGGCCCGGCACTACTTTATTCGTATGACTGCCCCTACACCAGCTCCAAGGGCAAAAGGTTCCCTTTCCATGGCAACCGCAGTCAACAGACTCTCACCAGCTTGAACTGTGGACTTGAGCATGCTCACCTCCAAAGAGGAAAGCCACGCACCCGGCTCCGTGTACATACAAGCTAGACGAAGACGCAGCTCCTTCCAGCCTGCCTCCCAACCCCACTGCTGGCATCGCCTTTTCTCTTCTTAAATCAATACCTTTCCTTTCCTTATAAGCCAAAACCTGATTTCTTCAACCCTCCTCGTACTTCCCAGTCCAGGCTCTGCACACTGGTCTTTAGTGAAATAAAGACTGAAAAGTCCAGGGTTTTCATCTTGTAACTAAAAGCTAACCCTGAAAGAGAAGGCAAATCGAGCGGCCGCCATTCAAGGGCTACAAGTCCGGGAGCTGTGTAAAGAGGGATAAAATTCCCGGTTAGTCCCAACTCCTAAGCCAAAGTCTTGCCAGCTTTATCAATAAAAGCAGGTTCAAGATTACTCATGAGGAAACAGTCTCTTCAAATGACTGGGAGAATAGAATATCCACATACAAAATAATGCACCGACCCTTCCTTATGCCATACACGAAAGTTAACTCAAAATGGATCAAAACTTGGACGATAAAAGATGAAACTCCTAAGGGGCTGGGGCGATGGCTCAGAGGGTAAAGGACTTGCTACCCATGCATGAGAGCCTGAATTCAGATCTTCAGCACCCATGACAAGCCTCTGCAACCCTGGTGCTAGAAGGTGGAGACAGGTGGATCCCATGGGTCACTGGTCAGCCAGTCTAGCTGAAATGGCGAGCTCCAGGTTCAAGGAGAGACTATGGGTCAAAAATACAAGATGGAGAGCTAGAGAAAGACACCTAACACTGACCTTTGGCCTCCACATGCACATGCAGGGGGGACATGCATACACACACACACACACACACACACAGTTTTTCATTTGACTCTTAAGAGAAAATGTGGAGATGAATCCACATTATTTTGAATTTTAGAGCAGATTCTAAGAAATACCACCAAAAGCATGGGCAACAACTCCACCAAGATTTAAAACTTTTGTGAATCAAAGAATACTGTCCAAAATGAGGAAAGGCAATCTACAGATGAGAGAAAATATTTGCAAATTATATATCTGATAAGGGTCCAGAATTCAGAGTATTATAAAGAATTATTATTATTAAACAAGAAGACAAGCTAATTTTTATAAGTTTTTGCATGTGGACCAGATCAGAAGTCAACATATAAGAGAAAAATAATTACAATATGCTGAAAACTCTTAAAACTATTTTTTCTTTAAAGAGTAGACACCTGGGCTGGAGAGATGGTTCAGTGGCTAAGAACACTGGCTGTTCTTGCAGAAGACCTAGGTTCGAATCCAAGCACCCACATGGCAGCTAACAACTGTCTGTAACTCCAGTCCCAAAGGATCTGACAGCCTCTTCTGACATCCATTGGAATTGCACGACATGGGTACATGCAGGCAATACATGCATACACATAAAATAAAAATAATAAATTAAAAAAATTTAAACTAAAAAAAGAACAGACACCCATGTACTATGTAGAGACCACATTTGTGTCCTGTCTCTACAAAAGCATTTTTAGATAATCAGGAAATTTTGGATATGGACCAAGTATTAAATTACCTATTTAAAAAAAAATCACTTTAAATTCTGTTTTGTTTTGCCTTTTGAGACAGAATCTCACTGTGTAGCCCTGACTGGCCTGAAACTCAATATGTAGACCAGGCTGACCTCAAACCTATAGAGATCCATCTGCCTATGCCTCCCAAGTACTGGGCTTAAAGGTGTTCACCACCACATCTGGAAAAAAAGAACCCCACTTTAAATTTTATTAAACGTAATAGTAGCAGAGTGGTTATGGATTCAAAAAGTTAAAGATATGGGGCTGGAAAGACAGTGACTAAGAGCACCAACTGCTCTTGTAGAGGACCTGAGGTCAGTTCCCAGCACCCTCATGGTGGCTGACAACTGTCTGTAACTCCAACTCCAGGGGATCCAATGCCCTCTTCTGACCTCTGGGGGCATTGCATGACACAGGTGCATTTACATGCATGCAGGCAATACACTCACACACATAAAAACAAAATATTTTTAAAAGTTAAAGATATATGATGAAGAACTGAGAGTAAAATGATATGGTCTCCAGGATTTGATTAAAATGTTGCTTTAAATAGCAGAAAGGAACAAATGAACAAAGAACGACAAAATGTTGATCATTATTAACTTCAAGCCATCAGCAGCAGACCTACAGGCTCATGATACTATTCTCCGTTCATATATGATTGACATTTTCCATAACAAAAAAAAATTTGAGATAGCGCCACAGGTCAGGGTGCTTCCTGCCAAGACTGACAACCTGAGTTCAACCCCCAGGTCCCACATGGTGGAAGGAAAGAACCAACTTCTACAAATTGTCCTCTGACTTCCACATGTTTGCCATGGTACCTACACACACACACATGCACGTGCGCGTACGCACACACACACGTGTGCGTATGTAATTAAACATTTTTCATTGCAAATTTTATCTTGCACTAAGAACTATTTTATCTGCATACTGCCCAACAAGAGAAGAAGGCTGACTTCAGATCCAGCCCAACTCAGATCTTAATTAGACAGTGAATTGCAAAATGCTGAGATTGGTCTAATTTCACCTGTAGTGCCGGACAAGGAAGGCGGTGCAAAGGAAAAAAAAAAAAGAATGACGACTGCTGTTTTGATAGGGCAAAGAGCACTTTGTAGGAAGTAGAAAAGGAAAGGTTGGAGCCACGCCATGCGACAAGGCAGGAACTGTTGTCAGAGAGCTGTACTGAGTTTATATGGGTTGCCCAGATCATCTGCTGGTGAGCAATGGAACAGACCAAAGGCTCAGCTCTCTCTAGTTTTTCTCCTGGATAGTTTTCTTAGCCAAGGTGCTTTTCTCTTCCTCACATTCCTTGTCAGTAATGTTTATTTTCTTTCTTTCTTTTTGTCACAGGCTAAGGATAGAAAAAAGGCCAACCAAATGCTCTAAGCAAGGTTTCTCTTCCTAACACATTTTGGGCTGTCAGGGAGTATCTTAATACTCCAACGGTTTCCTGGGTTGGGGAGGATTTTGTTTTGTTGTTTAGGGTTTTATTTCTGCTGTTTTGTTCCATTTACCATCATGAGGAATTGACTTGAACACTTTCAATGAAGAAAAAGTGAATTAAAGTAATAATAAAAGGTTTGGCCAACAAAGTCGGCCAAAAAGTTCTCAGCTTGTAAAGGCACCTAGGGGCAGCCAAGCCCTGAGAAATCTCAGCTGTGCAAAGTCGACCTGGGCTCCAGGTTGCAGAGGGAAGGAACTGAATAGCAGCAAGAAGTTTCTATGATTAAGGCCAGACAGAGGATTAGCAATGGAAAGCCAGGGAAGCTATTTCCAAACAAACACAAGGAGCCTTATGCGGTGAAAAGGACAGGGAACTAGGAGATGGAGGCCTGGTTTCTACCCCCATGTAGAGATTCTACGATGGAACTTTCCACTTCCAGGAATTTCATTTCCCTCCTGCTGTTGTTTGAATGTCACCTTAGAAAATCATAACAAAACATAATCCCCAGATTATTGGTTGATGGTATTGGGATATGGGAGCTTTGGGAGATAATTGAAGTTAGATAAGGTCATATGTGTGGCACCCTCACAATGGGTCTGTTTTGTTAAGTTGTTGTTCTTGATAATGATGTTTTAAAGAAAGATCCGAGCCAACCCAGGCTTGCTGTCTTGCCATATGACACCTCCTGCAAGGTCATGATGAAACAGACATAGGTTCCTTGATCTTAAGCTTTTCAGCCTCCAGAATTATGTGCCAAATAAACCTCTATTATTTATAAATTATCCCATCTGTGACATTCAGATCTAACAACTGAAAATGGACTAAGACACCTGCCCATAAAAAAACAATCTCAGGCAAGATGGCTCAGCAGGTAAAGGCACTTGCTGTCAAGACTGGCAATCTGAGTTCAATCCCCAGGACCCACATGGTAGAAGGAGAGAACCAACTCCTTCAAGTTGTCCTCTGACTTATACACACACAAAGTAATAATTATTGTTGTTATTGTTAATTAAATTTAAAATAATGTCATGAAATAGTTCTTAAATAATCTCAGCAGTCCTTCCAGAGTTGGTGCTGACTGTCCATGTTTAAGAGCATCAGACATATCAGAGTCAAATTCTAACCTGACAGACACAAAGACTACAACAAGTCAGCGTTAGATGTCCCATTAGAGATTTTTTTTTTTTTTTTGGAGGACGGAGTTGCAATCCAGACTGGCCAGAGGCACCTCCGCCACCAGAGATTTCTTTTCTTTTTAATTGACAAATAAAAATTTTATATATTGGGGGCTAGAGAAATGGTTCAGCAGTTAAGAGCCTTGGCTGCTCTTGCAGAGGACTCGGGTTTGGTTCCCAGCACCCACATGGCAGCTCACAACCATCTGTAACTCCAGTTCCAGGGGATTTGATGCCCTCTTCTCACCTTCACGGGCACTGCACAACACAGGTACTCTTACATGCATGCAAGCAAAACACTTATGTACATAAAATAATAAATAAAAGATTTTTTTTAATTGTATATATTTATCATGCACAACAATGATGTTTTAAAATATGTATACAGGGGCTAGAAAGATGGTTCAGTGGTTAAGAGCACCTGCTGTTTTTCCAGAGGACTAGAGTTTGGTTCCCAGCACCCACATAAGGCAGCTCACAACCACCTGTAACTCCAGCTCCAAGGAGAATCCTACACCTTCTCTAGCTTCTACAGGCACCTGCACTCACATTCAAATGCACCCACGCTGACCCATATGTATCCACATAAATAAAAACAAAATAAATCTTGGGAGGCAGGATACAGGCAGATCTCTGTGAGATCAAGGCCAGCCTGGTCTACATAGTGAGTCCCAAGCTAGCTGGGGCTATAGGGAGACCCTGTCTCAAAAAGATACAAATAAATAAATAATTAATTGATTAATTAGTAAACAAAATCTTTAAAATACACATACATTGTAGAATGGCCCAGATGAGCTAATTAGCATATATACTACCTCACATACTTATTTTTGTGTGTGGTAAAAACACTCAAAATTTCTCAGCTATTTTCAAAATACAACCCATCGTTTTTAATTGTAATCACATGAATGTACAATAGATCTCTTGAGTTTATTTCTCCTATCTGTTGTATCCATCAACCAATATCTCTCCCACCCCCACTTTCACACAGGTCTCTGGTAATCACTGTTCCGGTTTCTGTTTCTGTAAGTTCACCAGGCACTGTAGCTCATCCCTGTAATCACCACACTCAGGAAGCTGGAACAGGAGGCTCACTAGTATAACGCCAGCCTGGGCTCATAATGAGACACTGTCTCAAAAATAAAAATAAAAACATTTTTAAAATATATTTCTAGGTCATGCATGGTGACAAACACCTTTAATCCCAGCACTTGGGAGGCAACAACAGGAAGATTTCCTTGAGGTTGAAGCCAACCTGGTCTATATAGTGAGTTCCAGGCCAGGCAGGGCTAAATAGTGGGACCCTCTCTCAAAAAACCAAAACCAAATCTATCTCTATAAGTTTAACATTTTAAAATCTCACATATAGATGAGGTCATGAGCACTGTCCTCCTGAGCTTGACTTATTTCATTCAACATATGACCTCCATGTTCATCCATACTGTCAATGACAAAATTTCTTCCTAAGACTGAATAGTGTGGTGCGTGTGTGTGTGTGTGTGTGTGTGTGTGTGTGTGTAATCACAGTTTTCTTTCCCATCAGCTCACTTGCTGATGAGCACTTTACATTGATTCCATATCTAGACTATTATTGTAAATTATGCTTCAATAAACCTTGGAGTTTGGCATTTTCCAACATACTGATTCATTGCCTTGGGCTATATACTCAGTAATGGGAATGATGGCACCTACGACATCTTAATCTTCCTTTAATCTTCTATTCAGAGCAGTTTTTGCTGAACTTTCATAGCCTATTATATTTTCAACCTGTATCACAGTGAGGGACAAGTAGTTCCACAAGTAGTTCCACCAGCTCCTTAAGGCCTGAAACTTTCTCCTAAGGAGCAAGAAGGCTCAAGGCACAAAGCCCACAGAAACATATAGCTGCTTCTTGGAGCAGCATAGGCTAGAGAGTGAGGGGGGCAGCTTCTGAGCCAACCAGTGCCCAGTCCCCCAGGCAGTGTACTCACCGAGATCTTGGTAAAAATGTAGAGCAACAGGGACAGAAGAGACAGGTAGATCTGGATCCGCTTGCCTCCAAACCTCTTCCGCAGGTACTCTGGCATTGTCACCACCTGTGTGGGATGTAAGGAACGTCACGACAAGCCAGAGAGACCAGAAGGTCCAGAGGAAACAGACAAATGGGATCTGTCCTGGTGTCAGTCTCATAAGGGAAGTCATAGATCCCTTGTTAGTCCAGGAAGTCCTCTGACACCCAGTCATTTGTTTAGTTCAAGCCCACAGACCCTAGAAGTAGGTAGGCCCTAGAACGTACTTACAACTTGTGTGTGTGTGTGTGTGTGTGTGTGTGTGTGTGTGTGTTTGTACACTGTACTGCAAATAGGATAGCAGTGGCCTCTTGCCAGTGCACCAAGCAAGTTGTCTGGGCTGAATGTGACTGTCACTATGATCCGCACACAGGCAGTTTAAACATTGTGGCTGAAGATATTCTCCCAGTTCCTTTCTGCAAATTCCAGCTATACTTCCTGTTTTGCTTCCTCTACCCTTGCTGTTGTCTGGGATCAATGTGTCACCAGCAATCTATGAGCCTTCAGAAGCTGTAGTCTGCACTGTTTGTCCTATGTCATTTTTGTCCCTAATGTAGAATATATAAATGTATAAAATAAATAAATGGTAAACAAATAGGTATTCACTATGGGTCTTGAACAGGTGGTATTAAGCTACATTTGATAGTTGAGTTCAACTGCATTGCTCAGAAGCAGGAGGTGCTGACATGCACAAAGGAAGGGGAATATCATTCTTTCTCAAGCTGCCTCCCTCCTAGGGGCAGATGTGGACAGCTGCATATCAAGAGCAAATAGCAGGACAGGACAAGAACATACCCAGAGTGAGGGTGCAGGATGCTTCAGAGGGGTCTGGATAGAGTGGGGTTGCTCAGGGAATCTTCCTAGATGGAAGAATATGAACCTGGACCAAACAGCCAGAGGATCTGTTTAATGTCCCTGCAATCAGGAACCATTTTAAAACCTGGGAGTAAATGCACACTCACAGTTCTTCTCTACTGTTTACCCTATAGTCTCCTCTGCCCTCAGGAGGATCACATTTACATGTACGCATTTGCTGGTCTGAGATGGGATAACAGAGCAGATACTTACCCCAGCCTTGATATAAATAGGGACAAACACCCAGCCCAGCACGACCACCACAATCAAGGCCTGAAACCAAAACAAGAGGTGGCTTCAGATCAGGAGAAGCCTCAGCCCCTCCCTGCTTCCCCCAAGGGACCCTCAACTGCTACAGAAAAATCATCCAGGAAAAACACCCATATTTAAGACTTTTCTTTTGTCTTTCTCTCTCCTTCCCTCCCCTCTCCCTTCCTTCCATCTTTCCTTCCTTCCTAAGGTCAATTCTCTAAGTGACTATTAGAGCCTTTGTTCCTTGCTTGGCCCACAGCAAAGGAATTTGAGCAACAGTGGAAGGGAACCCAGGAGGCTGCCCACTCACATCACAGCCCCAGGCCCCCAGCTACAGCACTGAGATCTCCTTTGCCTCTTCCCTGGTTTATAAGGAGTAACGTACCATTTAGAGAAGACGAAAGGGAAGAAGAGAGGGAGGGAAGGAGGGAGGAAGGGAGGGAAGAAGGGACAGAAAGACGGATAGAGGGGGCGGAGAGAAGGAAAAGCAAGTAGACGGGAAAGAGGGAGAGACGGGAAACCTGACAAGTAGTTCCGGACTTCCACCGTGGCTAAAAGAAGCTTTGTCTTTTCAATACCAAGGGCAAGGAGAAGAAACACTGTTACTATTGTATCAGTGGATCTCTTGTACTACTCTGGTACAAGGGAAGCAGGACCCGGGGGCATGCTCCTGAAGTCACACTCCTCCAACTGTACCCCGTCTGTAATCCTCCAGGGTGGCTCGGAGGATTTCCATAACATCTCAGGATGCTCTGATCCTAGACTGAACTGGCTAGGCGCTAAGACCCTGCAATGGTCCCCATGTTGGAGACAGTCCTTTACGGAAAGTAGTGGGAACTTTGTGTTGTGGTAGAGCACAGTGGGCAATCCTTGGGTTTTAAGAGTATGACTCACAGAAGTGATTGGGATATTTCTAATGGGAATCCTTCATAGTTTCTGAGGGAGAGTTGTTACAAAAACTTGATCCCAGTTTCACCCAACTTCTCTGGCTTCTTGCTTTGGGTGACATAATCTCCTTCTCTCTTACAAACCCCCTCCACCATTTTCTATCCACAGTGAGTCTACATAACCAAAAGGAGCCTCGCAAGAGCCTGAACCATGTTGTTTAAACTTGCAGCCTTCAAACCTATGACCAAATAAGTCTCTTTTCTTTAGAAAGTTAACCGGCCTCCAACATGTCATTATAGAAATGAAAAATGGACTAATTCAGGCTCCTTCTACCCTAGGACACAGAGACGCAGATATTACTCACGATCCATTCGAAGCCGCCAATGGCGATGCCTGAGGCTGCTCCTGTCCCAGCCAGCCCCACAAAGTGGCCACTTCCAATGTTACTAGCAAAGAGAGAGGCTCCAATCTGGAAATACAAAAATAAAGTCAGGTGAGAAATTTATGCTTGAGCAGACTTTCATGACGGGCCCAAAGCAAGAAAAGACGTATCAGCCAAATGAAGGGATATGTGAGATCAGAGGCTAGTAGGAAACCTGACTATGCTAAAATCGGCAGGACGACTAGTTCCTATGGGAGCATGGGGACATGAGCGATAGTGAAAAAAAAAAAAAAAAAAAAAATTGAAGGAGCGGAAGGACCAATCTCTAAATCAGATCCTCTGTCAGTCTTTTAAGTTAGCCTGATACTGAATAGTGAGGACACAGGAAGTTCCACAGCCTGGCAGAATTCCCCTAAAAGTCTCACACAAGGCTGTCTGCTCTGGGCAGGGGAAGGACCCTTCATCTTCATATCCTCAGTCAGGCCTGGTGGTTTAGGGTCTTGTCTAAGATAAGTTTTCAGTCAATACAGATGATGTTCCTGGAAAAATCACTGAGAAACTACCTTTGAACCTCAGGTACCTCATCAGTAAGGAGGAACACAGAACTGATGGTTCCTGGTGCAATTACATATGCTTAGAGGTAACATAAGATAATCTTAATGATAATAATAATTCTCCATGAGGCTGAAGAGATGGCTCAGTGGTTAAGAGAACTGGCCACTCTTCCAGAGGGCCTGGTTCAGTTCCCAGCACCCACATGGTGGTTAACAACTATCAGCAACTCCAGTTCCAGGGGATCTGACTCCTTCTCTTGGCCTCCGTGGTCACTGCACATACGTGGTGCCCCTACATACATGCAGACAAAACAATCACACATAAAATAAAAATGAATAAATAAAAAAACTAATAAAAAATAAAAATAATTCTTCAAATCCATATAATATTGTGATTTTTTTACAAAGATCCTAGAGATTACCCAGGAACATACACAAAATATTCATTTTTAAGAATGCACACAAATATCTAAAGACAGATTAGAAAAAAGACTGAAAGGATGTGTACTATATCCCTAAGAATAGAAGGTTGTTACAGGAACAGAGAATGGAACTGAAAACAGGACTGTGGATGGGAGTCAAAGAAAAAAATATCAGCTTTCAGGGCTGGAGAGATGACTCAATGGTTAAGAGCACTTACTGCTCTTACAGAGTCCAGTTTCCAGTACCCACATCATGCAGCTCACAACCTCCTGTAACTCCAGCTCCATGGAGCCTGACACACTCTTCTGGACTTTGCAGGGACCTACACATGCACATTCCCACATACAGACACACACATACTCCTAATTTAAAATAAAGATTTCTAAAAATGTCAATTTACTTATAAAGAAAGAAGATATCAGCTAAGACAAGAAAGGAGTCTTGCACTGACCAACCACAATACTGGGTCACTAATTCTATTGCATATAAGGCCAAACTCCAGAAAGTCCTAGAAATCTTCTGTAGCCAGAAAGAGATGGTACAGCAGCTTTTGACAAGCATCAAGTTCAGATCTCCTTAACCTACAAAGAAATTATGTCCCAATAAACCCATCAGTCAGAAACACATTAATAGGCTTGGCTTACTAAACACTATAGCTTAGCTTTGTTTAGCCTATCTTAAAAGTGACCAAGAGCTAGGTGTGGTGGCACAAGTCTTTAGTCCCAGCACTCTGGTGACAGAGGCAGGCAGATCTCTGTGGATTTAAGGCTAGTCTGATCTATATAGTGGGTTCCAGGCCAGTTAATGCTACACAGTGAGACTCTGCCTCAAAAAAAGTGCTCAGAGAACTTGCATTATCCTGTAGATATGCAAAATAATCTGACATTTATAATTGCATGTTGACTAGCTCGTGTAATTCATTGAATACCATACTGGAAAAAAAAATGGATGTTATCAGTAAGCTTTCACAACATCATGAATTCTAAAGTGTTCAATTGAACCATAGTAACTTGGGGGTCATCTGTATTTTTATCCCCATTTTTATTAATTAGATGAAAGGAGACATTTTCCTAATGTCTCTAAATCTATAACAAAATTTGTAGTAGAGAATAAGGAAGATACTCTAAGAAACCACCTTAATTATGCCAGCCCATGTCTCCAGTATGAGGCAGGTAGTGCTTCATGGCAAGTGCTAAGCTAAAGCAAAGGGAGATTCTTGAAAGCCCAGATCAGGCAGGTATCAATTTGAGAAGACAGTCCTATATGTGCATTCACTCGCTAACCCAACCGACATCAACTTGGCATCTGCTAAATATATCAAGTACTGTTCTAGATAGTGGGGGGTTCATCTGTCAATAACACAGACAAAACCTCCGCTCACGAGAAACTTGAATTCAAGAACAGTAGACATGAACAGGCATAAAGAGGAAGACCAAAGAGTGGTAATTTCTGTGAAGAGAATAAAGCATGTGACACAGTGATTGTAGTGGAGAGCCAGAAAAGCTCCGTTGGTGGTGGACACCTTGAAGGGGAGAGCTAAATGATACAAGTCACCCACGCACAGGTCAGAGTGAGAGTATCCCATCGAGGTATAGAGCCCTAAATAGCATAGAAAGTGGCCGGAGTGTGGTGGACAGAGGAGGGAGATACGAAAGGAGAGCTGGGTGGTGGAGATGCTAACAAGCCTGGGTAGGAGGAGCAGATTTCATTCTGAGTGCTATGGGAAGCCTCAGGGGGCGTTAAACAGAAGGATGGCGTTTCGTTTGCTTTTTAGGACTGTTCTAGGTTGTGCAGGGAGTGGAATGTTGTGGGTGGGGAAGAAAACAGAGAAAGCAGGTGGGAGAACCTCTGCAATCTAGATACTCAGGATGGTGGTGGTTTGGCCTAGGGTGGTAGCAGATGAGACAAGCATGGGATTGGAGGAATGCTTTAGAAACAAAGTTGACAGGCTTGGCTGAGGACTTTGATGAGGGAAGGAGTAAGCAAGGCTAACGGGGAGGGTACCATTCATTAAGAAAAAGGAACCATGGGAATGTATGTTGTTTTGAAATATCTACCGCCTCTGATCAGACCAAAGATTGATGGAGATAAGAGTTCAATTTTAATCAAAATTTCCCTCCTTTTAATGTCCCTTAAGAGCCCAAATCTGAAATTAATATAGGTGATAGATAGATAGATGATCGATAGATGATAGATAGATAGATGATGATGATGATGATGATAGATAGATAGATAGATAGATGATAGATAGATAGATAGATAGATAGATAGATAGATAGATTTGGTCATACATGAACATGCACATACATAGACAGAAAGATAGATAAATAGATAGATAGATAGATAAATAGATAGATGATAGAGGGATAGATAGATAGATAGATAGATGATAGAGGGATAGATAGATAGATAGATAGATGACAGATAGATGATAGATAGATAGATGA
>NW_008344750.1:416281-419004 GCF_000622305.1 Nannospalax galili
ATAGATAGATAGATAGATAGATAGATATAAAATACCAAAGGGAAGATTACTGCAAAGAAATGTCCTAATTATACCAGCCCACCTGTCTTGAACCATTATCTAATCACTCATCATCTCTTGCTTGACAAACTATTAAGCCTAATGTTGCACAATTAAATATATAATTGTCAGAAATTATTAACCGAACTCACTCTTAAATTCAAGACTTCTCTAATATCTCCCCCCGCCAAGGAAGATGTTGGACTTTAAGACATCTCAGGCTGTCCTAAGATCCTCCCCTCACCATCTGAGAAAGGGACAGATTAAGGCCAGGAGAACTTTGCAGATGTTAGAATGTACTGGAACCAGGCTAGGTTCGTTTCTGTCAGGGACACCACCTTAGCCTCATTCTGAACTCCAACCTTCCTGGTGACCTGCACTCATTTACAAAACCCTGACTCTGCCTTTGAAGTACATTGGCATCCAGTACTTGGATGCCTGCCATTATCTCTCAGTAGGACTATGCAATAGTTTTATTTACTTATTGTGTGTGTGTGTGTGTGTGTACATGTGTGCGTGTGTGTGTGTGTGCATGAGCATGCATGTAAGTGGGATGGGGCTTGTGTGCCAAGGCACACATGTGAAAGTGAGAGGACAATCTGCAGGAGTCAGTTCTCTCCTTTCATCATGTGGGTCCCAAGCACTGAACTCAGATCTTCAGGCTTGGTGACAGATGCTTTTACCCACTTAACCATATCACCAGACCTTATATAATATTTTCCTATATGGTCTCATTTCCCCATCCCATAAGTCACCACCTCCCATCCGTATATCCAGTTACCTCTGCAAAGCACAGTTCTACATCCCTGATCATGACGTTTCACTATTCAGAAATCTTCCTGGATCCCCTCTACCACTACCTTCCATGGGCCTACTAAGCAGACTTCCTGAAAGCTTAAAACCTAATGATGAAGACCTATGAATTCATCAAGCATTCAAGACAAATTCCTTCCAGTATAAATGCAGCAAGAGCTCAAAAATTCCAACTGGAATTCTTTCTTGATCTCTTACCATCTGGGTACTCACACCTATGAGCCTCTCACTGTCTTGCATGAACTGGTTGTGTAAGAGTCAAGCAAGGTCATGGCTCAGCAATGACTGGCATACATCTGCCCTACTCAGTGTCCATTTTTTCCATCTACCCCTCAAGAGGACGACTACTTGACCCTTACAGGCAATTTATATCTCAAAGCTCAAGTCCAGCATGACTTTATCTAGAGCTAGGATTATTAGGAAGTTTTTCAGGTTAAATGAAATCATAAGGGTGGAGACTTATGATAAGATTGATTTCCTTATGAAAGAAGAAAAAGACAGCAGAGCACACTTAGTCTCTACCCCCTGCACAAACACACAATGAGGGCACAGTAAAGACGGCAGGTGTCTGCAAGCCAGGAAGAGAGCTCTCACCAGAAGCCAACCCAGGTAGTACCTTGATCTTGGACTTTCTGCCTCCACAAGTGTGATAAAATAAGTTCCTGTTTGGTTAAGCCATCCATTCTGTGCTACTTTTATTATGGCAGCCCAAACTAAGTCGTACACCACCACTTTGTGATCCCCACTCCCTTACCAGGATTTCATGCTATCTCTCCATCTCAGCAGAGCTCATTAATAATGCTTTCATCACACCAACTTCCCAAACACCTTTCTCCATCCACTCTTCACCCACCCCCATCTGAGAAGCATGCCAATTCTAGGGAGTGAACCTGTGACATGAAGCATCATGTCTTTTGTAATTTCCTCCCACATTCCTTCTGAATTCAGGATTTTAGAGTACCTGAAATTCTCCAGCTTGACCTTGCTTCTGATATCTTCCCAAGCCCTCATCATCCCCTGATGTGGCTCAAATATCCATTACAAGTATTTGCATAGATTTGCTGCCACCAAAGGAACAAGCCATACCAAGTCCATCAAGTTTAATGAGATGGTAATTGAGAAAAATCATATAATGTCTTATCACAAAAGGCAAAAAACCTATACATTTTCTTTTAATTTGGGGAATTGATGATTATATTTGACTGCCAAAATGTCCTAATATATGGTTGTCAGAAGGGGAGATAAAGAAATCATAGAATCTCCCAGAGTTGGGTATGTCTGTAGATACCATAGTGTGAATCCCTCTGCAACACTGCCCTAGTGATGCCAGCTTCCACAAGCATACCTCCAGGACAGAGAACTCTCTGCCTTAGAAGGTAACTGAATCCACAGTTGAACAATTCTAATTACTAAACTGCCTTCCTTAACCTTGAGCTGAAATCTATCCATTTCCTATTTCAACTTTAAATACACAGAACAAGTCAAAACTCTCTTCTACAAGCTCTTCCAAATCTGAGGACAGGCACTACCTTAAAGTGAAAGGATGAAAAAAAATATACCAAGCGAATGGTACTAAGAAAAAAGCAGGTATTGCAGCTCTAATATCTGATAAAATAGACTTTAAACTAAAACTAATCAGTAGAGATAAAGAGGGCCACTTCATTATGATCAAAGGAACAATAGTCCAAGAAGATATTACAATCATGAACATAGATTCACCAAACTCTGGTACACCCAACTTCATAAAAACAGTACTATAGGACTTTAAGACCCAATTTATCCCAACTCATTAATAGTAGGGGACTTCAATACCCCACTGTCTCCATTAGATATGTCAACAGGACAGAGAATTAACAGAGAGCAGAGAGACA
>NW_008344750.1:419621-420851 GCF_000622305.1 Nannospalax galili
CCAAGTAAATGACCTAACACTGCAACTCAAGACACTTGAAAAGCAACAACAAATGAAACCCAAATGCAAAAGACAAGAAGAAATAACAAAAATCAGAGCACAAATTAATGAAATAGAAACCTAGAAAAAAGCACAAAGAATCAACGAATCCAAGATCTGGGTCTTTGAAAAGATAAACAAGATAGACAGACCCCCTAGCCCAGTTAACCAAAAGAAAGAAAGAGCAAATACAAATCAACAAAATCAGAGATGAAGGGGGAAACATCACAACAGACACCCAAAAGATCCAGACCACTATAAGGGAATATTTTAAAAACCTATATGCTACCAAATTTGAAAATCTAAAAGAAATGGACAGATGTCTAAAAGCATGGGAACCACCAAACTAAAAAAGAGATCAACAGCTTAAACAGACTCATAACACATAAGGAAATTGAAACAGCAATACAAAACCTCCCAACTGAAAAAAGCCCAGGACCAGATGGATTTACAGAAGACTTCTACCAGACATTTAAAGAAGACCTACATCCAATACTACTTATTCGAAAAGATAGAAATTGAGGGAGAACTTCCAAATTCCTTCCATGAAGCCAGCATCACTCTAATACCAAAGACAGACAAAAGTACAACCAAAAAAGAAAACTATAGACCCTATCCTTAATGAACATAGATGCAAAAATTCTCAAGAAAATACTTGCAAACCACATTCAGACACACATCAAAAAGATCATCCACCATGATCAAGTCAACTTTATGCCAGAAATTCAGTCATTGTTCAATATACATAAGTAATAAACATCATAAATTGTATGAATGGGCTCAAAGTCAAGAACCACACAGTCATCTCAATAGATGCAGATAAGGCCTTTGACAATATTCAACATGCATTTACGTTCAAGGTAATAGAGAGAATTGGACTACAGGGAACATACCTCAACATAATTAAAGCCATGTATTACAAACCCACAGCTAACATCATTCTAGAGAAAAACTGAAAGCATTCCCATTAAAACCAGGAACTAGACAAGGCTGTCTGCTATCTCTAATCCTTTTTAACATAGTGCTTGAAACTCCTGCAAGAGCAGTAAGACAAGAGAAGAAAATTAAATGAGTAATAACTGAAAAAGGAGAGATCAAATTATCCCTTTTTGCAAATGATATATTATATCTAAGAGATGCCAAAAATTCTACCAGAAAATTCATAGAATTTATTAATATGTTCAGTAATGT
>NW_008344750.1:421208-422340 GCF_000622305.1 Nannospalax galili
TCCAAGTGCATAAAATAAAAATAATAAAATATTTTTAAAATATTTTTCCCTATGGAAAGCAGTGTGGAGAACACTTAAAATACTACAAATGAACCTACCAGTTGATCCAGTTATACCACTCCTTGGTATATACCCAAAGAACTCATCCTATCGCAGAGACACTTGTATATCCATGTTTGTTGCTGCTCTTTTCACAATAGCTAAGAGATGGAAGCAACCTAAGTGTCCCTCAACTGACGAGTGGATAATGAAAATGTGGTTCATTTATACGATGGAGTTTTACTCAGCATTAAAGAAATGAAATCGTGAAATTTTCAGGTAAATGGATGGAACTAGAAACTGTTATACTAAGTGAAGTAATACAGGCTCAGGAAAACAAAAATGACGTATGTTCTCCCTCATATGTGGATCCTAGAACCAAATCCTGATAAGTGAATATGTATCCAAACATAACTACAGGAACCAGGAGAATGAAAAGGATCCAGGGAGGTAAAGGAAAAGAAATAATCTGAAAGAGAAGACAATAGGAAACAGGCGTTAATAAGGGAGATATGGATAATAAATGGGGTTATTTTAAGGGGAGGGGAGAGGGAAGGTTATACAAGGAAACTAGGGGATAAAGGGTAAGAAGGAGCTCAAGAGAGGTAGGACCATAGGAGAAGGGTATTATTGTCACGCCATCTCCAATGAAGCCCGTGTGAGATCCTCCGTGGGTTGAGGCTGGAACTTCAAGGAAGGTTGCCTCTTGGAATTGGTTGTGATAAGAAACATGCAGTGTACCTGGCACACTCTTACTTGCTATTAACTTTCTAACTGTCACTATATCTTGGGCTTTCTGGGGGCCCAGAAAGTGCCTGGTGTCCTTGGCACCATTATCACTGCCTTTATTGAAATACTTTAATCATCCTAGTTCAGATGCACCATTATTAATGAAAGATATTTTAATGAGAGATATTTTAGATATAGTGAGAAGTGATTAAGCAGAGTTAATGCTGGAAAGTCCAGGGAATAATAGATTTCTAGAAGAAAAATGTAGATAGATAAATATAGATAGAAGAAGGGTTTCTTGTTATTCATTACAATTCATAGATAAATTGGTAAGATCAAGACCACCTTGGTGTCTTTTGATAAA
>NW_008344750.1:428188-429123 GCF_000622305.1 Nannospalax galili
AAAGTACCAGACTGGTGGAACTAACCTTCTTGGATGTTTAACAGACATACTTTGAGGCCTATACTAATTTGTTCAGAGGGACATAAAGGACAGTTTTTGCTCCTTGCCCTCCTAAGTTGTCTAAGTTCCAAGGGACTATGAGCATCTCTCAAAATGTCCTGTAACTGTGGTGAGTCACCTGTCCTCTTGATCAAGGAGGCCGTGGAGACCCCACTAGATGGACTTGAACCAGTGTCCAGTCTACAAAGAGGAGGGTCAACACAGAGGAATCATTTCCTCTATGCTTCCAAGTGAAGCAGCCATGGTCAAGTAGGTAGGACCTTTGACTTATCTTCACATAGGCGAACTCATAAAAGAAAGGAGCCAGGTGCTCTTCCCAAGCCCATGTGACAAGCACTGGGGAATGGCTGGGGGCACTGATGACACAGTGGACAATAACAGGGATGACAGAGTATATGGGCTTCAGTGGGGGGGGGCGGTTGGTAATGGGAGGATGCCATTTAGGAAGTGGGTATATAGATAAATAAGATTGTTTAGGATGTTCTGTATGATATACACACAAAAAATATCAAAATATTTTTAAAGACATATTTGAGGAGGAAGCATAAAAATTTACTTCATGTTAACTTGTAGAGGTAATAAACATTACCATTGAAATCTACCTGATGACTTTATATGCATATTCAGGTGCCAAGGATCCGAGTGTGACTAATAATAATCAAATACATAGAGATTACAGACACCTGCAAACATCTAAATGTTAGTAGCATTAAAAATGAGCCTTTCTGTAGGAAACAGTATATTTTAAAATGAAATGGAGATCTTTTTTAAAGGTTAAAAACTGTCTTAGTCTGTTTCTTCATTGCTGTGACAAAATACTCTGACCAGTACCAACTTAGGGAGGAAAGGGTTTATTTGTCTTACATCTCCCAGGT
>NW_008344750.1:429507-433493 GCF_000622305.1 Nannospalax galili
AACTCCAGTTCCAGGGGACCCAACAGCCTCTTCTGTCCTCCGCGGGCATTGTAAGACACAGGTGCACTTACTTACATGCAGCCATAACACTCATATAAAATAAAAAATAATAATAAATTAAAAAAAATTTTTTTAAAAGCTAATGGGATTGCACCTATCCCCAGAACCAAAGACAGGCATTGTTTAATGGCCATTTCTTCGGTGTGCAACTCAACCTTAGAAATGAGCTCCTAGAACCAGTGCTACTCACAGAATGTTGGAAGACCAGGCTCATCAGTTTCACCTGGGACTTTCTGAGGATTACAAATCCTCGGCTGCAATCTATACCTACTGGATTAGAGTAATAGACTCTGCTGGTGATCCTTATGCACAATGAACTGTGAGACACCTCCTCTAAATTGTATTCAAAGCTTCTCAGCTTTGCTTTGACATCACTTGGGCAGCAGAAGCATAGTCCCTAGCTACACAGTTAGAATGCTAAGATCAGAAAATCAAAAAAGGTAAGTTGAAAGAGGCTCTCTCCAAATGCCTTTCCAGCAGAGCTTTAGCAGTCTGTCACCATGGCATTTATCCTACCCAGTGAAAGATGCTATCACTTCAACCATGTGATCTGAAAGAAGCTTTGACCATCTCACCTCTGAAACCCCAGAACCATTAAACTCAAATCAAGACTTGGGGGGGCGGGGCTAGAGAGATGGCTCAGCAGTTAAAAGCATGCACTGCTCTTGCAAAGGACCCAAATTCAATTCCTAGCACCCACCTAAGGTGGCTCACAACTGCCTGTAACTCCAGCTACAGAAGGATCTGAACACCTCTGGCCCCTGAGGGCCCTTTCACTTACACACTTACACACACACACACACACACACATACACACTTGCTGGCTCTGGTGGCACATACCAGTAGGATATGCTGAATAGGCAGAGGCAGGAAGATCTGGAGTTTGAGGCCAGCCTGGGCTACACATTTTGCTGGACTTGGTGGCACATGCCTTTAGGCAGAAGCAGGTGGATCTCTGTGAGTTCAAGGCCAGCCTGGTCTACATAGTGAGTTTCAGGCTAGCTGGAGCTACAAGGAGATCCTGTCCCAAAAAAATCCAAAAACATAAAAAATTTTAAAAATCCTTTCAAGATAGTCACATATCACAGCAAAGTTATTAAAGATTTCCAAGTCACTCAAGAGGCTAAGGGAAATCCTTCATCAAACAATGTAGCTCCTCAAGGATGGGATTATAGGAATTCCTAGGTTTGGTGAAGCCTAAAACCCCAGCACTCAAGAAGTAGAGCTAGGAGGGTGGCAAGCTCCAGACTACCTTTGACTACCTTGGACTGTAAGTTCCAGGCCAGCCTGGGCTACATAATGTGATATTTCAAAATATATGGAGGAGAGTTCCCAGGTGATCCCAACCACTAGAAACAACAAAGATTGTCATATGGTAAAAACTCATCTGCCCCATTGCTATGTGAACTTTATGAGAAGAATTATAGCTGCTGAAGGCCTTTCCCAATGTGGACCCCAGTTCTACCTTCTGCAACCCAGAAGCTCTCTCATGCCTCTTAATGTCCTATACTTCCTGGAGGAATCCTACCAACTCTTCCGATGTGCCCAATGCTTTCCTAACTTCTGTTTTTGTTAATGCCATTTCTCTATTCCTAGAAAAGCCCTCCCCTAGTTTTCAAGAACTGTCCCATCTCTCCACTGACACCATCCAGAGGCAATCTCCTCATCCTCTGATCTCTTGTTCCACACACTGCATGCCACATCCTATGTTGGAATAGTTCCCTTCACAGTTTCACTTTCCAAGGTTTTACTTATCACAGTCAATAGAGTTCTGAAATATTATAGAGAAAATTCCAAAAATAAACAATTAGCACTTTGAATCACACACCATTACAAATCTCAAGATTAAATCCTATGCCACCCAATTCTATGATGCCCAGGCTGTGAGCCATCCTTTGACCAGTGGATCCTTTCGGTATAAGCTATCCACCCACTAGTTATCTCAGTTATCAAACTGATTGTCACAATACTCATGTGCTCATGTTCAGGGAATCCTTATATTCCTTAATAATGGCCCCAACATGCCAGAATAGCAGTGTTAGAAATTCCAGAATGTCAAAGAGGAGCTGTGAAGGGCTTTCTCTAAATGAAACAGTAAACATTCTTGGCCTAAGAGGGAAAGAGCGTGCATGTATGCTCAACTGAGAGCTACATCCAGAATGAATCTGTGTGATTAAAAGAAGGAAAAAGAAAGTCATGTTTGTTTGGTTATCACATATCAAAAAGCAAGAGTTACAGCCACCATGAGTGAAAAGTGTTTATTTAAGGCAGAAAAATGCATTAAATTTATATATGCATACACAGGAAACAAACAGTATAGAGAGCTTGGTACTCTGCAGTTCAGGTATCCATTGGGTGTCTTAGAACATATTCCCCACAGATAAGAAAAGATAACTGTATCTGCTCCTGCACAAGTATTACCCCAAATCTTCTAGACCCTGAAGAACATTTCTGCTTCAACTTAGCACAGAACCTTCCTTGTGCATGGCAAGGACTCAGTAAATGCCTTGAATAAGTGATAGGAAATCCTAAAATGTTTTCCAATGACCAGATGTCTTACTGTGGTATTTGTTCCCTCCAGCTGCATAGAGTTCAGACTCTTCCTGGGAGTGTGCCAAGGACCACTCTGATGAGGCAGAGGCCGCCACCTTGCAGACCAAGGCCTACATGAAGCCCTCAAGGACAGAGGTGCATACTAGAAGATCGGAAATCTCCCTATGAGATGTCAGTCTGGCAAGATCACAAAGGTGAGGGGCACCTATCTTATAGCTTACTCTGTGTGTGTGTGTGTGTGTGTGTGTGTGTGTGTGTGCATATGCATAAGTTGATGGATATGTCTCCAAAGTGAAGCGTGGTTATCTTCGAGAGAGGAAACTGAGTGAGGGCTTTTTTGGTTCTGGGATTTTGAGGGTTTTGAGGGGGGTTGTTTTGTTTTTTGCCTTTTAGACTTTTCTAAATTATTTTACAATGAATTTATGTAATTTTATAATCAGAACACAATTCAAATTTACACATTAACTTTACCTTTACTTTGACTTAAAGGAAGGCAAGAACATGTGTACACTCAGGAGCCTGTAACAACAGGCACAATTGAAAGCACAATTAAGTGGCATGCACACGCCTTCCATCCCCTCCTTCTGAACACTCTGGGAGCTCACTGACCTGAATCTAATCTTGCCTCTGACATAACAAACTATGTGACCTTAAGCCAGTTGCTTTAATTCGCTGATCCTCAATTTCCTCTACTCTTTTTTTTTTTTTTTTTTTTTTTTTTGTCTTTGAGACAGGGTCTCCCTGTAGCCCCAGCTGTCTTGGAACTCACTACGTAGACCAGTCTGACCTTGGACTCACAAAGATCTGCCTGCCTCTGTCTCCCAAGTGCTGAGATTAAAGGCGTGCACCACCACACCCGGCTATTCTTTTTTTTTTATTTTATTTATTATTTTTATTTTATGTGTATTCATGTATTGCCTGCATGTACATGAATACACATGTTTCTTCTAAAGAACAACCAATGTTCTTAACCGCTGAGCTATCTCCCCAGCCCCAATTTCCTCTATTCTAAACCAAGGATAAGAATCCTTCTTAAGGGCTGGAGAGATGGCTCAGTGGTTAAGAGCACTGACTGCTCTTGCAGAGAACTTGGGTTCAATTCCCAGTACCTACATGGCGGCTATGAACCGTCCTTAATTCCAGTTCCAGGGGAATCCGAAGCCCTCTTCTGACCTCCGCAGCATTGTACAACATGGGTGCACTCACATACATGCAGACTATACACTTATACAATAAAATAAAAATAATAAAATATTTTTAAAAATAACTCACTAGGCAAACTAGGTTGGCTCAGACTCACAGAGATCTGCCTGCCTCTGCCTCCTGAATGCTGGGATTAAAGGCATGTGCCACCAAGCCTGGCCTTTTAAAAA
>NW_008344750.1:433562-480661 GCF_000622305.1 Nannospalax galili
AAGGAAGGAAGGAAGGAAGGAAGGAAGGAAGGAAGGAAGGAAGGAAGGAAGGAAGGAAGGGAGGGAGGGAGGGAGGGAGGGAGGGAAAGAAGAATCTCTGTCTACCACTTTAGGCATTAACAGCCTTAAATGAGGTGACAAATGTGAGAAATCTTTTAGAAAGTTTTCCCTACATCCACTTGCTCTTAGCCAAAAGGCCAAGAAACATAAAAGTTTTCCCTGTGAAGTATGCTATTATGAAGAAATATTGAAAATGCTTTTACCAGCCTGTTTTCACAGCATACTCTGAATTTCCTGAAAGAAACCAAGTTTTCTCTTTTCAGGAGCAAGATCACCATTGCTTAAATGGAAAATGCTCTCAGCTAACTTCAGGGACCAGTTTTCTTAAAGAGGGCCATGTAGTACCCAAACTATCCCTCACTCTGGATACGACTCTCTACTTCCTGCCTCCATCCTTCCCTTTAACGGACAGCATGATTCCCAAGGCCTCTTCTCTATCCCTTCTCTGAATTATACTAGATGCACCCTGCCAGTGATGCTCAGACTTGAGTTACATTAGAATATGAGCTATCCAGTTACCTTTACATTTCTGATAAGTAACATATGCCTCATTCAACATTTGGGAAACATAGTACAAGTGTATTGATGAGATAGGGTCTCCCTGTAGCCACAGCTAACCTAGAACTCACTATGTAGACCAGGCTGGCCTTGAACTCACAGAAATTTGCCTGCCTCTACCTCCCAAGACCTAGAATTAAAGGCATGCACTACCATGCCCAACCCAAGCATTCTATATTTTTATCTGCTAAATCTGGCAGCTCTAATCAGAATCATCTGAAGGTTCATTAAAATAATTGCTGAGTCCCATCCCAAGCCTTTCTGATTCAGTAGGACTAGGTTAGGACTAGAAAATTTGTGTTTCTAGCAAGGGCCCAGGTCCTACTGATGCTGCTAGCCTGGGTACCACACTTTGAGATTCCCATTCTGGCAAAATAAGACATGGAAAGAAAGCTAGTTTTTGTGATGTCTCCAAGTCTTGGGCCTTTGTCTTATTTAATGCCCACAACAGTTCTGTAAAATAGGTATCATTCTGTTCTCATCTTTATTTTACAGAAGAAGAACCTAAGGATCAAAGTTGTGGAATGACTTGCCCAAAGTCCCAGATCCCATAACCAAAGCTGACTGTGGTCCAGGGACACGGGAATAGAGCACAGCACCACAGTGACTGCTTCCTTCTTCCCAGGTATTCGCTCCTGAATTTCCCTAAAGGACACAGTGCAGTGATACCCTTCGGCCCATCTCTGTGAACCCATGTGTTGTCTCTATCATCTTTCTTATTCCTCCTCTGACTCTCAGGAACTTGTCTTTAGTCTTGCTTGGCATCTCTTTTCAACAGGGAAAGTTTGGAAAGGTTTACCTTTGACTTTTGCCATCTCTCAGGGATTGAACTTCCTGGGTTAGGACAGAAAATAGGGCGAGGCTCATATATTCAGAATATTTTGTTTCCCAGACTCTGGTAGATATTTAGACACAAGCTTTGCTCAGGAGTCCTCATAAGCTCTGTTTGCTCTGTGTCAGCTTGTGTCCCCAGAGACAATGGCTGGCTTTCATTCATTACCTCTGTGAACTTCTCTTCCCTACCTGACAACCCAAAAGGACAGAACATCAGGAAACCACTGCCAAAGCTGGTGTTTTCCCAATGGTTTCTGGCAAAAAGGGCAAGTGAGGTTTTCCAATGGTATTAGAGGTCAAGGTTATACCAACCCACCTGCTGATTTAGATGGGCATTATCTTTGGAGTCATCAACAGCTCAGGGTCCTTCATTCAGAGGGTGTGAGCTGCATGCACTATATCCTCTTAAATGTTCAAACGACTACCTCGGGCCTTTGACCTTTCTGTAGGTGTATGTGTGTGTTTGTCTGTTTGTTTGTGGAATGGTAGAATTTTAGGCTTTTCACTTTGGGAGTTGTTTTCTTTTTTCTGCTTGAATGCTGTCACCTTCCAGTTTTCACATAGCTGATTCCAATTCTTTTTCATTGGTAACTGATACATAACAGTGTAACATTTCAATACATGTATGCAATGCATGAGGATCAGAGCGAGGTAACTGGTATATCCATACCACAGATATTTCTCATTTCTGGCTGGCCCCTTTTGACCCATCAAATCTTGGCCTAAATGCTCGATCCTCTGAAAGGTCTTCCCTGACCCTCCTTTGTAGGTTAAGGAATACCTTGCTCCTTCCCACTCTTGATTCAAATACATTTCCTTCTAAATACTTAACCATTTTTAATTCTACAAATATTTTGTTAAAATATTAGATGCATATATATATCACAGAATCTGGCATATGGTAGGTAACTAACATGCGGTTATTGAATGAAATAGTAATGAACAAATGAATGAATGAATGAATGAATGAACGAATGGTTAATGTCATAGCTTAAAGGAAAAGACCTGAAGATACAATGATGATGATGATGATGATGATGATGAGCCAGATATGGGTATACACTCCTATAATTCCAGAACTCAGGGGACTGGGGCAAGCAAAAGGTGAGTTTGAGATCAGCCTGGGCTACATAGTGAGACCCTATCTTAAAGTATCAAATGATGATGATGATGATGATGATAGCCAGCTTTCAGATAATACTAACTATATACTGTCCTGATATATTGACATATACTAATGAATTAAATCTTCAGAACAACTCTACATTCCAGCCATGGCAGTGCATGCCTGTCATACCAGCACCTGGAAGGTGGAGGCAGAACTGGGCGTTCAAAGCCAGTCTTGACTATATAGCAAGTTCAAGGCCAGTCTGGGCTACATGAGACCCTGCCTCAGAACAAGCAAAAACCTCTGCAGTTAGGTGCATCAATCTGTTTTGCCATTGAAGAAACCTCAGAGACAATAAGTCAACCAGGGACATCAAGTAGGCATGCGTGGAGCTGAGATTCAACCAAAGCAGGTCAGCTCCAGAATCTACATTCTTAAATTCTAAATTACCTTCCTTAACACTGGTGGCATGGTGGCGTGCACCTTTAATCCTAGCCCTCAGGAGGCAGATTTGTGTGAGATCAAGACCAGCCTGGTCTACATAGTGAGTTCCAGGTAGGCTGGGACTAGGGAGACCCTGCCAAAAAATAAAAATAAATAAAAATAACTCTGGGCATGGTGGCACAGGCCTCTAATCCTAGCACTTGGGAGGCAGAAGCGGAAAGATCTCTGTAAGATTGTGGCCAGCTTGGTCTACATAGTGAGTTCCAGGCCAGCTGGGGCTACAGGGAAACCCTGTTCCAAAAAGATCAAAAATAAAAATAAATAAAAATAAAAAATAAAATAAATAAATTACCTTCCTAATATAAAGTTCACCCAAAAAGATATTTACAACTTCAGCTGATTCTGTCATATGCCACATGTCACTGGTACACAGGAAAACTCAGATGGATTTCTACTGTGAATAACCCAAAGACTACATCCTAGCCAATAGTTTCAGCCTTCTGACTTCAATCAGCTAGAAACATTGATTATGATTTACTCACTGCTTTTTCTGACTACAGAAGGGCTAATCTGTTAGAAAACACTAGGAAGGCAGCCAGTGGGAAAGGAGAGGCCAAGAGCTTAGGTAACAACTGAGTGGCAGGAACTTGGCTACATACTGGTCAACTGATGCCTAGAAACACAAGACATATATGGTGCAGGAGGTAGCTATACATTAATCATAAAAGATCCTCAGAGCCAGATGTGGACCTGGAGATGAGATGCAATAATAATGATGATAAGCCAGGTGTGGTGGTACATATGTGAAATCCCAGAACTCAGAAGTCTGAAGCAGGAGGATCACAAGCTTGTGGCCAGCCTGGGCTACATAATGAGGCCCTACTGCAAAAAGGAGGAGAAAGAGAAAGAGGAGGAGGAAGAGGAGGAAGAAGAGAAGGAAGAGGAGGAGGAGTAAGAAGAGGGGAGGAAGAGAAGGAAGAAGCTCCTCAGAGGTGACTAAAACAAGAATTGGAAAGAATGTGAGGGAAATGACTCCAGCCCAAAAACACACACACAAAAAGAAGGATGATAGGGAAAAAGCTAGGAGAGGAAGAGAATGGGATGGAGGAGGAGAAGCAAGAGGAAGATAAGAAAGAGGAACAGTGACAGAAGAACGAAATGAGAGGAAACAGAAAGCAGGGGCTGGAGAGACGGCTCAGCCACTAAGAGCACTGGCTGCTCTTGCAGAGGACAGGGGTCAGTTCCTCACACCATACAGCAGCTAACAACCATCTGTAACTTCAGTTCCAGGGGATCGGACTCCCTCTTTTGGCCTCCATGGACACTGTGTGCACATGATGCACTTACATACATGCAGGCAAAACACTCATACACATAAAACACAAGTAAATAATTTAAGGAGAGGAAAAGGAGGAAAGAAAAAGAGGAAGCAGGTTATTCTAGAAGAAGGCAGAAATCAGCATGTGGAAAACAAATGTGCTCTCAAAGAAAATGTACATTATGAGAAGAGCCAAATTTTGTAAACACTTGACTCCAACTGAGAAAAGCCATGTGACCTGAGAGTAAGGAAGTAATACCATACCAGGCCTTACCAAGAAGTCTAATGAAGGCTAGAACTGGGTGCTTTGGTTAGGGCTTGTTTTTCTAGCTTTTCCACCATGAGACTAAAAGAAACAACCACAAGAACTTTTTTTTCTCTATGCACAGGGTTAGAAATTTGGAGCAGAGTTTTAGAAAGGTTTTCATTTGAATCCTGCACCCTCTAACCTCATTAATTCTTACCCATTGCCCACACTGTGCAACCACTGCGCCAGAGAGCAGGACCCAGCCTGAGATCTCAGCTAGCACCAAGGAAGGCAACCACGAGGGCCCACTGACACATCTCTCCTCCTTCCCGCTTCTTTAATGCAGCCCATACTTATCAAGTGTTTATGAGCAGTGCAAGGCCTTGGAGTAGTTATTGTACTTAAGGGATTGAAGAAAAAGCTACGAAAAGTAAAGGATCGACCTTCCTCACAGGACACTGAGATAAATAAGGGCATAGCAGCCTCATACAGGTGGGAAGGGCTGAACGGACTTGAGAGTCAAATGAGACAGAAATCACACTCCTCCCAGGCCTTTGAAGTCCTAACTGCCTGTCCTTCCTGCGTGCCTCATCCTGGGCTTTCTCCTTTGGCAGGCTCTCTGCCTCTCCTGGGTATATTTTCCCACTTTCCTGTCTTTCTCTATCATCCATGAGCTCCCACCAATGTCTAAGTCCTACCACATTTTCCTGAAACTATTTGGACTCTCTGGTGGCATCATAAGTAGCTGAAATTCAATGTGATTGCTAGGTTTTTAGACACTTCAAAGTTAAATTAGCTCAGACATGATGATGCATGCCATTAATTCGAGTACTGAGGAGGTTGAAGCAGGAAGATGTTGAAATCAAGGCCAGCATGGGCTACAGAGTGAGGCTCTGTCTCAAATAGGTAGGTAGATAGGTAGATAGACAGACAGACAGACCGACAGACAGATAGATATAGATGATAGACAGATAGATGATAGATGATAGATAGATAGATAGATAGATAGATAGATGGATGATAGATAGATGATGATAGATAGAGGATAGATAGATAGATAGATAGATAGAGATGGATGATAGATAGATAAAGATAGATAGAGGATAGATAGATAGATAGATAGATAGATAGATAGAAAGATAGATAGATAGATAGATAGATAGATAGACAAAGTTAAATCAGGTATGTTTTCCTCAAGACAGTTTTAAAAGTTTGAGGTGCTATCCTTTTCCTCCAAGGATAATTTCCAGGGTTTCTTTCTAGCTCTAATTGAAAGAATTTATGGTTTTCAGATTAATCTTTATACTATACCTATTGGCTTCATAAATTTCTATCTCAAAAGATCAATAGAAAGAGACTTGAATAACCGGAAAAACAGAAGGAGTCCTCACTCTGTGAAAACCTAGACAACCCATGAAGTTAATCATCATCCTTATCATCCTCTTCAAGTCAGATCACTGAGGATTCCATCAGGGAAGTGATGTGACAGTCTTTCTCAAGTCTCTAGTTGAAAAACAAAGAACAAGAGCTAAAACTGAAAGCATACTGTCAGGTACTATTCCGAGACTTTATATGTGTTCTGAAAACAACAAAGCTGGTCCTGTGCCTATTTTCTTTTTCTAAAAAAATTTTTTTATTTTATTTATTATTTCTTATTTTATGGGTATGAGTGTATTGCCTGCATGTATGTAAGTGCACCCATGTTGTGTAATGCCTGTGGTCAGTTTATTTTATGTGTATGAATGTATTGCTTGCATGTATGTAAGTGTACCCACGTCATTGTTTTCTTTTTTAAATAAAGTTTTATTGGAACACAACTACTCCCATTCTTGGATGTACTTTCTATACTTTTTTTTTTGTGTTACAACAGAGTTGAGTGTCCATGACAGAGATCTTAACTGCCAAGATGAAAAGGATTCACTCTTTGGCCCTTTGCAGAAAGTTTGCCAGCTCTTGACCTGAAACACTATAATATACTCCTTTCTTTATTATTCTCTAATAATAAGAGAAAGAAAGAAACCCTGGCTATTAAGGGGCACACAGTTTGTTGCTGTTGTTGTTACATTGTTTTCATTTTTGTTTTGAGACAGGGTCTCCCTATGTAGCCCTGGCTGATCTAGAACTCACTATGTAGGCCAAGCTGGCCTCAAATTCACAGATCTGCCTGCCTCTGCCTCCCAAGTGCCAGGAGTAAAGGCATGTGCCACCATGTCAGGCATTCACACAGTTACTGTTTTGTAAGACAAGATCTCTCTGTAGTCTGGTCTCTAACTCAGGATCCCCCTACCTCAGCCTCCAGAGTACTGAAATTGCAGACATGTCCCATCATATCCAAACCAATACTTATTTAAGGTGATGGACTGACTATAATGCCTATATTTGTTTCCTACACTTACTTACTCCTCTGTGGTATGATATAGAATTGAAGAATTGGGCACAGGAGAGATGGCTTAGCAGTTAAGAGCACCTACTGCTCTTGCAGAGGACCCAGGTTTGATTCCCAGCATCCACATGTCGGCTACGAACCGTCTTTAACTCCAGTTCCAGGGGAATCGGAAGCTCTCTTCTGACCCTCACATACATGCAGGCAATACACTCATACACATAAAATAAAAATAATGGGAGAACCTTTGAGCTCCCTCATCTGACTATCTCATACAACAGAGAAAAAACTGTAAAACTCAGAGAGGTTAACACATTGCCCAATGTCACAAAACAGAGTTAAGTCTTTGGCTCCTTATGCAGTTCCCACTCTCTGCCTTACAGAACATTTGCTTGAGTGGAAGGTATTGTCAAGGGATTGGCTCAGCACTCTTGGACTTCACATTCCCATGGAGCCAGTTCTGCTGATGTGCCGATGTGGCCAAACTTCCCTCTAAAACAAAAGTCCTCTGAGTTCTGCGGGGCCTCAATCCTCAGTAATTTCTGTTACCTCTAGCCAAGGTGCAGGGAATCTGCCTTCAAAGCTCAGCTCATGAGCTTCCAGTCCTTCTTACTCTTGTTCCCCACATCCTTCAAATAATCATTACAACACAGCACACTTTAACACTGAGTTAAAGGTGCCAAACCACAGTGCCACAGAAAAAGGGAATCCCGAATTACCAGCATTAGGAAGTAAGAACACTGCGGTTTCATGTTACTCTGCTGAGGTGGCTTTGGCCGGCCTTGAGTGTGACTCAGGCTCCTGGGCCTTCCTGCCCTACAAAAACTGACTCCTTCTGTGATTTCAGCTGTGCAGTCCTTGCTCCACCCCTCTGACTGTCCTTCAGTTCTAGCTCAGGACAAGGTACCAACTATTTCCCTTTCTGGCACTCACAAATTCTTTTAAAAATGAGACCTTGACCCAGAGGGCCTAGATTTTCACCTGCCTGCATCATAACCACTCTTTCCAAAGTCCACTTAATCCCCAGGAATGCCCAGAATTAGCATTTGCATTGTCCAATCTCCTTTCAGATTTTGTAAGCTTGGATTTCCTCCCAGTTTTCTCATGGACAACACCCTAGCCCTCCCCACTTCAGATATCAACTCAGGACCAACGCAGAGCTCCCTTCCAGAACCTCTGTGGCTGCCTATGTCTACACTGAAAGACATTGTGCTAAAGGTACATGAAGGGAGCAAAGCGCTCCACTGAGTGGCTCCTGCCCCAGTCGACAGACAGAAAGAAGGTCATCTCTAGCTCTTGAGGGCCACAGGCCTCTCTCAAGGTCTCCTTAGGCCAGCACATTTGAAAATTGATATTCCGATTATGGGTTTATGAACCAATGTCAGGCTTGAACTGACCTTTTATTTTATTTCAAGAGGCAGTTAGGAATATATGTTTGATGCTGTTTAAAACATTTTTTCAGTTTTGAGACTGGAGAGATGGCTCAGTAGTTAAAAGCACTGGCTGCTCTTGCAGAGGGCTCAGGTTCAGTTCCCAGCACATAGTGGCTAACAGCCATCTGCAACTCCTGTTCAGAGGATCTGATTCCCTCTTCTGGCCTCCAAGGGCATTTCGTGACACACATGCACTTACACATACCCAGGTAAAACATTCATATACATAAAATAAAAACAAATCAAATTTTAAAAAATATTTTCAGCTTTGAAGAGAAAGTACTTAACATGTACTTTCTTACATGCGATGTTTTCCTTTAATTCCCTCTTATGGGTGTGGGCTGTGATGGTGTTTATAAACCATTTTAAACTTTAGAATGGAAATCACTGGGCTTATTCTTCTAAACTAAAGAGTGGGTGGAAAGAATGTAAGAGCCAGAGGGACAAGACACCTGCTGCTAGTTAATACATTCTAGACTTGACAGGGAAGCTGCACCAGTGAAATCTCCACAGTGTGGAAGTCTAGTGAGAGCTACATAATAACAAAACCAGTGGACATGCCAAGAGGATGGGGAAATCTCACAGGGTCCTACCCCAACATGAAGAACTACAGGCAATCAACGGATGCTGAGGGAAAAATTTGTTTTCTCCAGGGACTAGCTCCCTGAGAGGTTATCTAATTATCTAATTCCAAATAGGCAGCCCTAAGCACAAGTATGTATGAGCACCAATAAATGGACTCAGTGCATTATATATGTAATATATATATATAAATGTATGCATTTATGTGTATGTAACAATAGTAATCAAAGAAGAAGACAAGAAATTGACAGGGAGTTGGGAGGATCATAGGAGGAGTTGGAGGGGGACTGAAAGGGATGGAAATAATACGAATACATTACTCAGGGCTGGAAAGATGGCTCAGCAGTTAAGAACACTGACTGCTCTTGCAGAGGACCTGAGTTCAATTCCCAGGACCCACATGGCAGCTATGAACCATCCTTAATTCCAGATCCAGGGGAATCCAAAGCCCTCTTCTGACCTCTGTGACATTGCACGACACTGGTGCACTCACATACATGCAGGCAATACACTCATACACCTAAAATAAAAATAATAAATAAAATATTTAAAAATAAATTTAAAAAAACCATATTACTCATCTATGAAATTATCAAAAAAATTTAAAAAGAGGCAAAGTGAATTCTAAGCAGGTGAAAAAAATTAATGAAAATAAACTAGTAGTTTTTAAACTTGAATCAGCAAGCTCTTGCCATCAAACAAAATGTTAGCAGATTCTCCTTAAATTTAAAAAAAAAAAATCGAGTCGTCAGGGAGTAGAGAGGAGAATAACCCCTGAAACATTCCTGCAGAGCCTAAGTGTCATGGTGAACAGAGCATAAAAACATCACTCTAGAGTACAACCACATTTTATCACATCTAAGAGCAAACTGTCATTAAGACATGCTATGGGGACTAGAGAGATGGCTCTCAGCTAAAAGCATATATTATTCTTCCAGAGGACCTGAATTGGGTTCCCAGCACCAACATCAAGCAACTTACAACCAGCTCCAGGGGATCCAAACACATGTGTACATATCCATGTACAGTGTACAGACATAGACATATACAGAGAGTTAAAAATAAATTTTTAAAAAGACATACAATGGGGGCTGGAGAGATGGCTCAGCGGTTAAGAGCACTGACTGCTCTTACAGAGGACCTGGGTTTGTTTCCCAGCACCCACATGGTGGCTCCAGTTCCAGGGGAATCCAAAGCCCTCTTCTGACCTCCATGGCATTGCACGACACGGGTGCACTCACATACATGCAGGCAATACATTCATACACATAAAATATAAAATATTTTTTAAAAGACATACAATGTAACATGAAGAAAAACACACTATCACTTAACCTAAAGTGTGTCATCCAAATGAATTAATTTAACATGAGTTCTATGTAGTAGTAGTTTATTTTTACTACTATAAATCAACATGCATCCATTTTAATACATCCCCTGGAACCAGAGTTAAAGATAGTTGTTAGCCACCATGTGGGTGCTGGGAATTGAATCCAGGTCCTCTGGAAGAGCAGCAAGTATTCTTAACTGCTGAGCTATCTCGCCAGCCCTTCTTTCTGCTTCTTAACTATTAACTGTCTATTAGCTGCTGCTCAGGCAGTGTCGGGTGCTGTGTCTATGCTGTCTCAAGTGATTCTGATACACAGACAAGTTTAGAAATCATTTTTTTATGTATCTGAGTATACTGCCTGCATGTATTTATGAGCACCATGTATGGACAATGCCCACAGAGGCCAAAAGAAGGCCTTGGTACCCTGGAACTGGAGTTACAGACTGTGGTGAACTGCTGTGTGAGTGCTGGGAACCAAACCTGGGTTTCTGCAAGAGCAGCAAGGGCTCCTAACCATTGAGCCATCTCTCCACTCTCATAGAAACCATTTTTACAATCCCATGAAACCCTAGATGGAAATTATAATTGGAGAATGAGTCAAATGTCAGCCTCATCAAGGAAGTAGTGACTTTCACACAGAACAATACCAGGTTTCTCTGGTGGTGAGACTAATCCAATCCTGAGACAGTCAGGAAGAAAACAATGCCCATGGAAACATCACATATGCCACTGAGCCCTACCTGATTTGGGTGGGGTTAATCCTTCTCATCAGCCAACCTTAAGCCCCAAACCAATCTGTTCTCAGACCAAGTTTAACACATAAATCTAAGAGCTATGCTGCTCCAGGACTTCCCCCTCACTGCCTTCTTCAAAACTCAAAGATTAGGAGCTGAGATTTTCCCCCCAATAAATAAACCAAAATTTTTTATAAAACAATATAATTTCATCTGACTACATCAATAAAAGGAAATAAAGATATTTAAAAATGAAATGCAGGGGGCTGGAGAGATGGCTCAGTGGTTAAGAGCACTGACTGCTCTTGCAGAGGACCTGGGTTCGATTCCCAGCACCCACATGGCAGCTAACAAACTGTCCATAACTCCAGTCCCAGGGGAATCCGAAGCCCTCTTCTGACCTCTGCGGCATTGCATGACACAAGTGCACTCACATACATGCAGGCAATACACTCATACACATAAAATAAAAATAATTTTAAAAAAAAAAATGAAATGCGGGGCTGGAGAGATGGCTCAGCAGTTAAGAACACTGGTTGTTCTTGCAGAAGACCCAGGTTCAAATCCCAGCACCCACATGGCAGCTAACAACTGTCCATAACTCCAGTCCCAGGGGATCTGATGGCTCTTCTATCCTCCATGGGCATTGCATGACACGGATGCTCTTTCCTATATACAGGCAATGCATTCATGCACAAAAAATAAAAATAATAATTAAAATATGTTTTAAAAAATGAAATGCAAATGCAATGATTTAGCCAGGCTTAGTGGCACCTTTAAGCTCAGCAGTCAGGAGGCAGAGTCAGGGGAATCTCCATGAGTTCAAGGCCAGCCTGGTCTACATAGCAAGTTCCAGGCCAGCCAAGTCTACCTAATGAGAACCTATCTCACAAAAAAAAAAAAAGAAAGAAAGAAAAAAATCAGAGCTGGAGAGATGGCTCAGCAATTAAGAGCACTGGCTGCTCTTGCAAAGGACCAGGTTTGATTTCCAGCACCCATATGGTGGCTAACAATCATCTGTAACTCCAGTTCCAGGGGATCCAATGCCCTCTTCTGACCTCCACAGGTTGCACAATGGGTGCATTTACATACATGCAGGCAATACTTTCATACACATAAAATAAAAATAATAAAAAATATTTTTTAATCATTCAATGATTTATCTTGAAAGTAGTGAATTTCTTGCCATAGCATGGGGAGGAGAAAGGAGAACTTGGAGCAAACTGGGACTGGGTGAGCATTTGGCAGCCTTGCTAGAGGGGACTCTGAAGCACTAGATGAGATGAGGGTATTTTGTTTTCAAAAAATTAAGTAAATTTGAAGGTTCTGGTCAGCTCTCTAATTCAGGAGTCCACTAAGAGCTCATGCCAACTTTGCATCTGAAACTTGAAGGATGGCATCACCCAATAGAACTTTCTGTAACAACAGAAATGTCCATGATCTGCTCTTCCTAAAATGGTAGCCACTATTCATAAATAGGTATCATGTGACCTTACTGTCCTAGTTTGTTCTTCATTGCTGTGACAAAATACTCTGACCAATACCAACTTGGGGAGAAAAGGGTTTATTTATCTTACATCTCCCAGGTCACAGTTCATCAGGCAGCCCAAGGTAGGAACTCAGGGCAAGGAACCTGGAGGCAGCAGCTGGAGCACAGGCCATGGAGGAACACCGCTTACTGGCTTGCTCCCCTGGCCCCTGCTCAGCCTGCTTTCTTAGGCAACACAGGCCCACCTGCCCAGGGGTGGCAGCACCCACAGTGGGCTGGGCCCTCTCACATCACTTATCAAG
Source organism: Nannospalax galili (assembly GCF_000622305.1). Lineage (NCBI taxonomy): Eukaryota > Metazoa > Chordata > Mammalia > Rodentia > Spalacidae > Nannospalax > Nannospalax galili. Next base: position 446,385 of record NW_008344750.1, read on the forward strand.
ATGCTGCCCCTCAGACATGGCCACAGGCCAGTCCAATAGAGGCAATCCCCCAATTGAGGCTCCCTCAACCCAGGTGTGTCAAGTTGATACTAAAGCTATCCAGCACACTTACAGAGCAATTTATAATTTTATCTAACTTTCATTTCTAATAACCAGTATGCCTCATGGCTACTATTACCAGAGAGCTAGAGAAACTGCTCTAGCCTTGTCTTGAACTTTGAGATCAGAGCAGCCTCTTTAATGCCTGCTGTTAAGAAAGTACTGAATTCTAGACCATGAATAAACAAAAAGCCCTGACACAGAACTAAAGGAAGCTTCCAAATGTGTGTGCCTCTCTCTACGCACCAAGATGTAGAAAGGCCACCCTGAGGAGCTCATCACAAAAACCAGTATTGCTCAGTATTCTTGGCCCATTAAGGATAAATATAAATGACTTCGAGATCCCACTTACTTGCAGAATCTAAAATGTCAAAATAATAGAAGCAAAGCATAGAACACTGGGTTTGAGGGACTGGAGGGGAAGGAAGTACAGGAGATGGGTAGATATCGGTTAAAGGGCACAAAGTTTCAGTTAGTTTGAATAAATTCCAGGAATCAATGTATAGCATAGTTAATAATAATGATGTATTGTGTATTTGAAAATTACTAGGAAATTAGATGTTTAATGTTCTTAATACCGAAGTGTGTGATGTGACATATATATTAATTGACTTTGTTTAATAGCTACATGATATAGATATAAAATATTTATCAGCATATCATGTACACTATAAATATATACAATTTTTACTTGTCAAAAAAATTTAGAGGGCTAGAGAGATGACTCAGCAGTTAAGAGTTCTGGCTGCTCTTGCAGAGGACCCAGGTTCAGCTCCCAGCACCCACATGATGGCTCACAACCATCCAGAACTCCAGTTCCAGAGGATCCATTGCCCTCTTCTGGCCTCCTTGGACATTGCATGACATGGGTGCACATACACACTTGTAAGCAAAACACTCATACACATAAAATAAAAATAAATTAAAATTGTCCTAATTTTAAGTAGAAATGATTTCAAGGAAAACCTAAGTGACTGTGAAAATGCCAGTTACTAAACTCCACTGACAAGTAGTTCATCAAAGCCCGCCTAGAGGATGTGGTATGATCTCCTGCTGAGTCCTCTGAGCTAGCTACATCACAGCAGTGACTTTTTTCTTTCTCCTCTTCTTCAGACCAGCCTGTGCTGTCCATCCCTCCCTTCTCAGCATATGTGTGCATGGCTACCTCCATCTTTCTCTAGCCAACCTAATTTGTATCTTAAGCCCAAGGAATTGCAGAGATTGGCCAATTTATTCAACCAGTCATTTTGATACGAGCTTCAGATCAAAATGGCCATTGGACTGTCTGATGAACCTGTCGATCTCTGTGCTGATATGACAGAAAAACAACCTACATGGGCACATGTCCTTTGATTAGGAGCTCTGCCCATGTACAACCATCAGAGAAAATACCTTTTAAAAATACAAAATATAAAATCCACCAAGAGATAAAAAGACCTCACGCAGAGAGAAACGTATAATTGGAAGCAGCAGGAGACTCCTCCTGCATCCATTCAGTGACATTTATTAAGAGCCTCCAGTGTACCAGGCATTGCATAAGGATCCAGAGAAAGAAAACAGGTTAAATCTCTAGAGTCTTAAAGGAGGAAAGTGGTGGCAAAAAAAAACCTACTGTCTATTAATTTTTTTCCTCCATATAAGAGAGCTTGACTTCTCATAATATTCCTAGGAGCAAAATATCATCAATTCTCATTTACAGATAAAGAAATGGAAGCTCGGATTTGACTGAAATTACCTTGACCTATGTGTTTTGTTTTGGTTTTTTGGGGATGGGTTGGGTTGGGTTGACTTTTGAGTTTTGGAGTCTTCACTATTATCCCTGGTTGGCCTCAAAAAATGCAATCAGTACTCCTGAGTACAAGGGTTACAGGCTCCTCCAAACCCAGTGATGTGGCTCTGTGTTCTTTTTGTTTCTCCACACTGACCACCCTGTGCAATCTTTTCCTCTACTTATCCCTTGAAGGATTCCAAGCATTGCTTAAAGGCCATTCTTATTATTATCATTATCATTATCGTTATTATCATTTGTTTGAGTGTATGAGGGGAATTGAGGTGCATGTACCACAGTGCACATGTGGAGGTTAGAAGACAACTTTGTGGAGTCATTTCTATCCCTCCACCTTTATGTAAGTTCATCAGGTTCCTGTAGTACGCACCTTTACCTGCTGATCCACCTCACAGGCCCTAAGGCTATTCCTTTAACAGAAGAGATTAAAGATGCCCAGGGCCCCTGGTGAACATAAAACTAATGAGAAGGAATCTAGGTGAGAAACTAGAATCACCACAGCCCACAGCCAAGAAGAAAATGGGTTCCTTAAAAAGATACCATAAACAAAAAATATTTCAGAGAAAACTTACCGGCCACCACACCATACTTCGGCCTGCCAGAAAGAAGCCTCCAACGGTCCCACGATTAGTGGAGAACATCGCCTGAGGGGGAAAGGGTCAAAATTTTAATTAAAAACTAGAATGACTTTGCCAGCCAGAAGAACATACCTCCTCACAAATTAGCACGTCCTTTTACCCATTCCACTTTCTGAAACACTTTGCATTCCTCATCCCCCCTGGAACCTCAGTATGCTCAGATGAAGGATGCGGGAACTTATATTTGACAGACAGGGAAACTAGGGCTAGTGTGCTAAACACGGGGAAGTGGAAATTTTTATGTCTTTCTTATAAGTACACCAAGGTACTCAATGAGCGAGCTATCATACCTTTGAAAAGAACTATATAGTGTGAATTATATCTCAATAAAACTGTTACCCCAAAATTAAAATGCTATGAAAATGAAAAGCATCCATCCTTAACCTAAATAAAAGGCCAGACATTCAAACTCAATTCAGATCTTTCTGGGGAGATAGTAGCAGCCAACTAGAATCATTACTTTGCAATATATTAGGACCAATAAGTTCAGAGGGAATGAGGAGATGCTTTCTGATGACAAGAAAGACTTTACAGAGGGCAGATTTCAGCAAATCTTAAAGGAAGAATGAGGTTTTATTAGTATGAGAAAAAAGAGAGGGTGGATTTCAGACTATAGGAAGGAATGTCAGATTCGAGATATCAAGGTGGAACAGCATCCAGCGTGCAGAGGAGGGAAGACAGATGATGTTAGCTGCTACACCTGGTTAAGGAAAACAAAGCAGACAGGGTGGAAAGGGAGACAGAGCGCAGGATGTCAAATGCCAGGCTTCAGGCAACAGGGAGCCCCTGAGAGTTTGGGAGATGACAAAAGACACTTATCTTTGAAACATGAGGACCAGCCCTTCTCACAGCTCCCCTGGAATTGCTACCTCTGAGTCTGCCGTCATTCCTGAACCAGCCTCGGGCCCAGGCCCAGTGTTCCAGCACAAAATGGGAACAGTGCCATTGGCCTGACCCCTAGTCCTCCTCTTTCCCCTCTCTTTTTCTGTCATTGGCTTTCTTTGATCAGACACATTATTCCCCTGAAAATATTAATGACTGATAATGGCTTGTCCCCAACAGTGGTCAGAAGGAATTAACCTATGATGTCATTCCTGCAGCACACATCTGCAGCAGGTGGCACACTGCTAGGTGTTTAGACTGCATAGATGTACTGGACTTAGTCCTTTAGGAAGCCGGGCCTTCATGCATCCAATCAACATAGATTTATTGAGTACCCTTGTGTACCAGGAAATACCAGGGAGAGCACTCAAGTCTTTCTTGACTTCTGGAGGGTCCTCCTGCCCAAAGGACATACTCTGAAGTCTTTTTGATGATTTCACTGGAAATACAAATTGGCCAACAGATCTAAGAAGCAGGAGAGGTAGTAGGTCTGGAGCAGAAATAAACACCAAAGTCTCGGGCTCCAGAAGATGGCTGGGAAAGACCACTCTGAGGGTAATTTTGCAATCCAAGAATGATGATGCCATCCAGGCATGGTTGGGAGAACAGGAAAAGTGGGCTTAGGGCACAGACACAAACATTTCCCAGTTAGTCTCAGAAGTGAATAGTTTAAGGGAAGACTGTGAGGGCAGAGTCTAGAGTAGGCAACTGGAACAACTCAGGAAAAAGATCAGTCATGGCCAAAACAGAGGAGCTAGGCCTGCCCCAGACCTTTTCCTCTTCAGAATGTTTAGCCCTAATCTCTGCAAGCCCAGATCCTCCCAGCCCATCCTTCAAGATCCCTCAAATGCCACTTCCTGGTGAAACCCTACGTGACTCCTCCCTGTGGAAACCTCTCCTATGACTTCCTCCCCTCCACAAGCAAAGATATTCTCTTTCCTCTGAATACCTCTGAATTACCTCTGAATACCTAGAGAACTCCATTTATTCCTTCAAAGACCTTACTTATTTTTTATTAGCATATATTAAGTGTATAAAATAGTGAGTTGCATTATGACATTTTCATACATTTTTTTTAATTTTGTGTTAGCCCATGACAAATTTTTAATCTCCCATAAGGCTTAGGAAATGCCTTGTGCATAGAAAACACTGTCTCATGATCAAGATATACATAAAGGAAACTCCAGGGTTTGAGATCCCACTTTACAAACTCTGGCATTAAATTCACCTGTATATTCCACAAGTGGAAGAGAAAATGCACACGTGCAAGCCATGGAATCACAACTACAGACAGATTCACAATGTTTTTCTTTTCTTCCTCAATGGAATAAAGATATCTTTGAACTAAAGGAAGGATTTTCCGATCTGTTAAATGAGAAACAGATTGAGAAAGTAGAGTGTTTGGCCTAGAGAGGGGAGAACTTAGGTGTAGCCTACTGTCTTCTGACACGTGAAATGGGGCAGGAATGCTCAGTGTAGCCTACACAGGGAACAACCAGGTGAAATGTAAGAAGCCAAGGATATGAGGGCTGAGCTGGGTCCCAGGAAGGATTTCTTCTCTTCCAAAGCTGTCCAGAGATGGAAACAGAGCGACTAGGGAGAGCTTCTGCTGCAATATTCAAGTTAAAGCTGTTGGCAACTTGTCAAAATGATTTTGTCAAATAATTCAATGAAGAAATGTCAGTATGTCCTTTCCCAAGATTTAGAGGCCATTGCAGAAGAGGGGGAAGAAAGACTGTAAGAACCAGAAGTTGGGGTGACTGGAGGTAACAGTGTCTTCTAACAGGACTACTGCGCTCATGAACTCTTACCAGCTCTGGTTGCCTGCACAAGGCAAGCTAGTCAACATTCTAGCATGGAGTGGGAAGGGGGGGCATTCATGAGTTCCCATCCTTAACTGGTTTCTTGGGGAGGAAGAGTCAGCTTTCTTTAAAGATGCAGCTCCTGGTAGGGCAACCAGGCCCCAGTGGATGACCCCACACCCAGGAGTACATAGGAAGCATAAATTAGAGTCAATGAGTTGTTCTTTTAAAAGGTGGGGTAGGGGTAGGTCTTAGACAAGTTAGGGTTGGGAGTGAATATAATTAAAATACATTGTATGAAATTCACAAGGAATTTTAAAAATCTTTTTTTTTTTAAATGTAGCCAGGTTTGATAGCACACGCCTTTAATCCCAGCAGTCAGAGGTAGAGGCAGGTGGATCTCCATAATGAGTTCCAGGCCAGCTGGGGCTACAGGGAGACCCTGTCTCAAAAAGACCAAAAAAAAATCTTTTTAAAGAGATGTGAATATAGAATGGAAAGGATTGAAGTCAGTAAATTTTGGACACATTCTTATGCAAATGTATAAGGAAAGAAGAAATTTAGTACCTTTTGGACACTGTCACTCTAATGGTGTGATAGAAAGGGCAATGGAGAGCATACTTTGAGGAAGGACAGTATCTTGAGGAAGTGAAAGGAAGAATAACATTGACTTTTACATCATTACAGCTGAGATCTAATCATCCCAACTCTGGTGCTGATTCATCTGAATGACTTCTGGTCACCCACTCTGACACATATTTATAAAATGGAGAGACTAAACTTCCCCAAGGCTATTCCAACTCAAACGTTGAATTAGCCCAAAGACCATCCCAACTTGGGTAGCAATGATCCTGTTGGTTCAAATAACAGGAGTGTTCATGACAAGCAATCATTGATTGGGCCTAAAGAAAATGGATCTGATAGTGACTACTTTAGATTTGGTGGACAGTGGCCCATGTAGTCTTTTTATTTTGTCTTATCCTACCGTTTTTATAACCCTTTAAAAGTGTAAAAATTACTCTTAGCTTATGAGCTCTACAAAAAAAATGGGCTGTGGGTCAAGATTTGCCCCCAGAGGCCATAGTTTTAACAACGCTTGGCTTCAGGAGGTTGCAGGATAGCATCTTCCAGCAAAAATAAGGTCAGCAATTCAAATTAAACATATGTAAAAATCTCCCGAAGAAGCAAACTGAGAAGCAGTGATCAAAAATGGAAATAAATACCAAAAAAAAATAAGCCAAACTCAAATATGATTGAATGAAGAAGCAGAGTTAGAAGAGTGCAAAACTGAACTAAATAATGTTGGAGGGGATGGGGATAGGGATGGGGTGGGGGTGGGGATGAGGATAGGGATGGGGGTAGGGATGGAGCGACATGGGCTGTGGAGGTTTTTTCTAAGTTGAGGCAGCACAATGGCCTTGGATCAGTCTTTCTGTGTGGCCAAGAAATCATTCAGAAGTCAGAGTGCCCATCCCTAAATCAAGATACTCTTGACACTTCAGTAGCAAAAAGAGGAGTGTTGACTGGAAAAAAAAAAATCCAGCATGTTAAATGAACAGGGTCCAGAGGCACTGGCTAATGGGAAAAGATTAACATAGACAAATACTAGCAGGCTCATTAAGTAGCATTTTAACAGGACAAGTGATACTGATTCACAGATATTTCAGAAGGGCAAATACCATAAAAAATGTAAACACCTGCGGGACTTGGAAGGCTAAAATGAATTTGGCTAAGAGAACTGAGATTATCAGTGAATGTCTGGGAAACCGGCAGCATAGCATGGTTAGCAAATGGTAGGTTCACATCTTGACTCCAACATCTATAAACTGAGGCAGAGAGGGAAGGAGGGAAGGAGGCACTGTGCTGGAACACTTGGTACCCTGGAAAGGCGGGAATCAAGACACCTGAGTTCCAGGAACAGTTCTATGTATTGCAAAATCTTGGGCAAATCACAGTTACATGGGCCTTCCACTTCCTCTTCTATAACATGACAACCAGCACCCCAGTCTTCCCTGGCTTTTTGTGTGAAGATATGCAACCCAGCTTACTAGTTTTCCTGTTTTACTTATAAGAACAAAAATTATTCAGAGTCTGGATCATGCCCTGTAGGGTAAATGACAAGAACATAACAAATTCCTAGAGTCTGATAAAGAGTATTCAGAGTCACCTCACAATACTCTGGGGGGCTGGGGGTGTAGAGGTGGGCTCATAATAATAGACACAATTGTACCTACTTTATACTTGGGTAAACTGAGGATGTGAGAAGCTGTTCTGCATCATCTAGTTCAACCACATGAGATCCAATACTAAAGGTGAGTGTTCTGGACATTTTCCACCACGTTAAGGAAGTCAGCCACATTGGCCCCAGGTAACTGACACTTGAGGAGTCTCTGTTATGTGTGGTTGTTACAATTCCTTTCAAAGAAAATCACCCTCCCTTTAACCTCTGTGTCTGTGGTATGGTTAATGGCCACCATCTTTTCCCCTAATTCAAGAGTCCAACAAGAGCGGCTGCTGTCACTGCAGCCTCCACCACAGCTCCATCTTTAGAAGAGGACACTTTTTCTAGGTGTTAGGTGTGCCAGAGACTTAAATGTACTTTCCAAGTTCCAGGCTGCAAACAAGTTTCTCTGGTTTGGTGTGTCCCCAGAGTCTAAGAGTCTAAGAGGAGCCACAGCACTTCCCTCTCCCGAGCAGCAGGACACTCGGCTTCTCCGCTCCACAAAGCTTCTTCCTCTCTAACTTGCTGAGATCCCCAGAACCACACACACACAAGATCTCTCTCTCTCTCTCTCTCTCTCTCTCTCTCTCTCTCTCTCTGGGTTAGCCTTCCCAGGAGCAGGCACTGGTCAGCCATAGGCCACCTCAGGCACCTGTGGCTGACAGAACCTGTAGCTTTCCCATGGACACTCACTAAATAAGAGGTAGGAGAGTAGCTACCTGCCCTGTGCCCTCTCTCTGCAACTCCATGTTGCCCCTGCCCTGTCCCTTACTACCCCCTTTAGTCTCTGCAATCCTCCCTGTGAGGCTCCCCTGGGCACTGTCTTCCTTCTTATAGGCACACTGTGCCCTGAACTCCCAAGTATTTCCAAGACATTTCCACCCCTCTTCATAGACCTACAAGCCTGCCTTCTTGGAGCTCAGCGATGCCATTGCTTCTCCTTGAGCTGGCTCATCCCTCCCAGTGACCCTCGCCGCTTCAGTGGGTTTCCCAGGGCCCCCACATACCCACAGCCCGACAGCCATCACCACCACGAAGTAGATAACGATGACCGAGATGTCAGCTGCATTGCGGACGCGCTCATAGGACGGGACCTCTGGAGAGTCGGTGGCGGTGACCGTGGGGCTCCAGGTGCTACTGTCCATGGTGGTGGTGAAGTGTCCCTCCGGCCCGCTGGGGCCCGCTCACTGCTTACACTGCCTTTGAGTTAATGATCAGCTCCAGGGGACAGGGGCAGCGTGGCAGTGGCGCTGGGCAGAGGCTGGGCAGGGGCTGGACAGGGACTGGGCAGAGGCACTGCGCTGCACCGTCGGGAGCAGCTCCAGGTGAGCAGCGCTGGAAGAGGAGCCAGCAACGCTGCCTGCTGCCCTTGAGGTGAAGGGAAAGCCTGGGCGTGCCGGGCAGGTAAAGGCTGTCCCGCGATGGGGAGGAGCCGGCCAAAGGGTGGTGCCTGTCTGGCACAAAGGCCCTCTGTGCTCCTGCAGTGGGCACCCTGCGCGGTTGCCACGCCTGGCCTGCCTTGGAGTCCCGCCTGGGGCAGAGGGGAGTAGTTCCACAGAGGAACCAGGGCGCCTGGGGCCTGCGGTTGACAGGCTGTGACTCACCTGCCACCTGCCTTTGAAGCAGTCTCAGCATCTTTGTACACAAGGCTTCTCCATGTGTAACATGAATGCCGGACTTTTCAAAGAACTCGGCCAAGTTCTTGGTCTCCTAAGGACATTCTTAGGAGGATGGAGTAGTCACTGGATGTTCTTGGTGGAAATTCCACGCAATTCTAGTCTCTTGGCCACTAGCATCACCGCCACAATCCATTCCTGACTCCTTCACAGCCTGCAATCCCAGGAAGAGTGTTATTCCCACTGTAAGGAGGAAGAAATTGAGAAAGGGGAGAAGGGGGCCCACTGGGAACACTTCCTCACCTACATGATTCAACCAATCACAGATGGAAAATATTCAAACTTTCGTCTGTACATGTAGACTGCTATTCTTGTCATTCCTTAAACAGTATAGTATAATAATTGTTCATGCCTTTTACATGGAAGTGGGTGTTGCAGGTAATCTAGGGATGATTTAAAGTGTACGGGAGGCCATGCCTGGACTGTGTGCAAATGTTATGCAACTATATGTGGCAGATTTCAGTATTCTCAGGAGATCCTGGAACCAGTCCCCCTCAAATACCAACGGACAATTGTACTGTGCTTTGAAGCCCTTTTAAAGTGTGAGGGAGGCCAGCCAGCACTTGGGAGACTGAGAAAGAAATATCATGAGTTAGAGGCTAGCCTGGGCTACATAGTAAGACCCCCAATTCAAAAAAGCAAAATAAAATAAAACATGCAGAAGACACTAGAGAATCTCTTCCAAATACAGTAGCAGGTTCCAAGGTTGATACCTGATATCTTTAAAGGACCACCGTTAGGCTGTGACAATCAGTGATGGTAAATATGGAAGAGTTTCCTGAAGGAAGCAGTATTGCATATAGTCTGAGAGTGTGGGGTGAAGGAAGAGGCTGCTGGAGGGGACTCCAGATATAATGATAAAAGCAAAACAGTCGTCATTAATGGAGGGGTGAGAAGTGAGAAGAGCTGGGATCTATCGAGGTAGTCTCAGGCTAGTCCAAGGGTATGGGCATCAGAGGGTGGTAGAAAGTAAGAAAGAGGCGCTGGAGTGATGGCTCAGGGGTTAAGAGCACCGACTGCTCTTACAGAAGACCCAGGTTTGATTCCCATCACCCACATGGCAGCTAACACCATCTGTAATTCCAGTTCCAGGGAATCTGACGTCCTTTTCTGACCTCCGCAAGCATTGCACTTTTTACATACATGAAGGCAATACTCATATACATAAAGTAAAAATAATAAATAAAATATTTTTTTAAATAAAATAAGAAAGACAAAGTGTTCCTGACACCTTTGCTCTAAAGCTGAAATCAACAGCAGGCTGACCTCTGGTGGGCTCCAGTCAAGGATCCAAACCCCAGCTTAGCTTCTGAAGGTGCTGAGTTACCTTGAACAAGTTCCTGTACAGTCTCTAAATATCACATCTACAGGGGAGACCCGATATGACTTAACAGAAGCTTCCTGTATGCCCAGTGGAGAAGAACCCAAGTTGTTTGGCTATGGACTGTGGCTCTTTCTTCTAGAATCCAAGTCGCACACTGGCTTTACAGAGGAACCATGAGGTAGAACATCTACAAGATCCTTAGCCTACCTTCCCCAGAGCTCTTCTCAAGACACTACCTCAACCTGGTCATTGGCATGGGGCAGCAGGAAGAATGCACGAGTGCACGGCCGGAGCCCAGGAGCCTGGGTTCAGGAGCTGGTTCTTTGCCAAGCAGTCTTAGAAAAGTCCTCTCCTCTCTAGAACTATTTCCTCCCCTGTCAAGTTGGCAAACTTTTACCAGTTGTTCTCTTAAGAAAGAGCCTAGCACAGACCAGGCTCCTGAGCTCCCTAGGTCCCAATCTTCTCAATACTAGCTATAAGCTCTGGACTTGCATGCCAACCTTACTTTACCCTAAATTTCATCCCCTGCTGTAACTCCTAGCTCCAAGAATGAGATTTTTTTTCTACTGCTTTCCAGTATTTCTAAAAACCAGAAAATGGGAATGTGATCATTGTCCATAAAGCATCAAGCTCTTTCCTGAATGTTCCTCATTCTATGAGCCCAGCAGTGACAACAAAATCAGGCATGTCAAGTTGGAATTCCGGCTTGCCCTCCAATTATAGAAGAGACCTCAGAATAAGTTACCAAACTTTAGGGGACCTCATTTTTCTCATTTGCAAAATGGGGGTAACGATATCCAAGGTAAATGACGGACCATATGGAAAGCATTTCAGCATACTGCCACACATGTATAGTGTTCAAATATGATTTTATTCTTCTTCACCATGGCCATCTCATTGGAACACAAAGATCAAAGGTTCTCCGGGCTAGAGAGATGGCTCAGTGGTTAAGAGCACTGGCTGCTTTTGTAGAGGACTAGTGTTCAGTTCCCAGCACCCACAAGATGGTGAACAACCATTCATAACTTCAGTTCCAGGAGCTCTGATGCCCTCTTCTGACCTCTGCAGGCATTACATGACACGGGTGCACTTACATACATGCAGGTAATACACTTATAAAATAAAAATAATAGATAAAAAATATTTTTTAAAAAGATCAGAGGTTCTCGATAGATCTCTGCCCTCACAAAACAGGAGACAGACACAAAAAAGAATGTTTGCCCAATGTCTAAGTGGTATAACTTCTGTTTTTCACAATGACCCTCATTGTTCTCCCCATTTTATGGGCACCGGAACTCAGAATGTTAAGTAAATTTTCCCAAGGCCCTTCAACTGGTAAGTTGCCAAGCTGGCACTCGATCCAGTGTGCCTGCACTGTCTTTTAACCAGTAGCGGAGAGAGGAGGTATAGAAGGAGAAAAATCAAGAAGGGGTGAATCTGAAACCACTTCCTGGCCAGTAGTTTTCTTTTTTATTGAATTTTTGTGTATTTCTTATGTAAAATCATCTTTAGACCCCCTTCTCCTTCAGTACCCGCCCATAGCACCCACACACACACTGGAGTTCATACATTCTGTCATTTGTGTTAAGGCCTATCATGTAAGGTTAGTGTCCCCAGATGTCCCTCAGTGCAAGTTCATCCACTGGGATCTAGTCAGCCTATCTAGAATCTTTCCCTTCCAGCTCTTCCTCACCCAGCAGTACTCAGCTGCCAATAATTCTTCAACTAAGATTGGGGCCTGCTGTTCATTTCCACAGTTCTGTGCTGGGTTTTTGTCTGCCTAAGTTTGCATGAGTCTTATGCATGCTGACACCATTGCTGTAAGTTTGTATGAGAAGGGTCCCAGACACCTGTAGGACCATTTCTGTTTGGTCATGCACCTCCTCCCTGGCTCTTACAATCTTTCTGCCCCCTCTTCAGAAATGGTCCCTGAGCAGTGGGTGGGTGGACCTCAATATAGGAGTACTGTCCAAGGATCCACACTCTGCAGACTCTTATTCTCTGCATTTTGGCCATTTATGACTTTTTGTGTTCCTGGCCCTCTGTTGCATGAGGGAGCTTCATTGATGAGAATTGAAAGATGCATTAGTGTTCTCTTCATCCCTTGTTCTATGTCCCATGAGTCTTAAGTATAGAGGTTGCATCCTAGATATGCCACTTAGGCTTGGGCAATTCACAGAGAATCTCTGCGTGTGACCAGTGGTATAACTCTGTAACAATCTCTCTGTTGAAAAAGAAGCTACTTTGATGGGTGGTGACTGGGATACTTGTCTATAAATTTAAGGAACCATAGTTTGCATATGATAAGAAATTACATTTGCCTAGATATAAGAGCCTTGGGGTTTTCTCTAAGATCTGTGACCTCTACAGTTATGTATATTTGGCTAGGTTTACAGTACCACACAAGTTTCCAACCATTGAGTGGGCTTTAAGTCCACTTAGGTAGTTGTTGATTACCCCCAAGATAAAAGTGCCACTACTGCACCAATGTCGTTTCCTGTGCTGGTCATTGATGTGGTTTTTAGGTTGGCCATTAGTTTTATTATCCCTCTCTGCACCTGGCTCCCATTTGGTAATTGACCCTGGTTGCCCATGGATGTGAGGCACATCAATGAGTCATTGATTACAACAGATAAAGCAAACATCAGCACAGGTCTAGGCACCATCTTCTGCCAAATACCTTGCTTCAAATTCAGAGCACAGAATGAGAGAAAGATCCAGTGGGAGAGATAATTGGCACTCAGATCCTGGAGAGATCAGCTGCCTGAAAGCCACATTTCAATGTGGCGGGCACCCAACACGTCTTGACTCCATCTGTGAGATTAGCCAGAGAAACAGCTCCTCAGAAACCTGCAAGCCCTGGCTGGGGAAATCACCACAGCTCTCACCTGTGAGCCTGACCCCAGTCTGCCACCTTAACACCACCAGGCAACTAGCCATGAGGCTGGGAACCAGGAACATGAAACCCAGGCTTAAGAAGGTTTAATTGGGGAGTGAGATGGGAGAATAGGGCAGAGGAGGCAGAGGGGACAGGATAACAGTAAGACATATTTGAAAAAGCCATATGGAAATTTAATGTGGGGTTTTTTTGGGAGGCAGGTTGAGTTAAAATGACATAGTGGTTTAGTTTCTAGGACCCCAAACAATAGTATCCATTCCCATATGATTGAGCTGTGGTTCCTACTATAGCCAGAAAGATTTGTTTGTTCAGATACACTGAATCTAGGTTTATAACACACAGTGAGTGCTTATGCACATGTGCACTCCACCTACACAACCCCACATACTTATTCCTGCATTTGGTTTTCTCAGGTTTCCAGGTTTGCAGTAAACGGTTCAATATAACCTTTTTTCTCCAGTCTGCAGTGGGTAGGGGTTGAGCTTATATAACTTTAAGGGGTCCGTTCAAATTTCAGAACCATGCATTTGTCCTAGGGAGATGCAAAGAATTGCTGATACTCCCCAGGGGGTGTTTCCTGCTAAAGGGGGGTTCAGCAGCTGTGACAGCAAGTGTGGAGACAGATGCTGCTTCTGAAGGAGGGAGAGCCTCATATAGAACAGCAGAAGTCACCAGAAGCTTTTTTATGTCAAGTGTTTATCAAGATCCAGCTTTATAAATAAGGCCACTGCCTCTACGTGGAAAGTCTTCTCATCAATACTTTGAACAGTACAGGAAAAAAGTTTCCTTCCTTCAATTTTCTGAAGTTGGCTATTTACCACAATAAAATAAAGAGGATATGTCTTTTAAATTTTATGTGGAGATTCACTCAGAGATATTTACATACATACCAGAAGTGAGGTCAGTGATGGTTGCAATAACACTTCAGTGAACAAATCCAAGTATTCCTTGCTGGTTAGGACCTCCTTGAAAAAATATAAACCATCCTTTTCTCAGCACCGTTAAAGAACATCACATATTCAAAGCCCAGGCTAACCTCAAAGCTTCTGGTGAATTGTTGGGCCTTGAACATTTGTTCTTTCATAAACCTGGGGCCAAGAAAACGAGCTTGGAAGACTTGAAGGAGTCGAGTAGGGATTCGTCTATATGAAGGTAAATGTTTCCAGAAGCCATCCTCACATTTCTTCATGAACTAGTCAAAGAGGAGTCTTAGGTCCTTGCTCCAGCTGGGGTTGGGGAGAGCGTAGTCCTTATAGACCACTTTCTCAGAAGAAAATAACTTTCACACTACTCCTGGCCACCTTGCAAGCAGAGCCCTGAGTGTGCCCAGACAGGTAGCTCCTCAGCAAGGCTCTGGGCAGTGGATGGGCCGTTGGCTTCACCCAGGCATCAGAAATGGCAATGCATGCCCTGGGATGCCAGAAGATCTACTGTTTTTATACGCTTCCATGCATATAATATTTAATTGAAATTCCCCTACACAGAAGGATAATGCTCTTCTTAGGAGTCATAGGTTACCAAACAAAAAGCCCAATGCCAGATGTGGGGACACCCTCTGTTGAGTTCTTGCTCAGGGGAGTCTCTGACGCCCCCAAAACAATACAAGCTATTGGCATTGCTCTTAGTGAACTTGGTGGTAAAACCCTATTGCTGAAGACACCACAATCTTTGATCACAGAACTTGGAGAAATCAAGCTGGTTCTGACCTGGAAGCATTCTCCTCATTGGCTAGCTAGAAGATGCTTTGCAAACTGTGGGGAAGAAAATCCATCAATAGTTTTACCCTGCTGTGAACTCTGCAAGCTACAATAATGCCCAGTCTGTCACAATATGCCCATTGGTGCAAATACTTGCATGAATGTTATGGGAGTAACCAATAGCTTTCTAATTGGACTTAAGGCCCTCCCCACAAGAGGGGACTCATGTCTGGAACTGTAAACCTGGCCAAGAACCTGTGGCTGAGGAGGTCATAGGCCTTACTACTATTATTTTGCCAAAAGGACATAATATCAAACTAGTTTCTAAAGACTTGACCTTGTACTCATAGACTAGTGCAACTCTCACCCCTCATCAGAGACACTTCTTTATGCAGTAGCTGGCTGTTAATAGAGACTCCCAGTCAGTTAAAGTGCAGAGAATAAGTGATTGTGGAGTGCTCAGCTCTAAATGGGACAGCTTTATCAAAAAGGCATATCCCAAGGCTCAGGGAACATCACAGAAGAGTGGGTAGAAAAACTGTAAGAGCCAGAGGTCAGGGACAAATGCTGCAGAATAATGTTGCCTGGACATGATGGGGCCATTATACTCATAAACTCATAGTACCTGCACAAGATCAAGCCAGTCAACACTCCAGCATGGACAGTAAAGGCACCCATAGAGCTCCACCCCTAGCTGAGGAGCTATTGGCAGTTGGTGGCTGCTAAGTGAGGGAGAGTCAGTTTCCTTCAGCAATGTGGCCCAAGATAGGTTGCCCATGCTCCAGTGGATGGCATTCTATACCCATGCACACAGGGCAGTTGAAGAAGTAGAAGGAGAGGGAGGAGGAGAAGGGGGGAGGAGGAGAAGGGGGGAGGAGGAGGAGAAGAAGGAGGAGGAGGAGGAGGACGAAGAGGAGGAGGACGAGGAGGAGGACGAGGACAAGGAGGACGAGGACGAGGATGAGGAGGAGGAGGAGGAGGATGACGAGGACGAGGACAAGGAGGAGGGGGAGGAGGGAGAGGAGAAGAAGGAGAAACAGAGGAGGAGAATGAGGAGGAAGAAGGAGAAGGTGATAACATGAAGTAGGGAGGGGGCTAAGAAAGCTGGGAGGTGTTCAAGAGGAGAAACGGGGGGTAGATATGATTTAAATGCATCATATTCATGTGTGGAATTATCAAAGAATAAAAAAGGATGAAAAGTCCCTGGCCTCAGACTAGTGAGATAGCTCAGCAGGAAAAGGCAATTACCTCAAAAGGCTAGCAACCGATCCTCCAGAACCATGAAAAGGTAGAAGGAGAGAACCAGCTCCACAAAGCTGTCCTCTGACCTCCATCCAAGTGCCCACACATATCACACACACACACACACACACACACACACACACAGTAATAATAATAATAATAATAATGATGATAATGATAATAATAAGTAAAATCCCTGAGAAATTTCACTTAATAAAATAGGGTCAGGAGAAGGAAAATGAGACATTATTATTATTGCTTTTTTCTGCAAAGCAGCGGCTCAAACCCAGGGCCTTGCACATACCAGGCAAGCACTCTGTCACTGAGCTACACCTATAGCCTAGGAGTTGTTTAATAGGTACTGAGTTTCCATTTTACAAGGCAGAAAGTTGTGGAAATGTATGGTGGCAATGGCTGTATGACACTATAAATATAATTAATGCTCTAAACTGTACACAAAATGGCCAAGATAATAAGTCTTATGTTATAGTACTACACCACATTAAAAATAATAAATTTAGGAGCTGGAGAGATGGCTCCATGGTTAAGAGCACTGCTAGTCCTCCAGAGGACCCAGGTTCGATTTCCAGCACCCACACAGTGACTAACAACCATCTGTAACTACAGTCCCAGGAGATCTGATGCCCTCTTCTGACCTCTGTAGGCTTTGCATGACACAAGTACGCTTATATGCAGGCAAAACATTCATACCCATAAAATTTAAAGATAAATCAAAAAGTAATTTAAAAAATAATAAATTTGGGTCTGGAGAGATGGCTTAGCAGTTAAGAGCACTGACTGCTCTTGCAGAGGACCCGGGTTCGATTCCCAACACTCACATGGCAGCTACAAACCATCTTTAATTCCAGTTCCAGGAGAATCTGAAACTCTCTTCTGACTTCCGTGGCATTGCATGACGTGGGTGCACTCACATACATGCAGGCAATATACTCATACTAATTAGTACTTAATTGGCTGTATGCCCAGTGCCTAAAATCCTTAAACAATTTTTAAAAATCCATTATGGAAGTGTGAGATTGGGAAGTTGTATATTCCCAGCTGGGCATTAGTCTAAGCAGTAGGGGTGCAAAGTGAACAGATAAGCAGTATCTGTTCTTAGGAAACCTAAATCCATGTGCTCAATGGACACTTGGGGGCATCCTCTGGGGGATGATGAAAATGTTTTAGAATTAGAGATGAGGGTTGCAAGTGCTAAATGCCTCAGAATTGCTCATTTTACAGTGGTTAGTTTTACTTAATGAGAATTTCACTTCACCTGAACAAACAAAAGAGAAATGCACAAGGCATATGCCTAGAAGACAACAAAATTAACTTCCCTACCCTGATCATTTCTCCCCAATTTGCTGACTGGTTCTAAAAGGTTTGGGGGCAGGGGTTGTTGTTGTTTGTTGTGGGGGAGTAATATTTTTTTTAATGTGTATGAGTGTACCCGTGTCATGCAATGCCCACAGAAATCAGAAGAGGGCATTGGATTCCCCTAGAACTGGAGTTATGGACAGTTGTTAGCTGCCATGTAGGTGCTAGGACTCAAACCAGGATCCTCCACATAAGCAGCCAGTACTCTTTACTGCTGAGCTAGTTATCTCTCCAGCCCCCTGGTTCTCAAAGTTTTGCACATTTTGTTCAGTTGTTCGACACGCCATTTGAGCTGAGATGAAAAGGCAAATTCATTTCACCATCAAAAGAATACTCTCTCGGGCTGGGTTTGATAGTACGTCTTTAATCCCAGAACTCAGGAAGCAGAGGCAGGTGGATCTCTGTGAGATGGAAGCCAGCCTGGTCTACATGGTGAGTTCTAGGCCTGCTGAGACAACAGGAAGACTCTCTCAAAAAGATAAAAATAATAATACACTATCCCATCTAATGTCTAATCTCAGTATCCCTACACTGAGACTCATTCATTCAATCATTCATTCATTCAGTGTTATCTACCCTGTGCCAGATAGTGGAGTTAAAAACTTAAGTACAAAGCCATCTCTGCCCCAGGTCCGTCAAGGAAGTTTTGTGTGTGACATCTATGTGCTGTTCCCCATGCAAGGATGCTTTCCCTTCCTCTTCATCAACCACTCTCACAAACTTTTAATCTCAGCTTAAATTTCTTCCAAGAGGCTTCCTGATATGTAGCCCATCCTTAGCCCAAATGCTGTCTAAGAAACCCTCTTTCTGTCCCTCCAATGCGTATGTCAATTTTTAATTTACATTTACATAACTATATATTTAATGCCTATAGCCGTCATTAACCTAGAAGCTTCATAAGAACACCAGTGTCTCTTGGCCTCACTGTGCCTAGGACTGGGACTAACATATAGAAGACACTCAGTGAATATTGAATGAATGAACAAACTAAACTAGCATAAACAGCTGTAACGTGTTAGATGCTCTGGCTGTGAGGGAGAACATCCTTGCTTTGGTCTCTTTAAGGGCGGTAGTGAGGGAAGCAAGAGGAATAACTAAAGAAGGTGTTTGTAGTGAGATCAGTAGAAGTTCCTAAAGTAACACATTTGAGGAAAGGCAGGGAGACACGAGAGCACATGAAGTGCACGTTCGGGGAACAGGCAGTACCTGTGGTCTGCATGGCTACACAGCACAGCAGAAGATAACAGCAGAAATGTGGGCAGGTGCCAAACCACAGAGGACCTTGTGCCCTATGCTAAACATGCTGGAATTCATCCCACAGAACTGTAGGAAGCCAATTAAGCAGAGATTCCTAACCTTAACTCATTGTCTGATCAGAGATGGGCTTCAGATATCCATTATTAACTCCCTAAAATTGAATGTACAGCTGTGGTCTCATCATGCCTTCTGTTAGAGTGGGATCATGACCTTCAGATTCTCGGATTGCCAACCCCAAAGTAAGTTAAGAACCACCATCTCTCTGAGTACCCACACTGCAGCAACCTCACCCCCATCCCAATTTATAGTATTCCTAACAAAATGTACATTTCTTATTTCTTTGCTTCTGCCTGTTTTCCTCACTAGAAGGCAAGCTCTGTGCCAGCCAGGCCTTTGTCTTCCCCCCCACTGCTGTGTCTCCAGTGTCCAGCACACATAGCCTGGATCTTATTAAAGCTCAACAAATATTCGCTAACAACATAAACCCTATTGCAGTTTTCCTTTCATGGGTGTAAAACAAAGATAACATAAACTTTGCCATCTTAACAATTTTTAGACATACACATCTGTTGCATCAAATGAAGTTAGACTGTTGTAGCTACCATCCTTGCCTTCCATCCATAGAGCAACTTTCATCTCACAACTGAAACTCTTACCTCAGTCCTGCAGGCCAGATCAGAACAGGGCTGATACATTCATATCTCCTTTCTCTGAAAAATACAACACAAACTTCTTTAACTTTTGAACCCAGATCCTCTGTGGCTCAAGTTCCTGAACTGTCATTGAGCCAGTTTTTACTGTTTTCAGTGATGGTCTGGTCTTCCTGAATATAGTTTCACTCCATTTGAATTACTTCTTACCAGGGTTACCATACTGGGAAGCCCCATTCTCCCTAATCAGCAACACCTTGAGTTCTAGCACACAGCCCTTTGATTGACTCATGCCAGTTGTGACCAGAAGTAGCACAGAGTTAGTTACTCATCTTGGTAAATATTTTGAAACTCCTTTTAATTCAATGTTACGGCCATTGTTACAATTACTGTTAAAGCAATAGCCCTCTGCCCCATCGTCTCTACTTCATATGCTCCTGATTGCCCCAAGCACCACTGTTCTACTATCTGTCTGTGTCAATTTTAGTACTTGTTATTCTGTGATTCATTTATTTACTTAGTACAGTGTCCCCAGGTTCAATCAGAATACCCTCTTTTTTTTTAGACAGGATCTCCCTAGAAATCCCAACAAGACCAGGCTGGCCTCAGTCTCACAGAGATCTGCTCCCTCTGCCTCCCAAGAAGTGTTGGGTGGGATTAAAGGTGTGTGTCACCACACCTGACTCTGAATACTCTTCCTTTTAAGACTGAATAATATTTATTGTATATGCCACATTTTGTTTATCCCAAACTAACACTCGGTTAGTTTCCACCTTTTGATTATTGTGAATGACTCTGGAGAGTATGCAACTATTTTAATTTTTTTTTAAATAGTAGTCAATCAGATGGGTATGGTAGCACACACCTTTAGTCCCAGCACTACTCAGGAGGATGAGTCAGGCAGATCTCTGTGAAACTGAAACCAGCCTGGTCTATGTAGTAAATTCTATAGGCCAGCTGTGGCTACAAGGAGACCCTGTATCAAAAAAAAAAAAAAGGGAGTCACAGGAACTAGGGGCTCTGTGACAGACCACATGCTTAGAATGTGTGGGGGACTGAGTTCAATCTCCAGCACCAAAAGAGGAACAAAAAATCATAGATATCATAGATCCATAGATAGATGATAGATAGATAGATAGATGATAGATGACAGATAGATGATAGATAGATGATGATGCATAGAAGATAGATGATAGATAGATAGATAGATGATTGATAGATAGATAGATAGATAGATGATAGATAGATAATTGATAAGATAAATAGGTAGGTAGATAGATAGATAGATAGATGATAGATTAGATAGATGATAGATCGATAGATAGGTGATAGATTGATAGACAATAGATAGGTTAGACAGATAGATGATAGATGATAGAAAGATAGATAGATAGATAGATAGATGATAGATAATAGGGGATGGAGCGAGTGAATCTATGAATGGGTGGAGGGTGGGTGAATGGATGGATGAGAGGTGAATGGGTAGGTAAATGACAGCAGCAGAACTGAGAGTAAGGAAATTTGTTCCCTATCTTGACTGTGACACTTTCCACCTGCATGACACATGGGACATCAGAGATACTGAGAGGTAATAGTGACCCTGTTGTAACAATGGCAACAGAATTGAATTGCAGGAGTTTCAAAATGTTTATAGAGATGAGTAACCCTTTGCCAGCTCATGCTCAAAATTGGCCTGCATCAGTAAAAGAATTGTTCACTAGAATTTAAGGTGTTGCTGACCAGGAATAATGGGGATTCCCCACATGGTAATCCTGGTAAAGAAGGAAGTAGTTCAAATTGAGTGAAACTGCATTCAGTATCAACCAGACCACCAATCAAAACACAGAAGTAGGAGTGATGAAAATTCGAGAATTTGATCATAGAAGAGGCTGGCAGTAAGTGGAGCAAAATGCCAAAAAGCACAAAAAAATCCCTAGCACAGGGGTGGGGGGGGGAGACATTGAGTTATTGAGTTCTATTCAGAACTTGCCCACAGGATTTGTCTATCCATAGTCTCCCACCCACAGCAACTGTAAGACTTAACCCCAAAAGGAAAAGGAGCAAAAAAAAAAAAAAAAAACACAAATGGCATGGCACATGACATATTAAAAGCCACGAAACTCTCTAGTAAGATAAACATAAATTTAAACTTCAGTGAAAGGCTGGAGAGATGGCTCAGCAGTTAAGCACACTGGCTGCTCTTGCCAAGAACCCAGGTTCAAATCCCAGCACCCACATGGCGACTAACAACCATCTGTAACTCCTGTTCCAGGGTATTCAACGCCCTCTTCTGACCTCCAAGGGCATTGCACAACACAGGTACCCTTACCCACATGCAGGCATAACAGTCATACACATAAAATAAAAATAGTAAATAAAATATTATTTAATTCTGTGTAAGTCTAGGGATATGGCTCAGTGGAGGGGCTCTTGCTTGGGTTCAGTCCCCAGAAATGAAAATTAAAAAGCTGCATATAGATGTTTATAGAAGTTTTATTCATAATTGCCAAAAATTTGAAGCTACCAAGCTGTTGTTCTTCAGTGGATCAATAAAATAAGCAAACTGTAGTACATCAAGCAATAGAGACTTATTCAGAGAGGAGAGAACATGGAGGAAGCTTTTTTTAATTAACTTACTTATTTTTATTTTGTGTATATTAATGTTTTGCCTACAGGGCATCAGCTCTCCTGAAACTGGAGTTACAGGCAGTTAGCCACCATGTGGGTTCTGGGAATCGAACTCAGGAGTCCCAGGAAGAATCTTAAATATATGTTACAAGAAACCAAGATGGCTCAGTGGGTAAAGGCATGTTTTGCCAAGCCTGGCAACCCGAGTTTAATCCCTGTGACCTACATGGTAGAAGGAAAGAACTGACTCCTTCAAATTGTCTGATCTCCACACACGCACCATGGCACATGTGCACCCACACACATGCACACAAAATAAATTAAAATATAATAAAAAAATTAATGCCAATTACTAAATGAAAGAATCCAATCTGAAAATTGTGTGGCTCCAATCATATGACATTGTGGAAAAGGTAAAAATCTAAGACTATAGAAAGACATATAGTTGTCAGGAATTAGTGGCCAGAAGGTAGGTGAAACACAGAGATTTTTAGGACAGTGAAACTACGCATTCGATACTCTTATGGTAGCTACACAACATCATACATTTTTCAAAACCCACAGGATGCACATCGCTGAGAGTGAACCCTAACGTAAACTATGGACTTTGGTTAATAATGAGGTAACAATGCAGGATTATCAGCTGTAACAAATGTTCTGCTGTGGTATGTGATGTTGAGAGTGGGTGTGTTTGGGTCAGGGTTATATAGAAACTTTCTACTCCATTTTACTATGAGCC
This sequence comes from Nannospalax galili, assembly GCF_000622305.1. NCBI lineage: Eukaryota > Metazoa > Chordata > Mammalia > Rodentia > Spalacidae > Nannospalax > Nannospalax galili. The sequence goes on from NW_008344750.1 coordinate 469,302, forward strand.
TAAAATGACTCTGAAAAAATTCTACATGCAAACTCTTTGACCCAACAATTTATTTCTAAAAATTGATGTTATAATTAGGCTGACATAAGGACAAAATGATCTATACTTATATTTATTTATTGTGGGACTATTCAGAATTGAAAAAGAAATGACATAAATGCCCATCCGTAAAGCACAGGTGTATATATGTATAGATATTTATATATGGTACATCCACTTAATGGAATACACTATGCAGTTGTTTTTTAAAGAGTTTTTGTGTGATTGGTACAACAGTCAACAGCCTGAGCCTTAGTCCAAAATTTTAAGTTAATAACACACACAGAATGGAACTAGATAGCCCAAATATATAAACATCCCCATAAATATACACCGACATAGGCATATACACACTGATCAATGTAAAAACACGAGACCAAAGTCTGAGATGAAGGGCCAGCAGTTTTAAACAGGCTTCACATAGTGAATGAAGAGCCACCATGATGATCCAAAATGCAGATTCTAAAGCACCTGACTTTGGCTCTTTAGTTGGAGAAGGGCCTGCTGCTGGGCCTTCCAGCTTCAAAGAGCTCTGATGGACAGAAGGAACAAAGACTGTCTCAGAAAAGTTGATAGAAGAGGTATTTCAAGACTTCTCAGAAAGAGCAAACACTTTTTTTTTTTTTTTTTTTTGGTCTTTTTGCGACAGGGTCTCCCTGTAGACCCCACTGGCCTGGAACTCACTATGTAGACCAGGCTGGCCTTGCACTCACAGAGATCCGCCTGCCTCTGCTTCCCAAGTGCTGGGACTAAAGGAGTGTGCCACCACGCCCAGCGAGACCACGCCCAGCGAGAAACATTTTTAATATGGGCTTTCATAGGAGCCAGTCATGGCTCAGTCATGAAGGGAGGCCTCGCTTTTTTCATGATAGGCGGCAGCCATGCACATTTGCTCTGCCTTCCAGCCAGCAGGGGTCCTAGCTCCCAGGTTAATCCTTTGTTTTGACACATTCTGAATCCCTGAGATTACAGCTTACCTTCCATTTCTTGAGAAGGTACATGGGCTGGAGTTTCCTTCGGTGCAAAGTATACTCCAAAGTCACTGTTCATGTGAAAGAGCTGTGGTCACTTTGGGGCAAAGGCCTCTTTAAACTACAGAAGTTATTAACACTGTGATTGCTGCCACACGGTGTGGGTACAGGAAGGCAGCTGTGCCTTCCTGACTGCAGCGAACTACTGGTAAGTGCCTGAGGGCCCGTTCCTTCAATGCCTGAATAAAGCACATGGCAGGTTTTAGCTTTATATAACCTTTAAGAATAATAGGTTCTTCACCACTGAAAAAGGCTAAGAGCATTTAATCCACCCACTCATTCTATACTGAGAAAATGAGACCCAAAGTGTGAGAATGACTTGTCCAAGGTCACTGCCTGGACTCTGAGTAACTAATCTTATGTTCTCCCACCTCCAAGAACATTGTTTAAAACAACTCTTGCAATTTCTTATAAAGTTTAACCTGTCTAGCCTATGAACCAGAAATTCCATGTATAAGTGCTTACTTAAGGGAAAGGAAAACAAACATACACACAAGAAAAGACTTGTACATATGTTTATGGTAACTCTAGTCATAAAAGCCAGAAACTAGGTAAAACCCAAATGTCTATTAACAGGTAAATGGATGGAAAAAAAAACTGTAGCAAATCTACTCAAGCTGGGCATGGTAGCTCATGCCTATAATACATACTGTTTCCATTTTTCAGAGAGAACATGAAGATGAGAGACAGGAGCTTCAGCCACTTACATCAAGAACCAGGAGTTTCTGACCCAAGACTTTCTAGACCCTTTCTAGACCCAAGACTCAGCGTGCATGAAGTCTTCTCTTCATTTGTCAGACACACTATGGCTCAGCGGGCAGGGACGTGTACTTCACTGTGGTAGGATCAAGATCAGGGCCCTGAACCCTTGGCTGGGGGCCCCATGTGCTCCCCCTGCACAGAGGATCATGACTAACACTCTATTATAAAACAGGCTTTCTATTAAATGATTTTGTCCAGCCATTGGCTAATATAAGTGCTCTGAGCATGCTTAAGATTTGTGCATTTTCAATGTGTGACATTTTCGATTTAATGATGGGTTTATTGAGACTTAAGCCCATCGTATGAATCAAATTTGAAGGCAGAAATGCTAAGTGAAATAAGCCAGAAAATTTTTTTTAAATTAGCACTTGGGAGGCAGAAGCAGGAGGAATGCCACAAGCTTGAGGCCAGCCTGGTCTGCATAGAGAATTCCAGACCAATCAGGGCTACAGGGTGAGCCCTGTCTCAAAAGAAGGGAGGAGATAGGCAGAGATAGAGGATTTATTTATCTACAATTCCATTTATATGACAGCGGAATAAGGAGTTGCTGTTTTTGCTTTTAAAGATTTTATTTTTATTCATGTGTATGTATATGTGTGGGTTTGTGCCTGTGAGCGCAGTGCCTGCAGAAGCAGGAAGAGAGCTGTGGATGCCCTTGGAGCTGGAATTACAGGTGATTGTAAGTCCCTCAATGTGGGTGCTGAGAACCAAGCTCTGGTCCTCTGCAAGGGCAGTATGCGCTCTTCACCACTGAACCATCTCTCCAGCCCCAGGAATTACTCTTTAATGGATGCAGAGTTTCAGTTGAGAACGAAGTTTTTGGAGATGGATAGTGGTGACAGATGCAAAGCAATGGGAGTGTACCAATGCCATACATAGATGATTAAAATGGCGCATTTTATGTTATATATATATATATATGCATTCTGCCATAACCAAAAAAGATAATTTTCATAAACAATAATAATTCTAAATCTCATTATGAAGGGGATATGGGTGAACTCAAAGATTCACACTCTGCTGAACAGAGTGTAATACGAGATAGTCATCCTGCAGGGCAGCCTGGTGACATATACCAAAGTCTTAAAAACAGTCAAGTTTTGGGCTGGAGAGATGGCTCAGTGGTTAAGAGCACTGACTGTTCTTGCAAAGGACCTGGGTTTGAATCCCAATACCCACATGGCAGCTAATAACTGTCTGTAACTCCAGTTCCAGGGGATCTGAAGCCCTCTTCTGATCTTTGAGGGCATTGCATGACACAGGTGTACTTACATACATGCAGAATATATACTTATACACATAAAATAAAAATATAAATAAAATATATTTTAAAAAATAGTCAAGCCCTTGGACAACAAGTCTTATCCTAGGAATTTATCTTAGGAAGATAATGATACAAACCTCAATAATGCCTGTAGTAATAAGAGTTCTTATTAGCCTGTGTCAAAAACAGAGGATTTAGTTCCTAAACATAAATATATTGATGTAACTTGTGATCATTTAAAAAATGTAAAACTGGGCTGGAGAGCTGGCTCACTGGTTAAGAGCACTGGTTACTCTTGCGAAGAACCCAGGTTTGACTCCCGGTACCCACATGGTGGCTGACAACCGTAGGTAACTCCAGTTCCAGGGATCTAACATCTTCTTCTGACCTCCACTGGCATCGCATGACATAGGTGCACTATATATATGCAGGCAAAACACTCCTACATATAAAAATATAAAAATAATAAATAAAATATTTTTAAAGGATGTAGATCTACAAAATGTTGTACATGGTACAATCCAATTTTGTAAATGTATGATGCTCACTTACAGATGATATAATTATAACTCTAAGGCAGACTTGGGTGAAATCATTTCTTTGGTTTGTTATCAGTGTCCTATCTAGGGTGAAGAAACATTTGTTCCTGGCTCCCAGGAAAAGTCACACCACACTGGGGAAAGGGCCATCCATATATAAAGATAAGCAAGTACAAAGACTCCTGAAGGAGAAACATGAAGATAATGGGAACAAAGGTTGTGGAGACAGATCCAGGACTGTGTGATTAAAGGCTTTGGACTTCATGTAATCTAGCAACAGGAATTCTTCCAGGAATTTAGCCTAAAGGCAGGAATCCTGGACTGGAAATCAGGCTCTCTGGATTTAATTCCTAAGTCTGCTACAGATCGTCTTTTTCCTTGAATAAGTCACTTCAACTCCTTGAGACTCAGCTTCCCTCTGTCAAATACAAGCAATAATCCTTATCCATCCATCTCAAAATAAGGTGAGGATATGGAAAGTCCTTAAAAATGTGTAATTCTCTTCGCGGGAGGAAAGAGAATGACACTGGAGGCACAAAAAGCTGGGCAAACAGCTGGCACCTTCCTAACCATTGGCCTTTTCCCTCTTTCTTCATTTCAAGTTTCCTGGCATCATGTGACCAAATTTGGAAGAGGGCTTCAGATCCCCTGGAACTGGAGTTATGGAAGGTTGTAGGCCACCATGTGGGTGCTGGGATTCAAACCCAGGTCCTCTGCAAGAGCAGCCAGTGCTCTTAACCACAGAACCATCTCTCCATCCCCAGAATTTCCTTTTAATCTTTATAGCCACAGGCCATCAAGACCTTTGTCTTTAGTCAGAATGTGAATTATACACAGCTGGACATGTGGGAAGACAGGCCACATGAAATGACTTGAAGCTCTGTAGATTTTTCTCAGAGAGAGAGAAAGACAGACACAGAGACAGAGAGACAGAGAGACAGAGAGACAGAGTCAGAGACAGACTAGGGATTGTAACAGCCAGGACAAACCCAAGGTGATGAAGGAACATATATAGAACAGTGTAGCCAATTCAGAGAAGAAGATAAACTTCAAGACCTTGCACCAAATCTCTCTAGATCAAGGCAATGAGTCCAGGACCACTGTTACAGAACTAGCAAATGAGCTATAATTAATCAGTCATTTTCTATCATTTATTGAGCACAGCAGTAAGTGCTGGACAAACATTACCTCCTATAATCCTCACAGTACCCCTATGACATAGATGCTATTATCTCCAGTATATAGATAAGGACACTGATTTAGAAACTGGCCCAGGTCACACAGCTAAGGCAGAACTAGAATTTGAACCCTTGTTCTTAACAGCACATTGGAAACATGTGCCCTGAGAATGTGTCCTACAGGGAAATAAATAAGGGAAAGGAAAAAAATTCCTCTGGGAAGAAATTCAAAACCTTAGCTTCTAGACTCAGCTCTTCCCTGACTCAGTTTCACCCTGTGAAGTCCTCTCCCCTCTCTGACCCACTGCTCTTCTGGGACCCATGTGCTTCTCAAAGTCCTTCTTCCCCATGATTGTACTTAATCCCTGGCCTATGAGCCTCCTTCAAGCTTTCAGGGTCCTGCAGTTTACAACTGGTCCCTCTTCTCATATTTCCAGCTGTATCGGTTTCAAGTTCTGACTGGAGTCCATAGTCTTGATGGTCTGTGGGTGGAGGGACTCAGAGTAGAGTTCAGAGAACTCTGCTCAGAGCAGGCCTCTTGGCCCATAACATGAGCCTTATTACATAATGAAAATGGTGCTGTCAGAGGCCAGGCAACCACATACTCAGAAGGCATGTAATACAGGAGAGGACCTAAGTCACTTCCACTGAGGGGAAAAATGTTTAAGAAAGCAGGATGTGTAAATCTGTTATCTGACTACAGATTATACACAAGTAAACAGTTATCACAACTCCTCAGCTACTCCACACAGGACAGCTGAAGTCCTTCCAAAGTCAACTATCTGCCCAGAGTAATTGGTCTGCATTTCCAGATTTGCTCACCTCAAGGGCTCAGCCTGTTCTGCAGACCTGGAAATAAAAGAGTGTCGTGGATGTGAACCTTGGAAAGGCCACTGGAGTCAGCACAAGTCGTTCCTAACCTCTTGTTAAGAGGATGGCTGAGGACAAACGAGGCCACGTGGCACTGATGGAACAAGAACTTGAGGCTCTTAAGAACTTAAGCTACTTCTTTGACACATGCTTCTCTCTCTCTCTCTCTCTCTCTCTCTCTCTCTCTCTCTCTCTCTCTCATTTGTGGAACCCACAGAATTCTCCTTTGAAATGTCTCTTCTAGCCCGAGATGGTCCCCCAAGACCAGGCTACCTCATTCCTCCCTGAATTATCGCTACAGACCTGTGGTCTCCCTTCTCCAAGTCTTTTATTTCTTAAATCCATCCTACACAGTGATCCATGTCACTCTATAACCCAAAACTGTCAGATGCTCCCCACATCTACCAAAAAAAAAAAAAAAAAAAAACACAAAGGCCTCAGCCTGGAGTTTATGGCCCTCTGCCATCTGCCACCCTGTTCTGGCTGCCTCTGCCCTCTGCCCCCTTGATAGTCTCATACATCCTAAAGCTAACCCAACAGGTCCCACTCCCTCTGCTTCTGCTATTGTTAGTGCTATCTCAGTCGAATTTGGAGGACCACTTGCCTGCTGCCCCATCTTCCACCTCTACCTGTCTGAAGTCTGTCTTCCTACAAGGCCCTCTCACCTGTGAAACTTCTTTGCACCCCACTCACAACACTGGAGCCTCTCCCAGTTTTCTATGGTCCTATAATGGATAGACCTACCTTGGGCCTAAGTATTGACCTGCTTGTTTTCTCTCCCACCAGGTTTCACACCTTCTCAAAGGCAGAACATACAATAGACTGGTGTGTTTGTTTCCTACGAGCCTTTTTTCATGGATTCATTCTTTTACTCATTAATTAATTAGTGAATATAGTTTTAGAGTCTGACAGACCCAAGTATGTTTCCAAGCTCTTTTGTTTGCCCCAATTATGACCTTGACCAAATTATTAATATTATTATGAGATTCAGTTTTTCCCCTCTGCACATAACAATATGTATCTCACAAATACATTGTTATGATTAAAGGAATAACATAGTGCATGTTTAGCATGATGCCTGCCATATTGTGTGTGCAATTAATAAGGAATTTTTTTTGTTTTTTATTTTATGTGTATGTGTGTATTTCCTGCATGTAGGTAAGCGCATCCATGGCATGCAATGCCCACAGAGGTCAAAAGAGGCTGTCAGATTCCCTGAGACTGGAATTACGGACAATTGTTAGCTGCCATGTGGGTGCTGGGATTTGAACCCGGGTCTTCTGCAAGAACAACCAGTGTTCTTAACCACTGAGAAATTTCTCCAGCCCCATAATTAATAAGCAATATTAATAAACAAAAGACATAGTACATGCCTGGAACTGTGAAGAATGCTTTGGATATAAAAGTAAGCTAGGCTTGCCAGGCATGGTGGTGCATGCCTTTAATCCCAGCACTCAGGAAGCACAGGCAGGCAGATCTCTGTGAGTTCAAGGCCAGTATTGTCTACATATCTACATAGTGAGTTCCAGGTCAGCTGGGGCTACAGGAGACCCTGTCTCAAAAAGACCAATAAACAAATAAATAAATAAACAAATAAATAAATAAGCTAGGCTCATACCTCTGAAGACTCAGAGACTATCAGAGAGACAGACAAAATGGAAGCAGCTGACCTCCATGTCCAGACAGGGTGATAAATACCATAGCAAGACATGGTCATGGTGCTCTGGAGCTTCCAGAAACTGCATCTGATAGAGGCTCTATAGGAGAACAGAGAGAGTGCTCCACAAGAATGACATGAACAGCATTTGGAAAGACCAATAATGATAATAATGATCTAGAGGGAAAGGACAAATCAAGACAGCCAGACAGAGGGCACAGCACAAGATAAGCAGAGAGGCAAGTTGGAACATTACTGTACCCTAAAAACAACTGGTGCTCAATAAGTATTCACCAAGAGAGGCATCCAAGGTGGAGAGCAGAGCCTGGCTGGAGTAATTCTACCCCTGCCCTGCTCAGCGTCCCCACTGAACCCATGAGATTGGTCCTGAGTACGATTCTGAGATGTGGAAAACAATACTGGGCCTTTGGATTGTTCGTTCCGCCAGCTCAGTCAGGGAGAGATGTGATTTTACCTGTTCATTTCATTTCAGGAGGAGTTTGGTCTACAGAAGTTGGAGTCACCCTCTTCAGGTCCCACCTGTCTCTGAAGCAAGAAACACTAATTGCCTTACCAGCATTGCCACATCCTCTCCCTGGGAACTTAGAGACTTGCTTTCCTTTTCACAACTTTGGGTATGGGGGAGTTCCAAGGCTCTGGAGAGTTCCCTAGCCTCAAATACTATCCACAAAACATCTTGAAGAGAACAGGGATAATCACTGAATTCGGAGAAAGAAGCTGCTTCTAGTGCACTTTTTTCAATGAGTGTAAATTTGAATCATCTGATGAGAAACTAATTCCATTTAGAAATAATCATTTAGGAGCTGGAGAAATAATAGCCCGATCAGTAAAGTGCTTGTCACCCAAACATGAAGACCTGAGTTCAACCCCTGGCACTCACATAAAAAGCTGGGCATGGTGGTACATGCATGTAATCCCAGCCCTGGGGAGGTAGAGGCAGGTGGAGCCCAGGCCTTGTGGCTAGTGAGCCCAGGCTAATCACAATAACACTGTCCTTAAAAATCCTGTGTTCAGCCAGGCATGGTGGTACATGCCTTTAGTGCCACCACTCGGGAGGCAGAGGCAGGAGGATCTCTGTAAGTTCAAGGCCAGCCTGGTCTACATAGTGAGTTCCAGGACAGCTGGGGCTACAGGGAGACCCTGTCTCAAAAAGACCAAAAAAAAAAAAAATCCCATGTTCTACTTATCCTTTCACCTCCAACCCTTGGCAGTCACTGACCTTTCCACTGTTAACAATGCATTAAAGCTGTTGCTGTTGTTGTTTACTGGAATCATACAATAGGCAGCTTTTTGTTTTGTTTTGTTTTCTTCTTTTTAACAAGAAGTTTATTTAGCAACAAGACTCTTGACTTGAAGGGAGAATTATCCAGGATTCATTTTCTTTCCAGAGTAATTTACCCCTCTTTAAAGACAGATTGCTCTACACGTAACAGCTATGTACCAAAAAAAAATAAAAATTTTCCTTGGTTGTACAACGATAAAGGAAAAACATTAAAATTCTACAATCCAACAAGGGAGGTAAAGGCTTTTGTGCTGTTGTTTTTTTGTTAAAACAATGAGAGCAAAATAACTTACTGGAATATAAAGGTAAGAGTTGACGGAGTACGCCACTAATGGAGAAGGGAGTGCTTTTCCATACCATCTCCATCTGATGTCAACCAAAACATAATACTGGCCAGTTCTATTAAAAAAGAGAGAGATGAGGCCGGGTGTGGTGACACACGCCTGTAGTCCCAGCACTTGGGAGGCAGAGGCAGGCAGAGCTCTGTGAGTTCAAGGCCAGCCTGGTCTACATAGTGAGTTCCAGGCCAGCTGGGACTACAGGGAGACCCTGTTTCAAAAAGACCAAAGGGAGGGAGAGAGAGAGAGAGAGAGAGAGAGAGAGAGAGAGAGAGAGAGCTGGAGAGATGGCTCAGCGGTTAAGAGCACTGGCTGCTCTTGCAGTTTGATTCCCAGCACTCACATGGTGGCTAACAACTATCTGTAACTACAGTTCCAGGGGATCCTGTTGTGCCCAGAGAGCTGATACCCAAGAATTACCACGGAGTCCAGAGAGCATGCGAGTACAAAGAATCTTTATTCAGGCTTAAGCTCAGACTCTCAGACCAAACTAACTTTGTAGGTCCATCTGAGAGACCCGACTGAAGGGGGAGGGAGCTTTTCATAGGTTACAGACAAAGGGAGGAGGGGAATGACAGAGTTATATTTTGATTGGCCCAAAGAGCCGTGGACACCAACATACTTCTGAATTGATTGGTTACAGTCTTGGAGGCCTCTCATTGATGGGTGCTGCCCTCAGGGCTGTGGAATGTGCTGACTGTTATTTTCAGGGCTAGAGGACCCTATTTATTCCTTATAAGGCCTCAAACCTGCCCGGGCCCCCTGGACATGCCCGGGCTTGCCTAGTCTATGACCATGAGACATCACAAAAATGGAGGAATCAGTCAAAATGGAGACTGTGCAGTTTGTCCCTCTGGTTCCCTTAAGCCAAGCGGTTTACAGAAATGAAAAGAGCAGTTAGTCCTAAATAGGGGCAGGGATCTAGGGAGTCTGGGGGAGGGGGCCAAGGAGGAGGGTTCCACAATCCAATGCTCTCTTCTGACCTCTGCAGGCATTGTACAAATGGGTGTATTATGACATGCAGGCAATATACTCATACACATAAAAATTAATGAATGAGCTCTGCTTCCCTGGGTCTGCAGGACCTGCTGCAGGCCTCTTTCCTACCCGCAGGCCTCTCTCCGGGGTAAGTTCATCGCACCCTCCACGCCTTGACTCCCCCAGCCTCATTCCCCCTCCCATCTCCCCCGCCTGTCTCTCCTAGTTTGGGTCCTTTCCCATTCCTTGTCTTGGGGCCCCAGACACCTGGGGAACCAATACTGCTTCCTGATCCTTTTCATCCAGACCAACATAGTGCCTTCTCTGGGCCCCAGGAGCACTGCTTCTGAGCCTGGCCCCTCCCTCACCTCCCTCTGCTTCCCGGGGCCTGCAGGACCCGCAGGCTTCTCTCTCTAGGGTAAGTCCATTGGGCCCTCCATGCCTTGACTCCCCCAGACTTACCCTCCCATCTCCCCCTCTGTTCTCTCCTCCTAGTTTGGGTTCTGTCCCATTCCTTGTCTTGGGGCCCCAAACACCTGGGAAACCAATACTGCTTCATGATCCTTTTCATCCAGACCAAAGGAGGGCCTTCTCTGGGCCCCAGGAGCACTGCTTCTGGGCCTGGCCCACCCTCACCTCCCTCTGCTTCCCTGGGCCTGCACCTGCCAGCCTCTTTCTGGGATGCAGGGGCTGACCTTTCCTCTTCCAGATCCTTTGAATCCAGACCAACCCAGCTCCTCAGTGCAGTCCCCAGGAGGCCTTGGGGCCTCTTCCCACCGCATCTGCCTTTGAATCTCTGGGTGGCACAGCCACCAGCTGCCCTAGACCAGCACCTTTCCTGGGCCATGCTCCCAGACCAGTCCAACCCCCAAATTCCTGAGGCCAAAATCATTCCTGGAGGGCTCCAGACCTTAGAAGAAAGCCTGAGAGCATCTGATCCTCATCTGAAGGGGGCATCTGTGGGAACTCCTGCAGATAAAAGCAACCCAGCCACTCCAATATAAAATCAAAAGAGAGAACCAGAAGCTTAGATGAACCAGCTTTTCATACCCAAAAAGTAAACCAAAAAGACACATAGAGTTCACAAAAAGAAGCAGGCCTAAACTTAAAGGCCGGAGTCTCACACAAGAATCAGAAACTACAAAAGAAATCCACATGTCAAAATCACAGAGAAAAAATAATAACATGAAAAACCAAAATAACATACCCCCACCAAATACCAATAGTCCTCTAGAGGAGTACAATGAGAACCCCCTAGAGATAATGCAGGACATGGAACTCAAAAGAACAATTATAAACATGACAAAAGAATTTGCTGAATTTAAAGAACACACAAAAAAAGAAATGAAAGAACTGAAGGAAGATACGGATAAACTTCTGAATGAATTCAGAAAAGAGCTA
>NW_008344750.1:481967-482738 GCF_000622305.1 Nannospalax galili
CGGCAGAGAGTTAACAGACACTTGAATTAAACAATACCACATATCAAATGGACTTAGCAGACATCTACCAAGTATTCCACCCCAGCACCAAAGGACATACTTTCTACTCAGCACCCCATGGAACCTTCTCCAAAATCGACCATATGCTGGGGCACAGACAAACCTCAACAAATACAAAAAGATTGAAATAATTCCATACATTCTATCAGAAAACAATGCAATAAAACTTACGATCAACACCCAAAGAAACCCTAATCACCACATGAACACATGGAGATTAAACAACACAGTCCTAAATGATGAATGGGTCAAAAGAGGAATTAAGAAAGAAATAAAAGTATTCCTGGAATTAAATGAAAAGGACAATACAACACTACAAAACCTCTGGGATACGCTGAAAGTGGTCCTTAGAGGGAAGTTTATAGATATAAGTGCCTACATCAAAATATCAGAAAGAACACAAATAAATGACTTAACATTGCAACTCAACACACTGGAAAAGCAACAGCAAACAAACTCAGCAGACAAGAAGAAATAACAAAAATCAGGGCAGAAATTAATGAAATTGAAACAAAGAAAACAATACAAAGACTCAACAATTCCAAGAGCTGGTTCTTTAAAAAGATAAATAAGATGGACAGACCGCTAGCCCAGTTAACCAAAAGAAAGAAAGAGCACCTCTAAATCAACAAAATCAGAGATGATAGTGTAGAAGAGAGAACAGACACCCAAAAGATCCAAACCATTATAAGGGAATATTTTAAAAACCTA
>NW_008344750.1:483006-483677 GCF_000622305.1 Nannospalax galili
AGCTAAACCAGCCCAGGACTAGATGGATTTACAGCAGAATTCTATCAGACATTTAAAGAAGATCTACATCCAATACTACTTAATTTATTCAAAAAAATAGAAATGGAGGGAAAACTTCCAAATTCCTTCTATGAAGCCAGCATCTCTCTCATACCAAAGCCTGGTAAAGATACAACCAGAAAAGAAAACTATAGAACCATATCCTTAATGAACATAGATGCAAACATTCTCAATGAGATACTTGCAAACCGCATACAGACACTCATCAAAAAGATCATCCACCATGATCAAGTTTGCTTTATCCCAGAGATGCAGGGATCGTTCAATATACGTAAGTCAATAAACGTCATAAATCACATAAATGGGCTCAACGACAAGAACCACATGGTCACCTCAATAGATGCAGAGAAGGCCTTTGACAAAATTCAATATGCATTTATGTTCAAAGTCCTAGAGAGAATTGGACTGGAGGGAACATACCTCAACATAATTAAAGCCATATATAACAAACCCACAGCCAACATCATTCTAAACTGAGAAAAATTGGAAGCATTCCCATTGAAATCAGGAACAAGGCAAGGCTGTCCACTATCCCCACTACTCTTTAACATAGTACTTGAAACTCTTGCAAGAGCAATAAGACAAGAGAAGGAAATTAAAGGAGTAATAAT
>NW_008344750.1:483897-486574 GCF_000622305.1 Nannospalax galili
CCCCCTCTGACGTGCACATGGTAGTGTCACCTGCCATCTTTGACGTGCACATGGTCGTGTCACCTTCCCCCTCTGCCCTGAAGATGGTCGTGTCTCCTGCCCTCTCTGACGAGCAGATGGTCATGTCACATGGCCCCTCTGGCGTGCAGAAGGTCGTGTCACCTACCCCCTCTGACGTGCTAAAGGTCATATCACCTGCCCCCTCTGACGTGCAGATGGTGGTATCACCTGCCCCCTCTGATGTGCAGATGGTCATGTCACCTCCCCCTCTGACGTGCAGATGGTCGTGTCTCCTGCCCCCTCTGACTTGCAGATTATCATGTCAACTGCCGTCTCTGATCTGCACATGGTCGTGTCACCTGCCCTCTCTGACAAGTAGAGGAACGTCTCACCACCCCGTATGACATGGAGATGGTCATGTTACCTGCCCCCTATGACGTGCACATGGTAGTATCACCTGCCCCCTCTGACGTGCACATGGTCATATCACCTGCCATCTTTGACATGAACATGGACACGTCAGCTGACCTATCTGCCATAAAGATGGACGTGTAACCTGGCCCCTCTGATGGGCACACGGTCATGTCACCTGCTCCTCTGATGTGCAGCAGTTCGTGTCACCTGTCCCCTCTGACATTTACATGGTCGTGTCACCTGCGCCCTCTGATTTGCCGATGATCATGTCCCCTGTTCCTTCTGACTTGCAGATGGTTGTGTCACCTGCCCCCTCCGACGTGCAGATTGTCGTATCACCTGCAGTCTCTGACGTGCACATGTTCGTGTCACCTAACCCTCTAACGTGCAGATGGTTGTGTCACCTTACCCCTCTAAAGTACACATGGTGATGTCACCTGCCCGCTCTGCCGTGCTGATGGTCGTGTCACCTGCTGCCCTGACACGCAGATGGTCATGTAAGTTGTGCCCTCTGACGTGGACATGGTCGTGTCACCTGAACACTATGTTGTGCAGATGGCCGTGTCACCAGCCCCCTCTGATGTGCAGATGCTGGTGTCACATGCACCCTATGATGAGTAGAGGGTCGTGTGACCTCCAACACTGACATGCAGATGGTCGTGTTACCTCCCCCCTCTGACGTGCACATGGTTGTGTCCCCTCCCCCCTCTGACGTGCAGATGGTCGTGTCACCTGCTCCCTCTAACATGCACACGGCCGTGTCACCTGGCCCCTCTGAAATACAGATGGTTGTGTCACCTGCCCCCTCTGACGTGCACATGGTCGTTTCACCTGCCCTCTCTGACGTGCATATGGTCGTGTCATGCCCCGGCCTGCGGGGCTTCAACGTTGGGGGGTCGGGAGAATAACCTGAAGGAATGAAACAAACAAGGAATGCGAGGAAATGGAGGCAAGACAAGGATCTGATCAAGCCTCAAAATTTTATTTGAAAGCAGCAGGCATATATACTAGTAGTTGGGAGGGGGGAGGTGAGGAGAAGGAGTGTGCTGGGCAGACGCTAATTGTTGTTGTTGGATGCTATAGCTAGGGAGGGTTATTCAAGGGGCATTTCTTATCCTAAAGGAACATCTGCTAACTGTTATGGTGAGCATAAAACATTTCTCAAGGCTGACTTAGCCTGGGTCACAAAGTTGTTTTTCTACATTCTTTAACTAAGTGCTATCTTATAGAAACTTACAGAAAACCATTTAGCTGTTTTTTCTCAAGGCCACAAAGATTTGCAGGAAACCATAAAGCTGTCCTTTTCTCAAAGCCATAAAGATGTTTTTCTTCTGGCCTTTGGCTCCCAACATCTCCTCCCTTTTTTGTTTATTAGAGCAAATGACCAGACTCCTCCCGTGAGGATTTTTGAAGATTTCCTCACTGTTTTTTGCTCTTGGTACTTTTGGGGAGGCAAGGCAGAGCAGTGAGGGACCTTTGGGTCCCTGCCCGGGTGACTGCGCCTGTCTTAGGTTGGAAGGGATCTCCCCCAAATCATACACCCGTCATGGGATGAGGCCGCAGCTTTGGTGGCCCTCCTGTCTGAGGTGATTTAGTGATGGGGCCACTTCTCTTACCCGTCTCTGGCTCCCAGTCAAGCTCGGCGGGCAAAGGTGAATGTACCAACCTCATGCTAGTCTGGTTATAGATGTTAGGGAGTTATGTTATAAGTCCAAGGTTAAGGTACCAGGAGACCTCAAGGGTCTGTCATATTCAGTTTCCAGGGGCTCAGTCATCTCTAAGCGTTGATAGTGGATTTGAATGGGCTTAGATAAAATTGAATCAACCTGTTGTTTGATAAATTTTGTGATCCTATTGAATGCCCAGGGCCCAAGGGAAATTACTATCAGAAGGCCAAGGAGGGGGCCAAGGAGGGGAAGGAGGTAGGGCATGAGTCCGCCAAGTCCGGTCCAGAAGGGATTGTCTTGTAGTTCTCGAAGTCACTTTTCTAATTGTTCTTGGAGATTTTTTATCTTATCTTGAACTATATTTTTGGCTAGAAACAGCACGTCTCCTGTAAAAACAAGTAGATGCCTCCCTTTTCGGCAGTTAACAAGTCTAGACCTCTTCTGTTTTGAAGGACTACCTCAGCCAGGCTATCAAGTTGTGTCTGGATCTCTATTATGGTTTCTGAGAGAAGTTGAACATCATCAATCAATTGTTGGGAGTGTTTATAGCAGGTGTGGGTGGCCATCCCCAAGCCTGCAGTTCCAGTAGCCAGCCC
>NW_008344750.1:491639-493708 GCF_000622305.1 Nannospalax galili
GGCATTCTGTATCTGAGCTAAGAGGCCCGGGGGAAAGGCAGCCTGTTGCAGATGTTCCCTCTTTTGTAACATTCATCACAGGGCCCTGGGCCCTCAGATGGCTCGATTTCAGTTTCCTCGGAGAGGCCAATGTTGGTCTGTTCGGGTTCTTAAGGTTCCAATAAGAAAAGGCAATTACGGGAACCTTCTCAGGTCCAAAGGTCCGATAATAATCCTGAAGTGCATCGCCTACTCTTTTCCATCTTTTTTGGTGGATTGTCCCTTCCAGGGGGAACCAAGGGCATGTATCATGAATAAAGGAGAAAAATTGTTTAAGATCTTTTCCTGAAACCTTAATCCCTCGTGCTCTGAGGGACTCCTTGAGTCCCTGAAGAAATTGTCCCTGAGAATCCAAAGAGTTGCCCATGCTGTCTGAGAATCGCCCTTGCGTGAGCCTCGCCGGTCAGCATAAGTGCTGACACACACCCGACAGACCCAGTTGCCTGTTAGTAACCGTAGATCTTTGGTGGATGGCTTAGAAGGAACAAGTACACCACTCCTCCTACTCCAAGCAAGCTGGCAATTTCTCAGGAGCTGGGGTCCCTCCCTATTGTGGGACTGAGAATCTCAAGCACTAATAATGCCTATCTATTGGGTGCGTCAACCTTACCTTCTCTTCTACCGATCTGTCTCACGGCGGTCGTTCCGTGGCTATCTCGGGGATTCGTGGGGGGTGCCTGCGTAGGCTCTCTGTGGTTGACGTTCCTCTTGGTGATCTTCCTCGAGGCCCACGTTGGGCGCCAGAGATGCCCTGACCCGCGGAGCAACAGCGTGGGGCACCGAGACTGAACCTGGAGGAATGAATAGACAGGGGGCATGAAGAAATGGAGACAAGACAGTATTCTGATCAAGTCTCTTTTATTGAGCAATCACACAGTGTTAATATAGTAAAGCGGAGGGTGGGGGAAGGTAAAGGGTGGAGAGAAGGCGGGGGTAGTGGAAGGCAGCAAGGCCCTGCTGGGGAATTTCTACTGCAGTCATGAGCCCTGGTGGTTTCACAAGATAAGGAAGTAAAATGTAGAAAAAAATCAGGGCAAGAAAAACATGTTTTTACAAGGCCACCTGGTTGTTTCAAACTGGGGTAGGGGTACACTTAAGGCTTGGCCTCCAACAAAATTGGTTTATCTGAGCCAACTCTACAGCCTTAAACACCCAACAGGAAAGTATAACCAAAGATTAAAGGGGTCAATATAATTTTTTAAGAGTCCATATGTATAGCTAAAGGCTATGTAACAAGCAACAATGCCAGATAGGAGATATGTTCTTTTGAGTTGTTGGCCAGGGTGGCCCAAGAGACTCCCAGACAGTAACCCAGCATAGAACTGGGAAAATGAACAGCAGACCCCAATCTTATCTAAAGGAAAATTGACAACTGATTGCTGCTAGATGAGGAACAGCTGACCCTCCTAAAACAAAGACCTCTAGATAGGCTGACTAGATTCACCAGAAGGGCAAGTAGTGGGGAATGGCTGGGGGTGATGACAACACAGCAGACAGTAGCAGGGAAATCAGAGTACAAGGGTTCTAGTGGGGGGAGGAAGGCTATGGGAGGGTGCCATCTGGGAAGCGGGTATATAGTTGAATAAGATGGTTTGGGATGTTCTGTGTGGTATACATACACAGGAAAAAAAATCAACAAATTTTTCTTAATGTATTATATTTGAGGAGGAAGCATAAAAGTTTACATCATGTTAATTAGTAGAGGTGATGAACATTATCATTGAAATCTACCCAATAACTTTCTGTATATACACAGGTGCCAAGGATCCAAGTGCAACCGATTATGACTAGTAATAATCAGATACATACAGATTAGAGATGTGTGCACCAACATCTCAGTGTTAGTAGCAAAAACAATGAGTCTTTCTGCAAGGAACAATATATTTTAAAATGAAATGGGGATCTCTTTTAAAGGTTAAAACTTCATTCAATTTTATTTCTTATAGGGTTTATACTGAATTCAATATTGTATAACTATATTAATTCAACTGTAAACTTAAAAATTTACAGCTGATTTTGAAAGAGATGGA
>NW_008344750.1:493817-527820 GCF_000622305.1 Nannospalax galili
AGTATTGTACAACTGCATTGATTCAACAGCGAACCTAGAAATTTTATAACCACTTTTGAAGGAGCTGTGTCTTTGCTCTGGAAATTGTTATTGGGCATGTTAAAGCTGTAATGATATGCTTTTTCTAAAAAAAATAAAAAATAATATTAAAAAATGATTTGCTTGTATTTCTTAAGATTTGTTATTTATGTGTATGTGTATGTGTATGTGTCTACCTACAGAAGCCAGAAGTGGGTGTGGGACCCCCTGGAGTTGGAGTTACAGGCAGTAAGCCACCTGATGTGTGTGCTGAGAACTGAACTCCAGTCATGCACAAGAGCAGCAAGTGCTCTTAACCTCTGAGTCACCTCTCCAGGCCCTCCAAAAATAAATATTTTTTTAAGACAAAGTTATTTTATAGGTATTTGAAGTTGATCAAGTGTGTGTTTTAAGAGAGCATCAGAAAACAGTAGACCTCTCAGGCCCAGAATCTGACATAAAAAAGAATTCTAGGCAGGGGCTAGAGAGATGGCTCAGCAGTTAAGAGCACTGACTGCTCTTACAGAAGGCTCAGGTTCGATTCCCAGCACCCACATGGTGGCTATGAACCATTCTTAACTCCAGTTCCAGGGGAATCCGAAGCCCTCTTCTGACCTTGAGGCGTTGCACGACCTGGGTGTACTCACATACGTGCAGGCAATACACTCATACACATAAAGTAAGAATAATAAATAAAATAATTTAAAAAAGAATTGGGGTTTCAGATGGTGGCACACATCTGAAATCCCAACACTCAGAAAACTGAGGCAGGAGGATTGAGAATTCAAGTCCAGCTTGGGCTGTACAGTATGATCCTGTCTAAAAGAAGAATAGAGCGGGAAGGGGAAAGTGGGACGGGAAAGGGGGGAGGAAGGGGAACATGAAAGAAAGCGTCTTAGGGTCGGTGAGATGGCTCAGCAGGTAAAGGTATTTGCCATTAAGCCTGACAACCTGGGTTCAATCCCTGGGACCCACAATGTGGATACACACACATGCCCACACACACACACACACACACACACACACACATACACACACGCACACACATACACACACATATACATACACACATACACACATACACACACACATACATACACATACACACACACATACACACACAGTTAAAAGTAAAATAAACCCAGCTGGGCATGGTGGCACACGCCTGTAGTCCCAGCACTTGGGAGGCAGAGGCAGGCGGATCTCTGTGAATTCAAGGCCAGCCTGGTCTACATAGTGAATTCCAGGACAGCTGGGGCTACAGGGAGACCCTGTCTCAAAAAAAAAAAAAAAAAATAGTAAAATAAACCCTTAAAAAAATATCATGAAGCAGAACCCGGAAGTGAAAGGCAACAGTGAAAGAGAAGCCCTGAGAAACTGAGGCACCATGGCTCCAAATCTGGGCCTGAGGTGAGACGCCCACCTGCAACCCTCCATGACCCAGGGTAATCCCACTAGGACCCCAACACCATAGCCCAACTGAGTTTCAGGACTCTTGCAAGGGTCCAGGGATGTTTCTTTGTAGGGAACAACACAGCACCCTGACCCCTGACCCTGCCTCAGCCCCCTGATGCCACCCCCAACAATGACCCCCTTTGACTAGGTCTGTGTGAACCTAGACCCCACCTTCCATGTTCACCTCTGACTCTGCCTTGCCCCACAACCCCTTCGCCTTGGGAACCCTGACTCCTCCTACTGTGACCCACACTGTCCACTATAAACCTTGACCACAATTTCCTGTGACTTCTCTCCTTCAGTTGAACCCTGACTCTGGCTCTGATGCTGCAACCCCATCCCTCCCTGAGAATCTTGACCACAGCCTATGGCCCTTGGCCTTGACCTTGGCCCTGGGTCCTGGGAGTGAACCCTGACCCCTAGACTCCTTTCTACATAGCAACCCCTCCACAATCTGCTGTGAACCTAACCCCCCACTACCCTCTGTTCTACAAGTGAACCTTGACCTCACCCAGAGGCTCCCCATTCTCCAAGTGATCCCCTACCCATCCTCTGCCAAGACCCCAGGTGCTCCCCTGGGAACCTTGATCAAGCCTCCCCTGTAATCCCTCTCCTTGACCCTGGTCCTGGGAGTGAACCACAACCCCTACCCTGTGCTGCCACCATTGCCCACTGAAACCTTGGCCCCAGCTTCAGTCCTGACTCCTAAAGCTTTCTTGTCTGCAGTTTTCTGGCAAGCCAAATCCCAGGTTCTTTACTGACCCCTGACCATTCCTTTTCTGGTGATCTTTGACCCTGGAAGCCCCTGAGGCCCCTGGTGAACCCTGGACCTGTCTTTCCCTGTCATCCTCACCCCTGTCTGCTTGTGACCCTCAACTTTTCCTGTGGTCTTTCCGGTAGCTGGCCTTTCCTGTGGCCAGCCCTTGATCTCTCCTGGCATCCCAGATCCTTCCCCTTGGGCGGGGGGGGCTTTGTCCCTTCCCACCCTGTTTGCTGCCCTTGGCTCTAGGGCCTCTCAGCCCTGGCCCTCAGGAGGAGCCTCCTCACTAGGTTTCCTGGAGGGATGGCAGTCAACTGTTAGCTGACCCCAGCCAGTCCCTCCGGTCTGCCCTTCACATGGGGGAGGTAACAGTGCAACCAGAGGTAACAGTGCAACCAGAATTCCAGGGAGCTGAAGTCAGTGCTGCCATCCCAAGTCCTGGAAACATATCAGATGGCTACTGATGGACTATCCTGGTACCAGGGCAGAAACCTTGGGGGTAGTTGCCTGGATGTCATAATTAACATTCTGAAAAGTTTTTTTTTTTTTAAGTCATGAGGACCCAAGCACTACCCAGAGGAAGCTGAAGTCCCCCAGGCTCTAAAGCTGAGTAAAATCTGAGCAATACTGTAAGGTCCCCACCTTCCCAAAATTCCTCTTCTGCCTAAAATTGCATTTCATTTGCACAAATACTAGTAATGCTTAATAGATGGTAGGAACTGTGCAGAAAAAGGGATGCTGGGAGATGAAAAGAGGAAGAAGACAGATTCAAGTCCCCACCCATCTCATTCTCCAGATCTCAGACTAATCACTTTTGGGAGATCCCCCTCTGTTTCTAAACTGTGGCTTAAGCATCCTTTCCATGGACATTTAGACCATGCTTCACACAAGATTCATATACTCTGTTGCTTGTTCTCTTTGCTGACTGTGAAGTCTGTGGGGATGCGAAGTGTTTACCATTGCTCACCAGAGCCTAATGTAGTACATAGTACACAGCAGGCATTCAATTAAAGTTGATCGAATGAACATCAAATGGCTTAAATGAGCTTTCCCTGCACTCTAAGAGCCTATCATCAACTTGGTAGATAAGCGTATGCACAAAATAGCTAACGAAAGGGTAAGTGAGCAGATGCACAATAATAAACACAATACATAAATATGTCTTAGAATTCAACAAGAAAAATGACCCAGTGCTGGGAGGGGGGGTATCAAAAGATTTGAATAGGATTTTTTTTTTATGTGTATGAATGTATCACTTGCGTGTATATGCATCCATGTCATGCAATGCCTGAGGAGGTCAGAAGAAAGCATCAAATCCCCTGGAGCTGGAGTTACAGATGGTTGTTGGTTGCCATGTGGGTGCTGGGACTCAAACCTGGGTCTTCTGCAAAAGCAGTCAGTGCTCTCAACTGCTGATCCATCTCTCCAGCCCCTGAAAAGGATTTTTTAAGGGAAACCAGATGGTCAATAATCATATAAAAAGATGCTCCTGGGACTGGAAGTTGGCTCATCAGTTAAGAGCAGAGGACCTGGGTTCAATTCCTAGGACCTACATGGCGGCTAACAATCAGTCTTAACTTCAGTTCCAGGGGAATCAGATGCCCCCTTCTGACCTCCTAGGAATTGCATGACACAGGTGCACTTACACACACGCAGGCAATATACTCATACACATAAAGTAAAAGTAATAAATAAAATTTTTTAAAAGATGCTCCATTTCAGCCGGGTGTGGTGGCACATGCCTGTAGTCCCAGCACTTGGGAGGCAGAGGCAGGCGGATCTCTGTGAGTTCAAGGCCAGTCTGGTCTACATAGTGAGTTCCAGGCCAGCTGGGGCTACAGGGAGACCCTGCTTCAAAAAGACAAAAAAATAAAAAATAAAAATGAAAAGAGTAGCTGGGCGTGGTGGTGCACGCCTTTAATCCTAGCACTCGGGAGGCAGAGTCAGGAGGATCTCTGTGAGTTCAAGGCCAGTCTGGTCGACATAGCGAGTTCCAGGACAGCTGGAGCTACAGGGAGACCCTGTCTCAAAAAAAACCAAAAAAAAAAAAAAAAAATCTCCATTTCAATAGGGGCTACATAGTGAGTTCCTGGCCAATCTCAGCTATCATATGAGACTTTGTCTCAAAAATGAAAAAAAGACAAAACAAAACAAAAAGACACAGCATACAGCAAAGATACCTTCACATCCCTGTTTGTTGCAGTACTAGCCACAATAGCCAAGCTATGAAATCAGTCCACCAACAGGTAAATGGATAAAGAAAATGCAGTATATATGCACCAAGTTTTATTCAGCCATAAGGAAAGAGGAAATTGTGCCAGGAAAATGGATGGAACTGGAGATTATTGTGTTAAGCAAAAGAAGTCAGACTCAACAAGACAAGTGTCATTGTTTTATCTCATGAAGAATTTATAATTTAAATTCCTTAAGACCTGAAAATAGAAGGGGGTTATTCAGGAAAAGGAAGGGTACCAGTGGGGGGGAAGGGAGGCAAGAAATGGTAACAGGGAGGTAAATATGAGTCAAGTACAAAAGACACATGTAAAACATACCATAATGAAGCCTTTCGTCTTGTACAATGACTGTATAATAAGAGTAAGTAAATAAACAAGGCCTAGAAGGCTGGGGAGTAGTTCAGCAGTAGAGCACCTGCCTAGTATGAACAAGGACCTGAGTTCAATTCCCAACACCATGGGGGAGGGCAATTAAAAAGGGCAGAGCTCTAAACCAAAAAATGCTAACACCAATCAGTAAAATATGAAGGAAGGATGTGATAATATCAGAGGTGTTATGAAAAGAGAGATGGATGGGCTGCAGAGCTCCAGTGAGGTGCCATGGAGGGACCTGAATGTGGGTAGGATTTCCACGTGCCAAGAGATGTGACAGAGAAGCAAAGGCATAGAGATGTGAATACAGAGACAGCTGGAGAAACCCAGGAGACCCCTGGGGCACCTGCACTGGAAGGGCAGAGGGAGAGTGACAGAATGCTTAGGTGAGGGGAGTGTTTGCTGGAAAGCTCTCCAAAGGGCTTCTTAAGCAGACTAAAGGCCAACCTTGCCTCTCACATGGGATACAGCCTTACTGGTAGAAGGATGGACTAAAAGCAATGTCATTTAGAGGGAAAGAGGAATCTTCTGATGCCCCAGAGTTATGCAAGAGTAAGGAAAGATCAGGTGATGGCCTCCATGTTCCTCTTAACAGACATATAAACAAGGAAGCTGGACGAGATGGCAGACGCTAATGCAGATGTGGCCAAAGTGGGGGGGGGGCGTTCTTCAGCACTGCTTGGGGTACAAACCAGTGCAAACCACTATGGAATTAATGTGGAGGTTTCCCAAAAAATTAACACCAGAATTACCACATTACCACAGTAGGATATGGAGTCCTTGAGGTATATGCCCAGGAATGGTATGACACAGTTATACATAAAAGGGCTTGACTATTAATGAGTAGTTAAGTAGCCAAAGCTGCAGAAGCCAGGTGCCCCCAGAAACTCTAAGCTGTCTCCAGGTCTTTGGGACAGGGATGTCACAAATTATCCTTTTTTGTTTGGGTTCCAAGTTCTAATGTCTTTTTGCGATATGGAAAGTAATTTCTTTTTGGCAGATTCGGACTTTTTTGAGGGATACTGTGTACACAGCCCTCTGGAGCAGATCTAGCAGTGTCTATGTTCACCTAGTGCAGTCTTCCAAGGTCACGCTTGCCAGGTCCACATGCTGCAGGAATGTACACTTCATCTCTGCACTTGACAGCATGCCAGGTCATCTGCCAGGGCTTCCCCCAAAATTGTGGCAATTGAATCTAAGTCAATTGTTCTTCAGGCCAGTGGCAAGGTCTTCTCAGTCAAAGGCAAACATCAGCTGACTTAAAGGTGCCAGACGCATGCAGAAAAAAAAAAACATTTTTCAAATCCAAATGTGAACCATTGGGCTTCATCAGGATGAGGTATGTAAGTGTTGGGGAGCACTGAATGGATAGTGGCTGTGGCCTGGTTGATGGCTCACAGGTCCTGTGTAGGTCGGTAGTTGCTGGTACCTGCTTTCTCCACGGGTACCAGTGGAGTGTTCCAAGACTGGCATTTTTGAAGCAGTCCAAACTCTTAATAGTTTCTAAAGGTGAGTCTGAATGTCAATTGGCCTCATGAGAAAAGGAGAATTGTCAGACTTTTATTGGATGGGCTCCAGGCAGCCATTTGACTACTAGAGGTAGGTGATTTGTGGCCAGCCCTAATGGGTTCTTTCCAGTCCTCTGGTAAACCTGTTGGTACCTCCCTAGGTGAGCCTTGTCACCCTCTGAATTGGAATCCCAGTTGGGGATTTCTTCTGGGAGGACATATCTGACCCACATCTTTGTACTCAGTTCTTCTGGTGGGACCTGAGTCGTTAACCATTTCTGAGCCTCAGTCACTTGCCATCATTCCTCTGCATTATGGAGGGTTAGGAAGAGTTGGCTGCTGTCACTCCAGGTGGGGAGATGAGTTTGACAAATAGATCCCACTGTTATAGTCTGTGTTTTCTCAGAGTATGGGGGTGGGGAGGATGTTTCCAATTAAGCAAGTCTATAGTGGAGAAAGGCTGGTAGTAGAAAATAGCCTGCCCTCCCCCTAGGCTGCCACCCAGCACCACATACCGGGGCACTCTAATGTCTCTCAAAGGAACACCTGGGGGCCAGGTAACTGCCTCTGGGCTGAAGCGATATCTCCCCATTTGTTTAGGCTCCTCAGGCCTTCAAGAGATATCGTTCTCTCTGGTGAGGGGGGCAATCTACTCTAGGTAGAAAAGCATAGTCCTCAAGCTTCCAGGGATCTACAAATTGTGGCAGAATGTCTGGCAGACGAGGAGCCTCTGCCCCTAGGCCTGGAACCATATGGTGGTGGTGGCATCAGGGGCTCCTCTGGGTTTCCCTAGA
The DNA here is from genome assembly GCF_000622305.1 of Nannospalax galili. NCBI lineage: Eukaryota > Metazoa > Chordata > Mammalia > Rodentia > Spalacidae > Nannospalax > Nannospalax galili. The sequence goes on from NW_008344750.1 coordinate 500,959, forward strand.
GGATTGGCGGAGTCTTGGTGGAGACGCGGTTTTTTGACAGTCCTGGCCAGAAGAATCTTTGTATGTCCCTGTCTACCAAAGCAGAACCTTATAAAGGGGGCTGAGGCAGCAGAATGTGCATCCAGGAATCTATGTATGGGAAATTGTCGGGACATCCTGGGTCTCCAGTTATCACTTGGTCCACTGCCTTAATCTTAGTCAATCAAAGTTTCTTCTAGAATTCATTCAACATCAAAAGTTCACCATTCTAGAAGCCATTCAACATCAAAAGTTGACCATTCTTTTTCATAGAGGGTCCTCAATTTTCCTGGTATCTTCTTAGTACCATAATTTCCTGAATATCCCTTTACGAAGTCTTGTTTTGATTTTGGTTTTTGTTGTAATTTTTTGAGACAGGGTCTCCCTGTAGCTTAGGCTGGCCTAGAACTCGTTATGTAGACCAGGCTGGCCTCAGTATCAGAGATCTACCTGTCTCTGTCTCCCGAAAGGGTTACGATTAAAGGCATACACCACCAGGCCCAGATCCCTCCCAAAATTTTTTATCATACAGTCTAGTCTAGGACAGTATGCTTCAAGTGGGATCCCCCTAAAGTGTCTCTCCTATTGTGCTGGTGTCACATAACAAAGACAAGGACTTTAAGAGCGGGCACTGCCTGGAACAGAACTCATTTCACCCCACCTGGCTTTACCCCTCCCAGGGAATTAGATTCCTCTTGGTACATGATAAGTTTGTATATTATCCTGAACCCAGGATCTGACTTGCAGGGAGGGCTGGGGCCCCCAGAGCCAAACACTACCTAACAGCCTTATGAGGTTGTCACAGAATCACAAGTTTGAGGCCCAGTCAGACTCTGTGAATTGACAGCCATGGAGAAACACACACACACACACACACACACACACACACACACACACACACACCAGACACACTCTCTTTCACACTAGACTCCAGACAAAAAAAACTCCCTGTAAGACTTTTCTGCCTGACGCAATCATGGAAATTGCCAGGAGCTGATCATGCTCCTCTTCTACAGAGTTGGTGGGCCTATCTGCCAAGGTGCCCCAGCGCAGCTTGCCAGTTCCTTAAGTTCTAGATGATTCCTCCTGTTCCCCCTCAGGTCTGCCAGGCAGAGCCTGGTCTGAAGGCTCAGGTCATGGCCCATGGAGTCTCTAGTCCTACACAATTAGCCAGGTGGTACCTCCCAGTTGTCACTGAGCTGTGCCTGGCTTCAGCCAAGGTTTGTAGCCAGGAGTGGCTCCAAAGGACCAGCCTGATCCAAAAGCACTGTGGATGTGATCCCCACCACCCACCACCACCTTGCTCAGTAAGGAGGTCTTCTCTTGTCAGAGAACCAAATATGATGGGAAGACTGGAACAGGAACTGATGCTTTCAAATCAGACAACAGGGACAAGGTCAGAAGTCACAGCTTTTATCTCTGATCCTGGCAGCAGCAGGCCCAGGGGAGTCATTTCCAAAGCCTGAGCACAGGTAGTAGATTTACAGTATTTATAGATAATTCAACATCATCCCAGACCCACTCCAGCATTGGTGCACCCTGGGATCATGGGGGCTTCCAGCCAATGTCACTGTGGACCATGCACGTAGACCAGGGTCCTCATGACCTGGAGCCATGCACAGGGATCTCCATCCTACAGGTCAAAAGGGAGGGAAGAATGAGCTGAAATTCCAAGTGAGGAAGTGTATTTATGGAAGTAAAGGCAAAGGTTAAACGTATGCCTGTTTTCTAAAGCAGACAAGAGGGCTGGTTAACTTGAGTAAACTGGAGGCTGTTTCCTTAAACCAGCAAGAGGGCTGATTTCTTGGGCTACTCTGAGTTTTCCTCAATTAATTAAAGTTTTCTTTCTCACTATCACAGGAATACCTGCACATGTATGTTTATTGCTGCTCTATTCATAATCTAGGAAGTAGAATAAGCCTAGATGTCCATCAACTAATTAATAGATAATGAAAATGTGCTACATATATACAATGGAATTTTATTCAGCAGTAAAGAAACATGAAACTATGAAATTTGCAGGAAAATGGATGGAACTGGAAAATATTATATTAAGTAAGGTGGTGGTCCAGGCTAAGAAAGACAAACAGCGTGTGCTCTCTCATATGTAGATCTTAGCTTCTAGTTTCTAATTCTTTTTTATTACATTTATTTATTGTGTGTGTGTGCTCCTGCTTGTGTGGGTTCTCTCCTTCCATGTGGGTCCTGGTGCTCAAACTCAGGTCATCAGGCTTGGTGGTAAGTGCCTTTGCCACTGAATCATCTTTCCAGCCCTCCAATTCTTAATATTTACATTTAGGTTGGATTGAGTGTGTCAAGGCCAGGAAACAAGAAAGGGGATCATGAGAGAAGAAAAAAGAGGTGGGAGACAGGTGATTAGGGTAATAGGACATGTGTGATTTGAAACTGGAAGAGGGAATCCTGGCAGAAGAAGGGTTTAAACCAGGCTGGGGAAAAGAGATGGGAAAGGAAGAGGTGAAGGAAGGGTCAACCAAAACTAAGTATTATAAAAATGCCTTAGGCCAGGCATGGTGGTGCACGCCTTTAGTCCCAGCACTCGGGAGGCAGAGGCAGGCGGATCTCTGTGAGTTTAAGTCCAGCCTGGTCTACATAGTGAGTTCCAGGACAGCTGGAGCTACTGGGAGACCCTGTCTCAAAAAGACCAAAAAAAAAAAAAAAAAAGCCTTAAAGAAACCTGCTACTTTGGAAGTTAACTTTTAAAATAATATTATTTTAAAATAAGTAAGACAAGATGTGAGGAACTGTATATGTGTAACCTTAAGGTTAGGATTAGAGACTACATCCTTTCTAAAGTAACATGCTGTCATTATGTAAAGACAGGGAAATAAGATTGTTTATAACTACCTAAAACCTGTTAAGTTTGGAAAACAGGACAGTGTAGTCCATCATCTGTTTACATTGTAAATCCACATTAGTCATCATTCTATTTGTTGAGTTACAATATGCCAGTTTCAAATTTTTCAAGCTAGAAAGTAAAAGTAAAAAAAGTTACAGTGCCACCGTGTGGTGAGACCTAGCATTGCACTAAGATGATCTCCCATCCAGCTCTGCCATGCCTGAGTGAGAGTTTTCAAGGCACTGGACAGCGAGGGGTCAGTAGAAAGTAAGCTAAGAGCTAAAGAACAGGCATGCCCAGGAGTCAGGAGGCCTTGTGCTGGGGCTCCCCTGTAGTCCTGGAGGCCTCTCTTCTTTCTAACATACTTCAGACAAAATCAGATGAGCAAAGATCGAAAGGATGAAAGGAGGAGCCAACGAGGGCGAGTATCTCAGTGATGTGCCAGGTGGTCCGTTCAGTACTCTCCCACGTCAGGGTATCCTGAACCCCGAAGGATGCCTTGGAAGAGTGTGCCGGCTAAGAGTGTTGCAAGTGAACAGATGTCCAGAAGAGAAAAAATGATGAATCTGAGGAACTGGAAGGTCGGAGTAGCCAAAGGTTGGAAGCAGGCCAAAAAGTTCAACTCCCTTATGTGCTGGAAGCACAAACTGGTACCCAGAGAGGAGATGTGCTCAAGTCACACAAAAAGTGACAAACTCAAGACTGAACCCCATCCTCCTGCCTCTCCAATGACCAACACCCCCTGCAACCATTTCCTTTCCCCAGAAGGCCCACCAATCCCTAGTGAAGTCACAGGAAATGTCCAGGAGTCCAGACCCAGTCACATCAGCTACATACTTACACAAAGGGACTCAGACTCATGAGGAAGGAGGTCCCAGGACAGGGATTTCTCCACAGCATCTTCAGCTACTTCCTTAAATGTGTCAGGGTTGAATTTAACAGAGCTTTGGAGGCTGAGTCAAGGCCACACCTTATCTGTGCTCTCCCAGATGTACAGACAGTGGAATGCCTCACCCAGCACCATTAGCCCTTCCTTCCTCTAACCTAAAGCTCCATCCTGTATTTAAATGCAAATGACTTTAGAAATAACACCACCACCTTAATCCGAGTGTTGCCACAAATCTGGAAAACCAGAACCAGACCAAAGATTAGCCAAGCTGATGATCTCATGTTACTATTGAGAAATATGGACCCAGAGAGAAGAGACAGGCCATGATTCTCCAGTGTCAAAACCCAAGTAAAAACTCTGGTGTGTTAGCTCTCTGTCACTGTGACAACATACCTGAGACCCTGATGGCATGCTTATTTTGGATCATGTTTTCAGCCCATGGCCACTTGGTCCTGCTGGTCAGGGCCTGTAGTTAAGCCATATATTGTGGGAGGAAAGCATAGCAGAGGAAACCTGCTCACTTACATGGGCAGGAAGCAAAACAGAGAGAGGGGACGAGATGGGAGGGGTCCCTATATTCCTTCAAGGACACAGCCCCCAGTGCCTTAACCTTCTTCAGGAAGTTAGATGCCATCTCCTAAAGGACCCACTACCTCCCAATGGTACCCAAAGCTGGACACCAAGATTTCTGCATGTGAAAATTTGGGAGACTCTTAAGATTCAAACCATGGCATCTCCTGGTTTGTGGTCCAAGGCTCTTTCTATTGCTCCACACTGTTTTTCATTATGGACCATCCTAAGAATGCTTTCCTAGAGGAACAGACGAGGGAAAGAAAAGGGGAACTTCACAGGAGTAGGGAAAAGCATGGGGGGAGGGGATCAAAACAACAAAGGGCTGGAGCAATGGCTCAGTAGTTAAGAGCAGTGGCTGCTCTTGCAGAAAACCTAAGTTCGAATCCCAGCACCTACATGCAGCTAACAATGAACCATAACTCCAGTTCCAGGGGCTCCAACAGCCTCTTCTTGGCCTCCATGGGTACTGCATGACACAGGTACACTTACATACATGCAGGCATAACATTCATAAATAAAAAATTAAAAATAGCCAGGTGTGGTGGCGCACGCCTTTAATCCCAACACTCGGGAGGCAGAGGCAGGCAGATCTCTGTGAGTTCAAGGCCAGCCTGGTCTACATAGTGAGTTCCAGGACAGCTGGAGCTACAGAGAGACCCTGTCTCAAAAAGGCAAAAAAAAAAGACAAAAAAATTAAAAATAAAAAACTTGACTGAGTTTAAATTTTTGTCTATTTTGTTCTTTGATTCAACGTGAATTTATTGAGAATATTCTATGTTCCACACAATATGGGGTTTCAGAAGGTAAAACAATATTATTTCTTCCCTAGAAGAATTTTCAGGCTAGCCCCTCCAACTGACCTGCTTGCTTGATTCTTCCCCTACATCTCCCCTCCAACCTTCCTAAGCAAGCTCATAATAATCACTTAACCTGGAGACATTTTCTATTAACAGGGTACTGTGTGTACATTCTCTCTCTCTCTCTCTCTCTCTCTCTCTCTCTCTCTCTCTCCCCCCCCCCAGCATCACCCACTTTACAGTTGAGGACACCAATGCTCAATCTGTCCTTGGCTCAAGAATCCTTGTTTCTCCCTCTTTTTAATGACCTTCTTCCTACCCCACAATCCCTGGGTGGTTTGGAAAAGGATCAAAAAGGCTGGGTGTGAGAGTGCTCACCTATAACCACAGCACTTGAGAAAACATAGGTAGACCCGAGCTGGAAGTCAGTCTGGGCTACAAAGAAAAGGAAGAGAAAGGAATGAGGGGAGTCAAGGGGAGATGGGACAGAGGAGGAAAAGCATCTCACCTCCTCCCCGAACTTCTCACTTCTCCAGCCTTTAAACAACTAAGAGGGACAACCTATCATCTCACACCTGTTCTAGGAAAGTTTGGAATGTGACCTTCCGCAAATGACTGATGAAATTCTTTCAGAGAATAGGACAAAAAGGCAACTAGTCTTTGATCTTTGATCAAAAAACTCCATTCCTGGGCTGGAGAGATGGTTCAGCAGTTAAGAGCACTGGCTGCTCTTGCAGAGGACCCAGGTTTGATTCAGTACCCACATGGTAGCTAACAAGTGTCCTAATTCCAGTTTCAGGGGATCCAACACCCTCTTCTGACCTCTGCAGGCATTGCACGGCATGGGTGCACTTACATGCATGCAGGCAGTACACTCATACACATAAAATAAAATGATAATAAAATATTTTTTAACTCCATTCCTGCAGAAACACAGTAATCTCCAGGAGTTTAGAGCTCTTTCCAAATCTCTAATTTTGCCTCGATCCTCACAACAGCATGCTCTATGATGTTCTATGTAAATGCAGGATCCAGGGCTCAAGGACAGGCAGTGTCTTGAAGACGATCTCGCAGTGAGGAATGAGCGGCCTGCCTAAGCACTTCAAACCTTGCGGCTATTTCCACTGCATGCCGACTTCTTTGGCACCTTGGGCAACCGGAAGCAAGAGTCGAATCTTTTTAGATATGGTTTTGTTTGTTTCTACAGCATCTCGCTACATAGCCCAGGCTACCCTGGACCTTTCAACCCTCCTTGCCTTCACCTCTGGGGTACTAGGATGAAGAGTGCTGGGATTACAAGTGTGAACAACCACAGACTGAAAGTCTAACTTTTTTCAGACAGAGTTTCAAATATCCCAGATTTGCCTCAAACCGGCTATATAGCTGAAAATGACCTTAAACTTCTGACCTTCCTGCCTCCACCTCCTGAGTGCTGAGATTATAGGTGTGTGTCATCATGCCCAATTTATGCAGGGCTAGGGGTTGAATCCTGGACTCTCTGCATGCTAGACCAGCGCTTCACCAACTGAGCTACAGCCTGGCTCCTGAAACTCAAAAATTTAACCTGATTTTCTCAACTCCTGAGAAAAACCCACGAGAGTTAAAGCAAGGAACAGCACCTGATTAAGGCCATCTGGGGTAAGAACGCTGACTCGAAACCTACGAATCCTATCAATGTACTTCATTTAAAAATTCAGTTATATCAAAGAATTCTACTAAGTTGGATTCAAAATCTGATCCTTTTCCATGTGTTCACAATTCCTTATCCTGCACCATCACCTAGATGTCTGATCACTGGCCTGTCTTTAGCAAGAATCCATTAGTTTGACTTGGCCAAAATCCCCTTCACCTATCCCTGATATTCCCCCGAGTAACTTTCCATCCACTGAGGTCCACCCTGCTCCTTTGTCACAAGTTTCCATCTGTACTCAGAGTTGAGCATGGTTTCCTTACAGTAAAATTCCCTCATAACATTGCCTATTCCTGTCACAATAGCCCTGGATAAAGCCTTCTTTACTTTGCTTTTACAACTACCAATGAATTTTTTTTTTATTCAACAAATTACAGATGGAAAAGATGTTAGCAAGCAGTATCAGAAGGCTTGCAATTCTGGTATGCATATGTTCACTCCCATGGACCACCAGGATTTTACCACAGCCCCTATCTTCCTGCGGAAAAAATATCTGGAGTACAAGTATCTGTTTCACAGGTATATGTAAAAAGTCAGTATATGTAAAAAGTCCAGTACTTAACAAAATCCCAGACGTTTAGTGAGCAGAGTCGGTGACTGGAAGCTAAAATCCTTGGCTGGCTCTTAATCTCCGTCCTTCCAAGTTTGTCATCTACTGGGCTTGCTTCTTTCACCTCTGGTTTTGTTTTTCTGTACGTGTGGTTGTTTGGGATTTTTGCTGCGTACGCACAGTTGAGTAGATAAGGGCCCTTGTATATACAGTGTCGGGAGCCAATACAGACAGATCTTTGCAAGGTTGTTGAGTTCCCAAAAGTACATAGGTCAGTACAGACAGATGCCCTGGGAGGCACGTGTCTGCAGCTGAGTGAACATGTACACGTGCATCTGTGTATGTATAAAATACTTTTCCTCATAAGATTTTGTTGTCAATGAGCGAGCTCAAAAGTCATTTCCTCTTATTATGGTATCAAGCAAGTTACTAAGTGGTTAGATAATTAATCGCTCAAAGGGAAATTTTTTGCTTTGGTTGAAGTCTCTTATCCTACCCAAAGGTTGAGATATTGAATAGCAATGTGATGACTGGTCATAAATGCTCTAGTTTATAGTTAGTGTGGATGAACAGCTTGTACCTGTCACAAGGCTTCCCATGTCACCTGCTCAGTCTCCCCAGTCAGAGATAGGAAGACTGATCCTGGGGTGCCCTTTGACTTGGATACCCTTCCAGAGAGGACTTGTGTAACCTCAGGAAGGCTAACCTGGTCTCTAAGAGGCAGGATTCCTGAGTTCCAACCACAGTCTGTAGCCAGTTCCCCCTTTCCATGCCAGGACTCCAAAGCATGGCCCAGGTGCAGTGTAGTGCAGTTGTTCAGAGCATAGGCATTAAAGTCAGGCACACCTGAGCTTAAGTCCCAGTGCCACCATCTCATGACAGGCAAATATGGCTCAGGGTCTTCCTGAGCTCTTATTTCCTCAACAATGAAACACAGGTTTTAAATAAAATTGAATTCCTATCTCTCTAGATCATTGAGAAAATGAGACACTTACACTGAAAGCCAACCATGGTGGTACATGCCTGTAGTCCCGCGTGTATACTGAGGCAAAAGGATCACAACTGGAAACCTGAGATATAATGAGACCCCGTCTCCAAAGGAAAAAAAAACTGAGGATGGTATGTGTTCAGTGCTGCAGAGTGCTTGCTTGGCATACACAAAGCTGTGGGTTCAATTCCCAACACTGTGTAAACCAGACATGGTGGTGCACAGCTATAATCCCATCACTTGAGAGGTGAATGAAGGAAAATCAGAAGCTCAAGGCTATTCTCAGCTATACAGTAAGTTCTAAGCTATCTTGGGATACATGAGATTCTTTCAAAAAAAGAATCGGGGCATTGATTTTACACAGTCCACCAGAGTGCTGTGTGTCTACATCTCAGCACTTAAAAGGCAGAAGCAAGAAGATTAAGTTTGAGGCCAATCTGGTCTACATACTGAATTCCAGGCCAGTCAGGGGTATATAATGAGATCCTATTAGGAGGACGTAAAGGAAGAAAAGAAGGAATGACATCCAGTCCAGCTGGGGTTACAGGGAGACCCTGTCTCAAAAATAAATAAATAAAAATTTAAAATATAAAAAGTAACAATAGCTAATATTAATTAAATACTTATCTATGCTGGTCCATACAGGCATTATCTCATTTGTAAAAACATTTTATTTTTATCTTGTGTATATGAATGTTGTACCTGCATTATGTAAGTGCACTATGTGTGTGCAGTGCCCACAGAGGCCAGAAGAGGGCATCTGGTTGTTAGCTACCATGTGGGTGCTGGGAACTGAACCCAGGCCCTCTGCAAAAGCAGCCAGTGCTCTTAACTGCTAAGCCATCTCTCCAGCCCTGAGCATCATCTCATTTTAAATCCTTACAACATAGACTGATAGATACAATTATTATCCCAAATAAGAAAACAGGCATTTACCCAAGGTTGCACAGTTAGTAAGAGAGCCCAGGCACTCTGATTCTTACACTATCATTGTTAATAATTTTATTATCAACAAAAATTATATCAAAGAAAGAATTCTAGAGCCTTGTTCCAACTGTGGAGGGAACAGTTCTGCCCTACAAGTCCCCTTAGATCCCCATAATGTTGACATGGCCCCTTCCGCAGACTCACTGCCAGATTTCAACCACAATGCATTTGTTCATTAGACAGACATTCACTGAGCTCTTCATATGTGCCAAGCACTGTGTTGGCTTGGATTGATTATACTGCACTGAACAGGGCAGTCAAGGTCCATGTCGTCACATTGCTGAGAGTACAGCAAGCCAGTCACCCAGAAAACCACAAGAAGACCAACCAAAGTGGCCCTAAGATGGGAATGAACTTGGCTGACAGGATCTGAGAAAGGGACAGTGGCTGGAATAAAGAGCAGAGAAAGAGATGACATGGCATGACCCTTCTAGAACTTAGACCAACAGCTTACAAACTGACAGCACACACCTCCCAGCATGGTACACAGACCCCTTGAATGTAATACTTCCAGACGGAAGACAAACCCCTCATCTTCCCCAACCACACACTGAACAAGCACACACTCAGTTCTTTTTCTTTTTCATGTGTTTGAATGGAATGCTTCATGCATGCTAAAAAAGTGCTCTACCACAAAACGATATGCCCATGCCCACCACACACACACACACACACACACACACACACACACACACACACACACACAGAGTTGAAACAGGATCACATTAAATTGTGCTCGCTGAGCTCAAACACTGTGTAGTCTAGGCTAGCCTTGAACTTGCAATCTTCCTGTCTCAGCCTCCCAAGAAGTTGGGATTATAGGCTGCACCATCACATTCAGCCAAGCATCCACTTGAATTTGCCCTCATCACCTGGCCTTTGTTTGAAACCTCTCACCAGTCATCTGAGCTGTTGAGCTAATCTCGCTGTTCTCCCTGCCTCCAGCCACTTCACCCGCTGCTGAAGAGATCATCTCAAAGTCAACATGTGAACAAGTAACTCCCCAACTGTAAAGCCAGGTATGGTGGTGTACACCTGTAATTCCAGCACTCAAGAGGCTAAGGCAGGAGAATCACAAGTTCAAGGTTAGCCTGAGACACATAATGAGTCCCTGGTCTATGACCAAACCACCCTGAATGCTCCAGATTTCATCATAATGGGACCCCGTCTCAAGAAAAAATAAAAAATGAATCAACCCCCCCCCCAAATAAAACCCGCTTCACTCCTTTTTCGCTTGGAATAAAGGCTAAATTCTTTGGCTTGGTCAGTGGCATTTTTCACAGTGAGGTTGGCAGCCATATTTTCAGCCTATCTCAATAGTCATTTGTAAAAATGACTTTTATGACATGGACATACTCTGGACAAATGACCTTTACTTAAGCTTACAACAAAAATTCAATCTTATTTTTTTCATGTTTTTCTAATTTTGTTTTACTGTTTATGCATTGAGCTTCCATCTGCTGACATGGGAATATAAAGTATTAGAGTTGTCTCCACCTCATTGCCACCAAGTAGAAATATTTTAGCAGTAGCTATAGCAGTCATCTGATATTTGGCTATATGGCAATCTCCCCAACAAACTGAGTTTAGAAGAGCCCTGTCCTCTTGAGCACAATACCTATTATACAATAGATGTTTATTAAGTGTTGGATGGATGGATGGATGGATGGATAAAAAGTTCATAATGAAAACACAAGAGGACAGGCATAGTGGTATACACTTTTAATTTCAGCACTCAGGCAACAGAGGTAGGTGGATCTCTGTGAGATCAAGGCCAGCCTGGTCTACATAGCAAGTGGACCAGCTGGTGCTACAGGGAGACCCTGTCTCAAAAAGAAAGAAAAGAAAAGAAAAGAAAAGAAGGGAGGGAAGGAAGAAAGGAAGGAAGGAAGGAAGGAAAGAAGGAAGGGGGAGGGAGGGAGGAAGGAAGGAAAGAGAAGGAAAGCAAGCAAGGAAAGCAAAAGGGTCAAGAGAGATGACTCAGCAGTTAAAAGCACCTGGCTGCTCTTGCAGAAGACCTGGGTTCAGTTCCCAGCATCCACAACCATCTGCAATTCCAGTTCCAGGGGATCCAATACCCTCTTCTGGCCTCTATGGACATTGCCTGACACCGGGTACTCACATAATACAGGCAAAATACTCATACATAAGAAATAAAAATAATTAAACTAATGATTAAAATTTTTAAAAAAGAAGGCATAAGAAAAATATCAGTGAGCTCAGTAAGAACCAAATTCCCAGTCTTAATCTCAACACAAATTCAAGAGTCAATAAAACAATGTGGAGGCTAAGAATTAACCAAAAACTAACCCTGTCTTGCTATCTAAAAATCACAGACTGTCATAGCTAAACAATGTTCAGGGAGATATTACAACCTCAAAACAAGTGTTTTTATCCAAGCTCCTCAGTCATATGTGAACAGAGAACTGGAAATCAAGACTCTTGTGTCTTTGTCCTGGAAATTCATCCAGGTCAGCATCCATCTGAAGTTCAAAGATAGGCTGAGGATGTGGCTCAGTTGGTAGAGTGCTTGCCTAATAGGCATGAAGCCCTAGTTTTGATTCCCAATCACAGTGCATAAAACCAGGCCATGATGTCGCATGCTTGTAATACCAGTGCTTGGGAGATGGAGAGTTAAGTATCATCAAGGTCATCCTCTACAACATAGGAGGTTCAAGGCCAATCTGTCCTAGAGACCCTCTCTAAAATAAACAAACAAAAAACTCAAGAAACAAATATTCAACCAAAGTTCAACAATAAAGGAAGAAAAAACATTGTACACATTCCAAGAAGATACCCTGTTGTATAAGACTTTTCCTAGAAAGATGTAAACAACATGTATTCACTCCAGATAGGCACTAATGACAGACCAAAAAAGCAATTCCACCCACATCTTCCTTAGTGAACCAGTGAGTTGATTATGGCTACTTACAGGACCAGAGGTGAGTGTTACTTACAGGAGTGTGGACAACTCAAAAGCAGAGCTGTATCACAAAGTCCACCACAGGCTGGGTGACAGAGCGCAAAAGCTGTATCCCTGGAGCTCCCCGCCCAACTTACAGGTAGTTTGGCCAGTGAAGCAGACTCCTTTCCCCAAAACTGACTGCTTTTATAAACATGGGGAGGGACCTTGTGAATTTTTTAAATTTCAGGGGCTTCTTGAGCTAGGTAAATTTTGTTTGCTTCTTAGACCTTGTAGAGTTCATTTACCTCCTGAGTCTTCTCCTTCTAGAAAAGAATGTTTCAATTCAAAAGAAATAGTCAAATGTAGAGTCAAGGTCTGTTATAAATTAGATTGTGTTCTCCATGCCAAAAAAAAAAAAAATTCCTAAACTGAAACACTGAACTCCTCAGTTGTTCAGAATGTGACATTTGGAGATAGACTCTTCATAGAAGTGATCAAGTTTTTAAAAGTTTGTAAGAGGGGCTGGAGAGATGGCTCAGCAGTTAAGAGCACTGGATACTCTTGCAGAGGGCCTGGGTGCGATTTCCAGCACCCACATGGTGGCTAACAACTGTCTGTAACCCCAATTCCAGGGAGTCCAACACTGTCTTCTGACCTCCCGGGGCATTGCACACCATGGGTGCACTTACATACATCCAGACATCACACTCATACACATAAAATAAAAATAATACCGAGCACTCGGGAGGCAGAGGCAAGCATATCTCTGTGAGTTCAAGGCCAGCCTGGTCTACATAGTGAGTTCCGGGACAGCTGGGGCTACAGGGAGACCCTATCTCAAAAAGACCAAAAAAAATTTAATTTAGTTTAATTTAAAAAATAACAAATAAAAATAATTTAAAAAGCAGGAAATCTGGACATGGAATCACACAAAAGTCACCATATGACTTGAAGACACACATCTTCAGCACAGATCCTTCCCTCCAAGTCCTCAGAATCAATCCCGCCAACACGTTGATTTCAGACTTCTTGCTTTCAGAACTGTGGCACAATAAGTTTCTATTGCTTAAGCCTCCCACTCAGTAGCACTTTGTCCGAGCGGCCCTAGCAGACTAACACAAGACAACCAGAGCAGTGGTTTTCAAGTGGTCCTTGGACCAGCAGCAGGAGCAGAGAATGGTCAAATCAAGATGTTTTTAGACTTCCTGAATGAAAAATGATATCTGTTAAGAAATGACAGGGTAGCCAGGTGTGGTGGTGCACGCCTTTAATCCTAGTGCTCAGGAGGCAGAAGCAAGGTCAGCCTGGTCTACCTAATGAGTTCCAGGTCAGCTGGGACTACAGAGAGACCCTATCACAAAAAAAAAATAAAAAATAGGACAAAGAGATCTGCCTAACAGTAAACTCTACGGGATTCACTAAAAGATACAAAGGAATGTGAAGTCACAAGATAAGTTACTTCAGTGAGTTTATTTATTGAGATTCCTATAGCCCCACCTGCCAGTATGTAGTGAGAAAAGCTATTTCCTTACCCTAGTACAAGAAAGAAGCCCACACAAAGAGTCTCTGGCTTGTGGCAGGTAGGAAAGACATGCCCTTCTGTCATTAGAGTTCCTCAGATGATTTCAGTTTCAAATAACTAACAACCTGTGTCTTATGAGATGGTACATCCTTAATACCTGACATACATGTAGTATACACATAAATAATATAGTGTGTGGGGGTGGAGAGATGGCTCAGCAGTTAAGAGCACTGGCTGCAGCCGGGCATGGTGGCGCATGCCTTTGATCCCAACACTTGGGAGGCAGAGGCAGGTGGATCTCTGTGAGTTCAAGGCCAGCCTGGTCTACACAGCAAGTTCAGGCCAGCCAGGGCTACAGGGAGACCCTGTCTCCAAAAAAGACCAAAAAAAAACCGCTGGCTGCTCTTGCAGAGGATCCAGGTTCAGTTCCCAGCACCCACATGGTGGCTAACAACTATGACACAGGTGCATTTAAATGCAGACAATGCAGACAATACTCATACACCGAAAACAAAAATAATTTTTAAAGACTACAAATAATACAGTGCATGTATATATACATACATATATAGACACACATGAAATTCTGTGTACACACAGAGAATATGCATAGAGAAGAAACTGAAGGGACATAAACAGGCATTTGTGATGGTCACTGGGGGAGAGTGAGTTCGCAGGGCAGAGTATTTCCTTTTTATATTGCCCTCTGTATTTTTTAATCTTCTATAATGAGGCAATACGCCCTTTTCTTTCTTTCTTTCTTTCTTTTTTTTCTTTTGCAATGCTGAGAATCCAGCAAAGGGCTTTGCAGGCACTACACAATACCCTCCCACTGAGCTATATCCCCAGACCCATTCTACTTTTACTTTTTCATACAGCTTTGTTCCATAAGAAAAACATCTTCAAGGAGCCAGGCATGGTGGTGCACGCCTTTTTCCCAGCACTTGGGAGGCAGAGGCAAGTGGATCTCTGTGAGTTCAAGGCCAGCTGGTGCTACAGGGAGACCCTGTCTCAAAAAGGCCAAAAAAAAAAAAAATCTACAGGCGATGAATATGATAAAATAAATTATATGTGTGTGTATGAAGTTGTCAAAGAACAAATTTTTAAATATTTTTTTAATTTGTAGGGCCAGTGAGATGGCTGAACAGATAAAGGTGTTGGCAGTGAACTCTGACAACCTGAGTTCAATCCCCAGAACCCGCATAGAGGAAAGAGAGAACCAACTCCTGCACGTGTCCTCTGACTTCCACATGGGCACCACTGGCACCTGCACACACACACAGATGTTAAAAAGTTTAATTTTTTTTAATCTGCCTAATTCTAAAACTCAGTTCTGAATCTCTAGACCAGATTGTAAGGGCTGAGGACCCTAGCCACCTTCACCTTTTTCTAGTGCTAAATTCTTCATGGTTTCTTTCCCTATCAATACTGGCTCTCAGAAGATGTGCTCACTCATTTACACTAATTTACCTTCAGCTGATTCACAGTTTCTTTTAGCACAGAACAGCATTTAGGAAACACACAGAGCCTACAGCTGTAGGCACAAAGCCCTTTCAGTGGGATGGAAGCTCTCGGGCAGGAACACAGAGGGACTCATAGTGATGGTTAGCATCTCCAACCACAGAAACAACTGGCCTATTACTCACTAGGAACTAGCCGATAAGAAAGCCTAGGTTCTACAGTCAGAGCAATCAACCCATTACACAGACAAGGCTGCACCCAGACTTTCCACCTTACCCAACCCTGGGTAAAAGCATCTGAAGTCTAATTCAGTTCTCAAATAGGCAATGATCTAGAAGAGTCTAGACTCACTCCCAAGACTTGAGTTCAAGTCCTACTTGAGCAACAAACTCCTTGTGAAACCTGTCTCTCTTGCTCTCTCCTGTCCTCATTGTGCCCCTGGAAAAGGTCCAGGCTTGGCCAGGGTCACCTCTAAGGTCCTCTCTCAGCTTTGCTCTGGGCTGCTCCAGATCCTCAGCTTGGGTTATATATGCCTGGGACAGGGTCCAAGCAATTCCTAAAAGGGTCAAATAGTTTAACCATTGGCCTGGGACTGTTCCAAGAAAGACTCAAAAATTAACCTAGTTTTGTGTTTTCTCTTTTAATCTTTACCAGGCATAACTCTGGTGAGGCATGGTTCCTCTCCTGTCTCCATGGTCCAGGTGGCAGTCCCCCAACCTCCAAGGCAGTGTTCCACCCCCCCCCACCAACTTTTTTCCCTTATTATACTGATCCTCACTTCCTTCATGAAACCTCTTTGGATTCCTCAAGGCCCTGTGATTATAGCCTCCACTGACCACCTCATCACACTCCATTATATCCCAGTCTAAAGCTGACTGCCTGGAGTCATGCTGACCATCTCGATGGTTTTCTTCTCTCTTGGTCACTTCCCTTGGGAGTAGAAATCACACTATATTTCATGTTCTATCCTGTGAATAAATTCACTGTTCAGTATGCCCAAACAGATGAGGTTTAGGTTGGTTTGTTTCTTTTTTTTTTTTTTTTTTTTTTTTTTTTGGGTCTTTCTGTTTATTCTAGGCTAGCCTCAAGCTCACTTTGCAGCCCATGCTGGCCTGGAACTGACATTGTAGCCCAGGCTGGCCTTGAACTCACAGAGCTCCACCTGCCTCTGCCTCCCAAGTGCTGGGACTACAGGCCTGCACCACCGCGCCCAGCTGATTTGTTTTTTTAAAGAAAAATAATTCCTGGCCACTAGGAAATAAGTTCTCAACTCTTCAAATCGGCTATCGCTCTCTTAGCTCCTTGGATCTTCCCAGGAACCGTGGGAGACAGGCTGATCACTTAACAAGTGAATCCCAGAGCACATGGAAGGGAAGCAAATCATTTTAAAGCCAAACAGCAAATGGTAGAATTCAAAGCACATACCAGAGTTCCCTCCAGTCCCCAGCATTGGCAGCAAAATCGTAACATCACCCTTATTTAAGAAAATGTAGTTTGGGGACTAGGAGATGTTTCCATTGGTAGTATGCTTGCCTGGCTAGCATGCATAAAGCCCTGGATTCAGTTCCCAGCACCACAGAAACTGGACGTGGTAGTGCATGCCTGTAATCTCAGTATTTCAAAGATAAAGGCAGGAGGATTAGAGGTTCAAAATCATCTTCAGGTAAATGGCAAGTTTGAGGCCAGCGTGGGCTACATGAGATCTTGTCTCAGAAGAGGAAGGAGGGGGAAGAACAGGAGAAGGATGAGAAAGAGGAAGAGGAGGAAGGGGAGGAAGGGGAGGAAGAAGAAGAGGGGAGGAGGAGGAAGAGGAGGAAAAGGAGGAGGAAGAGGGAAGGGGGGAAGAAACCATAGGCTGGAATTGCCCCATCCAGTATGAAAACTCACATATTGCATAAATATCTTCATATTCCACTTGCTTGAAGCTTCATCACTGTAGAATCTGAGACTGTTCCCCACCCCCACCCCCATGCCATCATTCTTGAGGGGAGCAATAATCCAGGATATATCTTAGCCAACTCACAATGTATTTCAACAGGTCCAGGAAATGCTGAACTGAGTTAGACTTTCTCTGGATTCTAATAGTTCCCCTAAAATCCCTCTTTCATCTCCCTCTGTGATAACCTAATTAACAGGGAGAAAAGGATAAATATCTGGATTGAATATTGGTTTTCTGGCTGGAGAGTTTGCTCAGTGGTTAAGAGCACTAGCTGCTCTTGCAGAGGACCCAGGTTTGAACCCCAGCACCTACATGGCAGCTAACAACCATCCTTAACTCCAGTTCCAGGAGATCCAATGCCCTCTTCTGTCCTCCTCAGACACTGCACGACATGGGTGCACTTACATGCAGACATAACACTCATGCACATAAAATAAAAATAAATTTTAGCCAGGCATGGTGGTGCATGCCTTTAATCCCAGCACTCAGGAGGCAGAGGCAGGCAAATCTCTGTGAGTTCAAGGCTAGCCTGGTCTACACATCCAGGACAGCTGGGGCTACAGGGAGACCCTGTCTCAAAAAGACCAACAAATAAATAAAATTTTTTTTAACTGAGCATTGGTTTTCTAGAGTAGCCATTAACAACAACAACAAAAAAAAAATGCCACAGAATGCTGGAGAGATGGATCAGTGGTTAAGAGCACTGGCTGTTCTTCCAGAAGATCTGGGTTCAGTTCCCAGGACCCATATGACAGCTGACAACGGTCCATAACTCCGGTTCTGGGCAATCCAACACCCTCTCCTGGCCTCCTCAGGCATTGCATGCATATTGTGTACTACATACCTGCAGGCAAAACACTCATACGTGTAAAACAAAATAAATAAAATGTTTTTTAAAAGAAATCAGAGAGGTTTTTTTTTTCAGATGTCACAAGCTGAATGGTTTAGGTAACAGAATTTTATTTTCTCACAGCTCTGGAGGCTGGAATTCAAGGTGAGGTGTCGGCAGGTTTGCTTTCTCCTTCGGCCTCTTTCTTGACCTGCAATGGCTACTTTACATTTGTTCTCCTATGGCCTTTCATCTCTGTGCTTGCACCCTTGGTATTTGTGTTAAACTTCCACTGATTATAAGAATCTCAGTGAGATGGCACTAAGGTTCATCCACTTAACCTTAATTACCTTTGTTTATTTGTTTGTTTGTTGTTTGTTTGAGACAGGGTTTCCCAGTAGCCCCAGCTGGGCTGGAACTTGCTAGGTAGACCAAGCAGGCCTTGAACTCACAGAAATCTGCCTACCTCTGTAGTGCTCGGACTACAGGCATGCGCCACCACACCTGGCTCCTTAATTATCTTTTTAAGGTCAGTATCTAAAACACAGTTACATTTTAAGGTACTTATGACTTCTGTATATAAACTTTAATAGGAAACAATCTATCCATACAAGTGTATACAAGCATCCCAGGACACAAAGTATAGGCAGTCTTTCCAGGCAATTGATCAGTTTTGTCCAATCCAGCATCCATGGAACCATGTCCTCTCATCACAGCCACCACCTTTGCCATTTAGATAAGATCATTCAGGAATCATATGTTTATATGTTTATTCATATGCATATGACTATAGATGTATACAGATTCATCTATGCAATTGTGTTTGATCTGTATGTCAGTTTGGGATAGATATAATACACATAGGTATGTATATCTTCAGGTACCCTTCTGAAAATGTGCATGTGTGAAGATGACTTTGTGGGTGGGCATAAATATTTTTTGTAACCATTTAGTTCAACAAAGATGTATTGATGTTGTGCAGGTTGAAAGGATGAATGAGACACAATATATTGATGGGTTCACACTAAGATACATAAAAGGCATATTTTCAGTACAATGTAGGGTGTCTATCAAATATTTGCAGACATGTATAAATTAGAGCCTACATCAAGCTAGGAGAGTTCCTGATTACATCAGAATATATCTCTTTCAACATGAAAAGATGTTGCTATGGTCTCTCCCTAAACCCTAAGTACCAGGTGATAGAGGCATCCTCTGCCAACTTTTAGGGTGGAATGCTGAAGGCTGAAGTACTGGGTTGCTCATCAGCAACTCCACCCTCCCCACCCACAGGGGGGTGAGGCAGTATTTCCCGATAACAGGGCATGGAGAGTCCAGGCCCCTGGAAGCCATCTGAGCTTCACGTGGTTTTATGGTTTCACAGTTAATGTTTGGCCTTGGGTTATTTCTGCTGCAGGAGGTAAGCCAGAAAAGTCAGGAAAGAGGTGGGGGTAGGGAAGATAAGGTGCCAGGTCACCTGCAGGAGGCACCTGTCCTGGCACCACCTCTGGCACAATAATAACACAGAGTTCCAGGTCCTGCCAAAGGAGGAGACTTCCAGTCATAAAGAGAGCAAGAGCCTCTGGGAACATGAGTGAAGAAGATAGACTTTTTTTTGCGGGGGGGGGTCCTTTTTGAGACAGGGTCTCCCTGTAGCCCCATCTGACCTAGAACTTGCTATGTAGACCAGACTGGCCTTGAACTCACAGAGATCTGCCTACCTCTGACAGAAAAAAAAAAAAAAAAAAACTTTTGCAAAATGGTCCTCAGTAGCCCAGCATCCCCTCAACAATCTCCTTGGAGACCCAGGAAACACCTCCACCAATAGTTGGCCAGCATGTGCTTGGTTACCTCCCAGGGCATGAGACATTCACTACCTCCAAAATGCCACCTTAAAAGCATCTCCTCTCCTGGGTACAATGGTATACACCTATAGACCCTTAGTTGGGAAACGGAAGTAGGAAGATCACTTGAGCTCGGGAATTTGAGACCAGGCTGGACAACACAGAGACTCATATCTCAAGAGAAATCTAAATTTCCCCATTATACCACATCCTTCCCTTTCCTAGTCCTACTTTCCCTCTAAAAATATTAATCTTCTTGAAGATATTGTCTTTTGATTAATAACTCTAGGTAGTTCCAGCTTTAAATGCTACTACACAACCTGTAGAAAATACATTATTATGTGATAGTTTTGGTGATTTTCTTTCCCATTTGAAATTTTTTTTTTTATCTTTTTGAGACACGGTCTCCCTGTAGTCCCAGCTGACCTGAACTCTATGTAGTCCAGGCTGGCCTTGAACTCACAACGATCCACCTGCCTCTGCCTCCCGAGTGCTGAGATTAAAGGCGTGCACCACCACGCCCGGCTTTGAAATCTTTTTAAAAATTTTTTTTGGTTTTGTTTTTTGTTTTCTGTTTTTTGTTTTTGTCTTTTTGAGACAGGGTCTCCCTGTAGCCCCAGCTGTCCTGGAACTCACTATGCAGACCAGGCTGGCCTTGAACTCACAAATATCCACCTGCCTCTGCCTCCCAAGTGCTGGGATTAAAGGTGTGCACCACCACGCCTGGCTTAAATGTATTTTTTTAATATTTTATTTGTTTTTTTTTATTTTATTTGTATGAGTGTATTGCCTGCATGTATATAAGGGCACCCATGTCATGCAATGCCCTTGGAGGTCAGAAGAAGGCATCAGATTCCCCTGGAACTGGAGTTACAAATGATTGCTAGCCACCATGTGGGTGCTGGGAATCTAACCCTGTGCTCTTAACCACTAAGTCATCTCTTCAGCCCCCATTTGAAGTCTTAAAAGAATAGGGATAGCTATATACACAAATACATATTATGTATATACAGTATATGTGTATGTGAATATTACACATGGTATACATGCTTCTATGTATATTTTATATGTACGTGTTTTCTATGTATATATATATATGATTTACATATATGGTCTATACCTGTGCTATATATACTATACATATCATCAGTTATTATAGCAAATAGCTATACCTGGCACCATCCTCTTACATGCACTCTCAATTTTCATAATAATAATAATGTGCATTGTTTCTGTTTTATAGAAGAAAGAGTGAGAGGTTAAGTGCCTTGAGCAAGACTTCCAGCTAATGAATAAACAGCAAACTATGCTCATTCTGATTTTGTGCCCATTTTTTATTATTAAATTTTTGTTAGTGTACAAATTAATGGGTTCCATTGTGACATCTTCACACATGTACACCACTCATTGTACTTTGCTCATGTCCGCCCCATCGCCCTCCCGTCACCCAATCCCTGCAGAGCCCTTTCTCCTGTGTATAGTTGCCTTTGTACTTGCAGGCACTACCTTTTTTTTTTTTGGTCTTTTTGAGACAGGGTCTCCCTGTAGCCCCAGCTGACCTGGAACTCACTATGTAGACCAGGCTGGACTCGAATTCATAGAGATCCTCCTGCCTCTGCCTCCCAAGCACTGGGATTAAAGGCTTGCACCACGCCACCTGGCTCATTCTTTTTTTTAATATTTTTATTTATTTGAGAATTTCATAAAATATATTTTGATCATATTCAGACCCCCCTCCCCCTCCACCTCTATTTTAATACTACTACCCCCAACTTCGTGTCTTATGTATCATTTTTCTTTTTCAAAATAGTATTTTATTTTTACTTTATGTATATGAGTGTATTGCCTACATGTATGTAAGTGTACCCATATCATGTTGTGTAATGCCTGTGGAGGTCAGAAGAAGGCATCAGATCCCCTGGAACTGGAGTTATGGGTGATTGTTAGCTACCATGTGGATATGTGGTGTTGGGAATCAAATGCAGGCTCTCTGCAAGAGCAGCTATTGCTCTTAACCACTGCCAGCTCATTCTTTTTAATGGCTGAATAAAACTCCATTGTATATATGTCCCACATTTTCTTTATCCATTGATCTGTTCTTGGGCCTCTAAGTTGAATCTGCATCTTGACCATTTTGACTAGGGCCACAATGAGCATGGTTGTGCCAGTGTCTCTGTGCTGTGTTCACTTAGATTCCTTTGGATAGGTAGGAGAGGTATATCCAGGAGAGGTATATAGCTGGATTATATGGTAGTTCTATTTTTTTTAATAACCGCATGATGAGAAGAAGCATTTCATTACAGCTTTAACATATTCAATAGCAATTTTCTGAGCTAAGATGCATCTCTTTCAAAACTGGCTGTAAATTTTTAGGTTTACAGTTGAATTGTTACAGTTATGTATAACTGTATTAATTCAATTGTAAACCTAAAACTTTACAGCCAATTTCCTGAGCTAAGCATCTTAGATCAGAAAATTGTTACTGAATATGTCAATGCTGTTGTAATGAAATGCTTCTTCGCTACTAACACTTAGATGTTTGCACATGCATCTCTAATCTCTATGTATCTGATTATTACTAGTCACAGTCAGTTCACTCAGATCCTTGGTACCTGAGTGTGGATATAAAGTCATCAGGTAGATTTCAATGGTAATGTTTATCACCTCTACTAATTAACATGAAGTAAAATTTTATGTTTCCTCCTCAAATATAACTTTTTTTTGTCTTTTTGAGACAGGGTCTCTCTGAAGCCCCAGCTGTCCTGGAACTCACTATGTAGACCAGGCTGGCCTTAAACTCACAGAGATCCACCTGCCTCTGCCTCCCGAGTGCTGGGATTAAAGGTGTGTGCCACCATACCCGGCATAACTCATTTTTTATTTGTTTATTTTTCGTGTGTATATAATACAGAACATCCCAAATAATCTTATTCATCTATATACCCACTTCCCAAATGGCACCCTCCCACAGCCTCCCCCCCTCTGCCCCCCCGCTGGAGCCCATATACTCTGTCATCCCTGTTACTGTCCACTGTGTTGTCAACACCCCAGCCGTTCCCCAGTGCTTGTCCATCCGCTGAATCTAGTCAGCCTATCCAGAGATCCTTGTTTCTAAGAGAAAAAAAAAATTTTTTTTTTCCAGGATGGGGATTGAACTCAAGGCCTTTTGCATGCTAGGCAAACACTCTACCTCAGAGCCAAACCCCAGTCCCCTAGAGATCCTTGTTTTAGGAAGATCAGCTGTTCCTCACCTAGCAACAATCAGTTGTCAATATTCCTTTAGATAAGATTGGGGTCTGCTGTTCATTTTCCCAGCTCTATGCTGGGTTACTGTCTGGGAGTCTCACAGGCCACCCTGAGGAACCTCCATACTGATTTCCATGGTAGCTGCACTAGTTTTCATTCCCACCATGAGTGTATAAAATTTCCTTCTTTCTTTTAATTGTTATTTATTTATTTTTGTTTTATGTGTATAAATGTATTGCCTACATGTATGGAAGTGCACCATGTTGTGCAATGCCCATGGAGGCCAGAGTGGGCATCAGATCCCCTAGAACTGGAGTTATGGATGGCTGTTAGCCCCCATGTGGGTGCTGGGAACCGAACCCAGGTCCTCTGCAAGAGCAGTCAGTGCTCTTAACCACCGAGCCATCTCTCCAGCCCCAAAGTTCCTTCTTTCCACATCCTCACCAGCATTTGTTGTCATTTGTTTTCTTGTTGATAGTCATTCTGACTGTGGAGAGATAAAATCTCAATGCAGTCTTAATTTGCATTTCCCTGATAGCTAATGATGGTGAACATTTTTTATATATCTATTAACAATTTCTATTTCTTCTTTAAAGAAATATTGTTCACAGCTGGGCGTGGTGGTACATGCCTTTAGTCCCAGTACTTGGGAGGCAGAGGCAGGTGGATCTCTGTGAGTTCAAGGCCAGCCTGGTCTACATAGTGAGTTCCAGGACAGCTGGGGCTACAGGGAGACCCTGTCTCAAAAAGACCAAAAAAAAAAAAAAGAAATATTGTTCAATTACAGAGTTCTATGGCTGGTCAAATGCAGAGAATAAGAGTTTGTGAGCTGCCCTAAGTGACACATCTACAATGCAACTTCTATACCTAAGGCTCAGGGAACATAGCAGAGCAGGGGGCAGAGAGAATATTAATACATCTCTCAACTCTCACCAGCAAAATTTCCTCATGCAACAGATGGTGATTAACCCAGAAAGCTATAACTGGCCAAAGTGCAGAGAATAAGAGACTATAGAGTGTATGTCTCTGGGTAAGACACCTATACCAAACCTCAACCACCCAGGGCTCAGGGACCATTGTGTAAGAGGGGATGGAAATACTGTAAGAGCCAGGGGAAGCCCATAAGGAAACAAGAGTTTTCCAAATAGCTGGGAAGTTACTCATGTGAATTTACAGCATGTGGTGACAGCATGCGCAAGACCCATGCAAGTTCAAACTAGATGAAAACCCAGCGGAGAAGTGGGGAATTGGGTAAGAAGTTCCAGCCTTAGCTGAGAAACTGTTGGCAATCAATGACTGCTGGGAGACTTGGTTTTCTTTAAGGGCGTGACACCAGATAGGCTGACCAGGCTCCAGTGGGTGAACTCACACAGAAGGACACGTGGGGACAGAAACTTTGCTTGGTAGGCTTCAATGTACATGACAAAATGCATGAAAACTGATAGGAAGACCATGGCGGGTGCAATAGGGGAGGGAATCTAAATATGATCAAGATGTATTACATGAAATTCTTTTTAAAATGTTACCTCGAATGCAAAATAAGTAAATATGGAAATATAGAAACAACAAAAAAAGAAGTATCTGTTCAATTTATTTGCCAATTTGTTAATTGGACAATTTGAGGGGTGATTTCTTAGTTCTTTATATGTGGGAGATATTGATCCTCTGTCAGATAGTTTTTGTAGTTTCTCTTGCTAATGATTTCTACTTCTACTATCATCTGATAAGTTATAGAAATTAGCCAGGCATGGTGGCACACACCTCTAATCTCAGCACTCGGGAGGCAGAGGTAGATGGATCTCTGTGAGATCAAGGACAGCCTGATCTACGTAGAGAGTTCTGGGACAGCTAGGGCAGCAGAAAGACCCTATCTCAAATATATATATATCTCGAATCATTTTGATTATGTTTATACTTGTTAAGACTTGATTTGGAGCTAGAGAGATGGCTCAGCAGTTGCCTAGGTTTGGTTCCCGGCACCCACATGGTGCTAACACCTGTCCATAACTCCATCATACCCAGATATTGTTTGTGTTTTTATAGTAGATGGAATCCCACTGAAATGGACTAACAGCTCATGGAAAACAGATGATGCAGAGGCAGAGACCCAAAAGTTCAGTGCCTTGCCACAATGGGAGGCAGATCATCCCATACCTATCACCTCCTCCAAGACTCAGGGACTTTTGCAGAAGAGGTTGGCAGAACGAATGTAAGAACAGGAGGAAGGGGTGGAGTGTTAACTAGAAGTGTGCCAGGACCACTATGCCAGCAAGCTATAGTCACATCTCCTTCCCACGCTTGTCAAGGGGTTGAGGGGGGAGTCAGTTGCCCCTCCCTCCCAATCAGTCGACCTTTAGCTGCATGTGGGGGAGAGGCTAAGGATATATAAGCTGAGAACGCCATGAGGCACCTTTCTCATCATTTTGTGTGCCTGTCAGGAAGTCACAGGATCTATATTTGAGTGTGGACTTCCCAAAGCAGCCAGAAATGGGGGGCGCCCACTCTTCTGTAAATAAACCCCCACCCTATGCTCTATTAGCAAGCCCAATAAACTATTAGGGTTTTTGGGTTTTGTTTTTTTTTTTTTTTTTGGTCTTTTTTTGAGACAGGGTCTCCCTGCAGCCCCTGCTGGCCTAGAACTCACATGTAGACCAGGCAGGCCTTGAACTCACAGAGATCCAACCTGCCTCTGCCTCCCAAGTGCTGGGACTACAGGTGTGTGGCACCATGCCCGGCTCTCATGAGGGTTTTTTTTTAAAAAAAAGAACAGTAAAAAAATGGTCGATTTAGGCTAGAGAGGTGGCTCAGTGGTTAAGAGCACTGGTTGTTCTTGCAGAAGACCCAGGCTCAAATCCCAGCACCAACATGGCTGCTAACAACCACTCATAACTCCAGTTCCAGGAGATTTAACACTGTCTTCTGTCCTCTATGGGAACTGAACAACACGGGTGCACTAACACACACAGGTAATACACTCATACACATAAAATAAAAACAAATAAATAGCTGGGCGTGGTGGTTCAGGCCTTTAATCCCAGCACTTGGGAGGCAGAGGCAGGAGGATCTCTGTGAGTTCAAGGTCATCCTGGTCTACATAGTGAGTTCCAGGCCAGCTGGGGCTACAAGGAGATCCTGTCTCAAAAACACCAAAAAAAAAAAGTTGATTTTACATTATGTGACTCTTACCTGAATTTTTTAAAAGGAAAAATAAAGGAAGGCCTTAACTATCAAGGCCTCGTAAGTCATTCTGCAAGGCCATTGCCTTCTCCAACAAAGTGGACATCAGGCCTCTGCCCAACAAAGTCAGAGTTGCAGCCACTGAGGTCAAGTGTGCTTTCATCACATTCCTCCTCTCCACCTCAGCAACTCTCTCTCTGTGGTGAAGCCACAGGTTTCAGAGGTGTCAGAGCAGGAAATCAGGCAGAGGGGCAACTCTTTAGCACTGACCTCCTGTGATCTCACTAAGTGGTTTCTTTATGAGTTTGCAAAGTCAATAATTCACCATCCTCTCAAGGCACTGGTGTAGAGGAAAGGCTCCATTCTGCTTCTCATAAATACCAGACCACTTTCTCCTGGCCTACTGTGGGCTAGCACACAGCACAGCACATGGCACTTAACATGATTGTCGCATTGAGTCTTCACAATAACTCTATGAAATATATTTTCAGATGCACAGTAGGACTTCTGTGAGTCCTAGCCACTTCTTGAGCTGCTTCCTACACACACACACACACACACACACACACACACACACACACACAAAACCA
>NW_008344750.1:527849-546017 GCF_000622305.1 Nannospalax galili
TCACAACAGCATTGATATAAATGTTAGTATTGTCTTTAAAAAAAACATTATTGCCAGGTGTGGTGGCACACACCTTTAAACCCAGCACTTGGGAGGCAGAGGCAGGCGGATCTCTGTGAGTTCAAGGCCAGCCTGGTCTCATAGTGAGTTCCAGGACAGCTGGGGCTGCAGGGAGATCCTGTCTCAAAAAGACCAAAACAAAAACCACATTAAGGGACTGGAGAGATGGCTTAGTGGTTAAGAGCAGAGGACCCGGGTTCAGTTCCCAGCACCCACATGGTGACTAACAACTGTCCGTAACTCCAATTCCAGGGGATCCAACTCCCTCTTCTGACCTTTGAGGGCATTGTACTACACAGGTGCACTCACTTACATGCAGGCAAAGCACTCATACAAATAAAATAAAATGACTAAAATTTTTTAAAGCTTTTAAAATTTAAAAAAACCACTTTTATGAAATGGTGCAGTTCAATGGTTCAGCACTTGCCTACAATACATGAAGCCCTGGCGTCCTGGGCTCACTCTCCAGCACCAGAAAAATGGACAATTCAGTTAATTAAATCAATCAAAGAATAAACTTCTGTAATTCAAAGGATGCTCTCATAGGACATGGAAAGCAGCATTGTGCTACAGCTCCACAGCAGATCATGTGTGTGGCAAATAAAACGCCTCTCTGCCCTGATGCCACTGGAGCCTTCTCCAAGCTCAAAGACACACATACCCACACACAGGTATTAATTGCACTTCTCGAGCTCTCATGGGTCTCTATACCAACACACACACACACACACACACACACACACACACACACACACATCACGTCATCTTGTATGAAGGCATTTGAGCACATATTACTTAAGGATAGAAAACACAACAGACAACCTAAAGGAGCCAGCAGCAGGGTCTGCAACAGGGCAATGCTACTCAAAGTCATGTGAATTCAGGCTTGCCCAACACCACCACCACCACCACACATACACACACACACACACACACACACACACACACAGGTCATCTCACTACTCTTTTTCCCTAGTGGCAGTTTTTCTGCCAGCTAGCAACACTCCAGCACAGTCTGAACAAGGTATTTAGAATGTTAATGGATGAAAATGGGTTATAGGCACATTTATTCCACATAAATTAACCTCTCTGAGTTTTACTGGCTTGTTCACCTTGACTACCACCTGTTGTTTGGCATGCCCTGCTCAGCCCAGGGGGCTGAAATGTTCCCCTGGCAGGATGTCAGCCAGAGGTGATAAGAAGAGGATGAGAAAAATTCAGCAGCTGAAGAACCAGCAACTTCCTGGGTCACTCACACTGTCACCTTATTGAAACCTTTCCTGCCTCTTTCTCAATCTCAATTGTGTCTGGAGAACACAGGGGGTGTGCCACAGTAGGGCTCTGACAAGTTCCCTTGTCTGAGCCAGAAGAGCCAGATCAACAACGCCCACTCTAGGCTTCCTCTGTGATGCCTTCAACAGCAGTGTTCAATTTCCTAACCCCTACTGCCCCCTGGTGCTGTGACCCACAACACCCCATCAACCAACACAACAGAAATATAAAGTGAGCCACAAATGTAGATTTGTTTTGTTTTTTGAGACAGGGTCTCCCTGGAGTTCCTGGTGGCCTGGAACTCACTATGTAGACTAGGTTAGCCCAGATCTCGCAGAGATCTTCCTGCTTCTGCTTCCCAAGTGCTGGAGCTAAAGGTGCATGCCACTATGCCTGGCTACAAATGTATTTTATTTTATTTATTATTTTTATTTTATGTGTATGTATGAGCGTTACGCCTGCATGTAGGTAAATGCACCCATGTCGTGCAATGCCCGCAGAGGACAGAAGAGGTTGTCGGATCCCCTGGAACTGGTTACGGGACAGTTGTTAGCTGCCATGTGGGTGCTGGGATATGAACTCGAGTTGTCTGCAAGAACAGTCAGTGTTCTTAAACGCTGAGCCATCTCTCCGGCCCTACAAATGTAATTTTTAAAGATTTTATTTTGGAGGCTGGAGAAATGGCTCAGGGGTTAAGGGCACTGGCTGCTCTTGAGGTTCCAGGGGATCCGAGGCCCTCTTCTGTCCTTTGCAGGCATTGCAAAGACACCAGTGCACTTACCTACATGCAGGCATTACACTCATACACATAAAATAAAAATAAATACATCACAAAAAAAAGTTTAAAGTTTTATTTTTATTTTTAATTATGTATATGGGAGGTATGTGTATGTGACTGCAGGGGGCTCAAGGGGGCCAGATCCCCAGTTGTAAGCAACCCGATGTAGGTGCTGGGAATCAAATCTGGGTCCTCTGCAAGAGCAGTATACTCTCTTAACCACTGAACCATCTCTCCAAACCCCACAAATTCATTTTTTTATGTGCATGAGTGTTTTGCTTGTGTGTATGTTGTACACCCATGTTGTGCAATGTCCGAGGAAGTCAGAAGAGGGCATTGGATACCCTGGAACTGGAGTTATGTACAGTCGTTAGCTGCCAAGTGGGTGCTGAGAACTAAACCCGGATCTTCTGCAAGAGCAGCCTGTGCTCTTAACTGCTTAGAACTGTCTTCAGCCCCAATACAAATATAATTTTAAATTCTCTAATGATCACATTTTCTTTGTGGTGCTGTGACTTGAACCCAGGTCATTGTGGATGTTAGGCAAGCGTTCTACTACTGAGCGACACTCTCAGCCCTTCCTAAGCACATCTAAAACGATAGAAATAAGCAGGGTAAACTTAATCGATATATTTTATTTATCCCAATAGTTCCAAAATATTAATACTTTAATGTGTAATCAATACACTCTTTTCTCCATGCTTAATCTTCTAAATGTGGTATAAACTTTAGATCTGCCACACGTCAGTTTAGACAAGTCACAAGTCAAGTGCCCAACAACCACACATAGTAGCTACTGTATTAGACAGTCTAGATCTGGTGCCACCAAGTATCTAACCTGTGCTGTCCTTTGTTCTAAGCCAATATTATCTATAGCCCAGTCCTCTTACCTGAGATCTTCCCACTTGCCCTCTCCACTTGTGTCTGACAAAAATTCTGTAAGTTCTTCAAAAATTCACTCTCATTTTCCTTCTCAAAACCTATCTCCCACAACCCACTCCAAATAAAAAACGGTACTCAAGTTGCAGGGACTAAATTCAAAGACTATGGGCCTGGAGTGATGGCTCACTGGTTAAGAGCACTGGCTGCTCTTCCAGAGGACTAGTGTTGGTCCTCAGCACTCACATGGCAGCTATTACCCATCCCTAACTCCAGTTCCAGAGGCTCCAACGCCCTCCTCTGACCTCGACAGGCAACGCACACATGGGTGCCCTTATATGCATTTAGGCAAAAAAAACACTCATTCACATCAATTTAAAAAAAAAAAAAAAAAAAAAAACTATACTTTTTCTTTACCTCTGCCCCACAATCCAAACCACCATCAAGTTCTACCAATCCAGCCCATAGATATACAGACTCAATATTTCTTTTCTGAAATGCTTAGGACCAGAAGTCTTTTAGATTTAGGATCTTTTTTTAAATTTGAGGACATTTGTATATTTATAGTGAGTAGTCTTGGGGGTCAGACTCAAGTTTAAACATGGAATTCATTTCTGTTGCACATACACTTTATTTTGTTTTTGGTTGGGGGGGGGTTGTTTTTTATTTTGTTTTTTCTTTTTGGTCTTTTTGAGACAGGGTTTCCCTGTAGCCCCAACCGGCCTCGATCTATGTAGACCAAGCTGGCCTCGAACTCATAGAGATCCACCTGTCTCTGCCTCCCAAGTGCTGGGATTAAAGGCATGCACTACCATGCCTGGCTGGTTTTGTTTGGGTTTGGGTTTTTTTGTTTTGGTTTGGTTTGGGTTTTTTGTTGTTGTTGTTGTTGTTGTTGTTGTTGTTGTTGTTGTTTTGCACATATACTTTATAATCAGCCTGAAAATGTTATAATTTTTAGTGTTCCTACATTCTGACTAGCATGAGGTCAGGCACAAAATTTTCCTGTGTGATGTTAACCCTCAAAAAGACTCACATTTTAAATTTTCAGAGTAGGAAACTGAATCTGTTCACTTGCCTCCAGGCCCACTGCTATGGTCCCAACCTGGATCAACACCATCTTGCTTGGACTGTTGAATCATTCCTAATTGCTTCCCAGCCCTTCACTCCACACTCACATATCACAGCCTGCAGGCATCAAATCACCACCCAGCCTGCATCCTCCACCAGCTTCCTGAAATCTAATGCCATCTAAACTCCAAACTCCTCAACTAGTTTGCCACACCCTTCATTTCCATCTCCCTACACCTCCTTACCCATCTCTCTTGCCAGCCTCAGCCCTACTAAATCATGTCCTCTTCCTGCCCCTTTTATCTGGAACATTCTTCTAGACTTCTGCATCTTATGTATCCCATTATTTGTGTCTGAGTGGCCTTCCTTCAGCATCTTATCTGAAATAGTCTCTCATTCACAGTCACTTTCTATCACACAACCTTGTTTTTATTTTCTCTAGAGGATTCATCATTTCCTGAAATTGTTTCTACGAGAACATAAAGTGCATGAGAGAAAGGATTTCACTTGTATTGTTAATCTGGATTTTTCTAGTGACTGGAACAGTACCTAACAGGCACACAGTAATACACAAAGGAGTGAATGTATGAATTCTGGAACATTCTTTCTTTATTTTATTATTTTTTAATATTTTATTTACTATTTTTATTTTATTGTATGCATGTATTGCCTGCATGTAGGTAAATGCACCCATGTTGTGCAATGCCCATGGAAGACAGAAGAGGCTGTCAGATCCCCTGGAGCTGGAGTTACGGACAGTTGTTAGCTGCCATGTGGGTGCTGGGATTCAAACCTGGGTCTTCTGCAAGAACAACCAGTGTTCTTAACTGCTGAGCCATCTCTCCAGCCCCAATTTTTTAAATTTTTTTTAATGTGTATTCGTGTATTGCTTGCATGTAGGTAAGTGCACCCATATTATGGGTGGAGCCCGTGGAGGACAGAAGAGGCCATCGGATCCCCTGGAATAGGAGTTACGGACAGTTGTTAGCTGCCATATGGGTGCTGGGATTCAAACCCAGGTGTTCAGCAATAACATTCAGTGTTCTTAATGGCTGAGCCATCACTCCAGGCCCTACATTCTTTCTATCCCAGGGCTGGTTCCTTCTCCTTCATGTCTTCAGTTGTGTCATCTCAACTAGCCTTCCCAGACTGCCCTGCTTTATTCTCTATCCCAGCATCCTCTTTACTTCCTTCATAGCACATACCACAATTTTGATTTTGGCTAATCATGATTTTTCTGTCTTTTTCCACTTTCCTTATCACTACTTCTAGACTCTGCACTCCATAAACATGGGCAACAATCATGTACCACAAAACCCAGTGTGTGGTAGGTATCCAATAAATAAATACTTGTTGAATGAATAACCACCCCTTCCCAGTACTTCCCAGCTCTGCCCGGGTAAATGATCCACTGAGGGGAGGCTGTCCTACCAGGATTCCATGGGAAACCTGCCTTGCTGTAGTCTCCTCTGATTTCCAAGAGCTATAGCCTCCACCTCACTAGACCACTGAGTGGCCTATGCATGATGTGAGGAGAGTGCCTTCCTTTGAAGAAAGGAGAAGGAATAGGGTAGAAGGAGGAATGTGCCCCTAATGTATACCTGAGGCTCATCCATTCCCCTCCCTTTCTCCCCAGGTTCACAAGAACCCTCTTTCCATCAAAGAGCTCACACGGGCTAAGGCTAAGCTGAGGCGTGGTCATCGGTGGGCAGGACGGGGCGCTCCAAAAGCCTTTTTCCCCCACTTCTTTGGCTCACCCCTCCTCGCCCCTGCAGGAGTGGTCGGGGCCCTGGGGAACCTGAGTCTCCTAGCACACTGATTCTGGAGCTCCAGGGAAGCTCGTAACTGCCCCCCACAGGCGTGTCCAACCCTGACAGCATGCAAGTAGTTATGAATGTGCCCCCCCCATGTCATAAGTTAAAATATCATGTTTTTTGACTATTTCTTAACTGGATTAGGAGGTTCTCAAAAGAGTGACGTGGTGTCTCATGTCAAAAGGGTGGACACGTCTTGCCCCTAGAGCGTCAGCATACGGTTGATTCCAAGGACCCTTTGGGCTTCACAGTGTGTCAAAACTTCACTATCTCTGGGACTCCCAGAAGTCTTTGAGGACCACCACCCCCCTCCCAGGACTCTGCAAAAATCTGGGGTCCTGAGTAAGGCAGTGGGATTTGCTTTGCTTCTATGATGGCCCAATTTACCCCTTGCTCTGCTATGCTGCGGGTCCTCCACTGCTCACCTGCAGACTAACCTGCAGACTCACCAGCCTCCTTCCTCTAGAACGTGGTGATCACCCGTGGGTTCACTAGGTGGCAGCAAACGCCCGAGAAAGTGGCACCGAATCACTGTGGCTACTTCCTAAACCCAGAAAGGCCAGAAAAGAGGGTACCACTTCACAGAGGACAGAACTGAAGTCCAGAGTGACAGAAACGTCCTCACATCAGGAAGTGGTTTGAACCTTGACAGCAGGGAGAAAAAGCAGAGACAGGAGAGTCTGACAGGGAGGGGTCATAGGATGTGAACGTTCAGAGCACCTCCCCTCCAGACCATGTAGTTGTGAGCACCTCCTCACTTCTCTGAGACTGGCTTTCCTTGATGGTAAAATTAGAGACAAGAAGCCAGGCCTGGTGGTGCATGCCTTTAATCCCAGCTCTCGGGAGGCAGAGGCAGGAGGATCTCTGTGAGTTCAAGGCCAGCCTGTTCTACATAGTGAGTTCCAGGACAGCTGGCGCTACAGGGAGACCCTGTCTCAAAAAAAAAAAGAGGGAAGAGCTTTGAAATGCCCCACCTTGTCCTGAGGGGGCTACAGCAAACCATGGTTGTTTATTGGTAGAGTTGGACACAGGGCCACCAGGTAGACAGAGAAACAGGGCTCCCTGGCCCAGGCCTTGTCTTTAGGGTTGCAACCTGCCTGTTTCCAGACCTTTTCCCTCCCCCGGCCTTTACGCAAGGGAGGGCCAGGCTTATCTAACTCTTCCTCCAGTAACCAGTGCAGGATTGAAAATGAAGGCTCCAAATCATGCTGTCTCCCTGGAAGCCAGCTGGTGAGGAGGAGTCTTCTCCCTCAGTAACCAGCTGGTCTACACGTCCCTGTACCATGCCTCTCCCACCTCCATCCCACAAGCCTGTTACGTACAACACAGTTCATGACCTCCTGCCCTAATTCTAATAATACTCATCAATTATATTCTGTGTTGGAGGACCATGCCAAGCCCCTAACTCATCTCATTTAGCTTTACCACAGACCTATGGAATGAGAATTATTACTGTTCTTGTCCCATTTACAGACAAAAAAGACAGCCTTAGACAAGCTCAGCCTTCCACCTACTCCTCTTCCTGAGGGGCCTTGCCCCAGGTGCAGCCTTCAAGGTGGACGAAGAACACCTGCAATGCAAAAAAAGTGGCTTTAATGGTGAAGCTCTGCCAAACCGAAGGGTCTCTTCTCAGACCTTGTGTTTGCTCTTCAAGCCATAAGGCTTATTAAGAGCAAAAGTGGTTGACCTAAGAGCACTTGGGGCCCAGCAGGCTCTTGGCTTTCCTTCCTTCCTTTCTTCCACTAAGAAACTGAGGAGACCGGAAAACAAAGTTTGAGGACTAGTGCTGCCCCCTGCAAGATTCAGCAAATTCTGGAGTCTATCTAGGCCTTTATTCCCCCACCTATGAGATGGGCCAGTGAAGAGCTTGCCTCACAGGGCTTCTGTGAGGACACTGTAAAAGTGAACATGAACCAGCCATGCTGCTCTCTCTCCACCTTGATTAGAGAATTGGTTAAAGAGAAGGCACCATGCTACAAACACAAGAGATTGCCGGGCATGGTAGTGCACGCCTTTAATCCCAGCACTCGGGAGGCAGAGGCAGGCAGATCTTTGTGAGTTTGAGGCCAGCCTGATCTACTAGTGAGTTCCAGGACAGCTGGGGCTATAGGGAGACCCTGTCTCAAAAAGACAAAAAAAAAATTAAAATTAAAAAAACAAACACAAGAGATTGTCACTATTGCTGCTGAATGAACACACCTCACTACATCTCACCCCCCAAATAAAAAAAATCCCACTCTAAGGAGAACAGCATTTTGGTAGAACTCCTTTTCAGAGCTGACCGTGAATGGATACAAATCTCCTTAGATGTTGCCCCCAGGGGCCACTCTTTCTTCAGTTTAATTCTATGCTTTGCCCTTCTTCATCTTCATTTTCATCCGAGAGTACAGCCATCATTCCCCACATCTTTGCTCACACCAGAAACTTGGGTATCAGCTCAAGTCCTTCCGTGCCTTCAATGCTTACCTGGACCATCAGAATCCTGTCAGAACTCCCTCCCATCTATATCCAGTGTCCCTTCAGTTCAGTCACAATATTTATGTCTCCATCACCCAAGCTCCCTCCAGGGCAAACTATTCTATCACTCCACCCCATACAACAGTCACAGTGAGATTCACACAATAAAAACGGGATCCTATCTCCCTTCCACTCAACATCTTTCCAGAGGGTTTCCCGGCACTGGAGAAATTGACAGCACCAGCCTCCAAGGCCTTATAAGGCCTGGTCCATGCTGCCCTGCCCTCTCAACCCTCCTCTGAAATGCCACACCCTCTGCTCTCAGCTTATCCTTCCTCCCCATCCATTATCTTGTTTTGTTTAGGTTTCGTTTTACTTGGTTTTTTTAAATAGGGTTTCATCTTAAGCTCATGGCAGTCCTCCAGCTCAGCCTCCAAGTACTGGAATTGAATGTGAGCCACCATGGTCGGTTTTGTTCCTCTCGATTCTGGGCACACACACCCCCTCCTGGTCCCTGCTGTTTCCTCTGCCAGTCTTCCTCCTCCATATACCCTCTGCATCACTCTTCAGAGGCAGACCCTCCTTCCTAAGCTGTTTCTGTTATCTGTTGGTCGACTGGCTCCTGAAGCTGCTCACCCTTTTGAATACTGCACTCAATCCATACTACACAACACTTGGGATGACTGTAGATTTTCCTCACCCCATCACACACAAGACTGTGAGCCCCATTAAAAGAGGGACCTGAGCTGGTTTTGCTCACTGTGGTATCCCACACAGAAAGAGCTGAGTCAATGCCTGTTGGATAAGACCTGGATGAAAAAATAAACCCAGGTGGCTGCCTAATTATGGGCAGGGGATCATATCCCCTGGTTTGCTTGGGAAAACCCAGTGTTCACCTATCACCCCTGTATTGCAATGGTGACCCTGTTCAATCTCAAATATCCCAGTTTGGTGACATGGTATATGATCAGTCCAGTTATTAGAAAGGGGAAGGGGCTGACCCCAAATAGTCTACTCTTTTCCAGTCACATTTATTCCTATTTTTCTCCAAAAGGGGCCAAAGCTTTCTCTTGCTTCTGAGATCTTGCTTCCTTTTATTTATTCTCCCTATGTTTCTCCAAACCCCCAAGAATACCTACGAATTCTGTTTGCCCATTTCACTACAGAAGTATGCTCCTGGAAGGTTGCTATGGTAACCTAATGATGTCACTACCCTGGAAACAGTTGCCTAGGAAATGAGTGATGTCACTTTCCAGGAGATGGTTTCCATAGTAACCATCTTGGTAGACTTCAGGGGGTGGCCAGGAAAGTGGGTGGAGGGCAGATGCAGAAAGAACAGAAAGGAAAGAGCAGAAGTAAAGAGCAGAAGGAAAAGGGGAGGGGGAACACGGGAGGGAAAGGCCAGGAGAGGATGGGGACCGTCCCAGAGAGGGATACGGAGGGGAAGGCCAGGAAGAAGATGGGGACCGTCC
The DNA here is from genome assembly GCF_000622305.1 of Nannospalax galili. Taxonomy (NCBI): domain Eukaryota; kingdom Metazoa; phylum Chordata; class Mammalia; order Rodentia; family Spalacidae; genus Nannospalax; species Nannospalax galili. The sequence continues at coordinate 537,650 of NW_008344750.1, forward strand.
CAGAGAGGGATACGGAGGGGAAGGCCAGGAAGAAGATGGGGACCGTCCCAGAGAGGGATACGGAGGGGAAGGCCAGGAAGAAGATGGGGACCGTCCCAGAGAGGGATACGGGAGGGGAAGGCCAGGAGGAGGAGGAGGACCATCCCAGAGCAGTTGACAATACAGAGTCTCAGAAATGTAAAAGTTCCAGAGACTTGGAGACTTGGACTTGTTAGGAGACTTGGACTTGCTCACAATCACACCACCAGTTTAGAAGTGATGCTAGAGCCAACCCATTGTCTTTTTACATGGTTCATCAGTAGACTTGGGTTGGGAAATGAAGGATTTCTTTCAGTCACTTAATTTTTTTTATGGGACTGGAGACATGGCTCAGCAGTTAAGAGCACTGGCTGGTCTTGCAGAGGAACTGGGTTTAGTTCCCAGCACCCACATAGCAGCTAATAATTGTCCATAACTCCAGTTCCAGGGAATTTGGCACCCTCTTCTGACTTCCACGGGCACTGCACAACATGGGTGCACCTACCTACATACAGGCAATACACATAATATAAAAATAATAAATAAGGGGCTGGAGATATGGCTCAGTGGTTAAGAGCACTACTCTTGCAGAGGACCGGGGTTCGATTCCCAGCACCCACATGGTGGTTAACAACCATCTGTAGCTCCAGTTCCAGGGGATTTGATGCCTTCTTCTGACCTCCAAGGGCATTACACACATGTGCACTTACACACGTGCACTTACATACCTGTGTACTTACACACGTGCACTTAGACATAATACAGGCAATACACTCATACACATAAAATAAAGTAATAAATAAAATAAAATAAGTAAAATATTTTAATTTTTTTACAGTTATTTATTTCAGGGGAAGGAATGCATGCCACAGCCCACATGTGGTCAGAGGACAACCTGCAGGAGTCCATTCTCTCCTTCCACCATATGAGTTCTAGGGATCAAACTCAGGTTGTCAGTCTTGGTGGCAAGTGGTTTTGGTTTGGTTTGGTTTGGTTTTTACCAGCTTGACCATCTCAGTTGCTCACTGGACACCTTTCTAAAATTTTCAGACCAGAGACCTCCTGACTTGGTCTCCAGGGTGAGCTTGCCAAATCCCTCATGCCTATCTCCCTGCTTTGGAACCATCTGCAGTCCCTCCCTCTACTCCAGGAATTAGCCTTCCCTGTTGACTAGTAGGAACCAGCACATCCATTTCCCATCTCCTCTCTTTGGACCTTGACTCTATACATCTGAGGCTACTGAAGGGCTCCTAACTAGCCAGGGAGGCTTGGCCCTCCTGGATTTCTCCTGAGTAGCCTGACTAGAGCCATCTGGTCCCTCCAATATAAAGTCAAGAGAGAGGACCTGAAGCCTAGACCAACCAGCTCTGCTACCTAATCAGAAAGCAACCAAGGTACATCAAGTGCTCAAGTAAAGAATATGAATTTTTTTAAAAAAAACAGGAATGGAATATTCAGGAAATCTGGGACACCATTAAAAAACCAAATCTGCACATCACAGGCATAGAGGAAGGAGAAGAATCCCAGGTAAATGATATTGACTAGACGTTCAAAAGGATTATAGAAGAGAATTTCCCAAAATTAAGGAAAGACATACCCATACAAGAAGCGCATATAGAACACCAAATAGACAGGACCAGAAAAGAAACTCCCCACAGCCTATCATAGTAAAAACACTAATTATACAGAACAAAGAGAGGGTACTGGCACAAAAACAGACATGTAGATCAGTGGAACACAATTGAAGACCCAAACTTGAATGCATGCAAGTTCAGCCACCTGATATTTGACAAAGGTGCCAAGAACACACAATGGAGGAAAGACAGCATCTTCAACAAATGGTGCTAGCAAAACTGGATCTCCACCTGTAGAAGAATGAAACTAAACCCTTATCTTTCACCCTGCACAAAAGTCAACTCCAAATGGATCAAAGACCTCAATGTGAAGCCTGAAACTCTGAAACTGTTAGAAGAAACCACTGGCAATACCCTACAAGATATAGGTATAAGCCGGGCGTGGTGGCACACACCTGTAGTCCCAGCACTTGGGAGGCAAAGGCAGGCGGATCTCTGTGAGTTCAAGGCCAGCCTGGTTTACATAGTGAGTTCTAGGACAGCTGGGGCTACAGAGAGACCCTGCTTCAAAAAAACAAAAAAAAAAAAATGATATAGGTATAGGAAAGTGCTTTCTAAATCAGACATCAGTTGGTCAGGAATTAAGATCAACAATCAACAAGTGGGACCTCATTAAACTAAAAGGCTTCTGTACAGCAAAAGAAATAACCAAGAAAGTAAAGAGAAACCCCACAGGCTGGGAAAAAATTTTCACCAGCAACATATCTGACAGAGGATTAATATACAGAATATATAAACAATTCAAAAATCATTTTTTTGAGGCAAGGTCTCCCTGTAGCCCCAGCTGGCCCAGAATTCACTATGTAGACCAGGCTAGCCTTGAACTCACAGAGATCCACCTGCCTCTGCCTCCTGAGTGCTGGGATTAAAGGCGTGCACCACCACACCCAGCTCAAAAAACAAAGAATCAAGAAAACAAATGACCCAATTAAAAGATTGGCTGTGGATCTGAACAGAAAGTTCTAGTAAGAAGAAATAAAGAAGACTATGAAACACTTTAAAAAGTGTTCAACATCCATAGTAATTAGGGAAATGCGAATCAAAACCACTTTAAGATTTCATTTTACCCCAGTCAGACTGGCTAAGATCAAGAAAACAAATGATACGAAACGTTGGAGAGAATGTGGGGAAAGGAGAACACTCATCCACTGCTGGTGGGGCTGCAAACTCCTGCAACCACTATGGAAAGCAGTGTGGAGAACTCTTTTAAAATTAAAAATAAGGCTGGGTGTGGTGTAGTGGCAAACTCCTTAATGAAATGGAAGCAACCTAAGTGTTCCTTAACTGACCAGTAGGTAATGAACATATGGTACATTTACACAATAGAGTTCTCCTCAGCAGCAAAGAAAGACAAAATCATGAAATTGGCAGGTAAATGAATGGAACTAGAAACTGTTATACCAAGTGAAGTAACAGACTCAGAAAAACAAATGACCCATGTTCTCCCTCATTTGTGAATCTTAGCACCAAATCCATATATGTGAGTATATATCTTGATGTAACTGCAGAAGCCAGGAAAATGGAAAGAAACCATGGAGGTAAAGGGGAAAAAAGGAGCCTGAGAGAGAGGAATACCAGGAGACAGGTGCTACCAAAGAAGAAATGGGTAAAATGGGGGTATTTAACTAGGAGGGAAAGAGGGAGGGTTATATAAAGAACCATGGGGGTAAAAGGGAAAAAGGAGCTCAAGAGAGGGGGATCACAGGACACAGGTATTATAAAGTGGGAAATGGGGGAATTGGGGGTACTTTAACAGGGGAGAGAGGAGGGAGGGTTAGACAGGGAGAGAAAGAGGAGAGAGAAATAATGCTTAGCTGTGTCAAAAACAAGAGGGAAAAGTATTAGTTCAAAAGCTTACTGAAAAATCACATACAATATCTCTACATGACTCCATGTGTATAGCTGAAGGCTATATAACAAGAAATTATGCCAGACAGGAGAAACCTTCCTTCAAGTTGTTAGCCAAGGTAGTCCAAGAGACTCCCAAAACTACACAAGCTATTGCCACAGCCCTTGATTGTCTCCCAGAACTTGGAGGTAAGACCCTATTGCTGAAGACAGGACACAGGACTTGGAGAAATGGATCTGGGGCTGATCTGGAAGCCACCTTCCTGAAGGCAAGCTCTCATAGTTTGGGAGGACACTATGCAAGCTGCTAAGGGAGAATATCAATCAATGGTCCAACCCCAGCTTTAAGGCCTAATAACCACAACAATAACACAAAAATAACCACAGCAAACTATTTTGGGGCAGTAGTGGCACTTTTATCTTGAGGGCCATCAACAGCTACCTGATTGAACTCAAAGCCCACTCATGTGTGGTACTGTAAACAGCTACATACACATGGCTGGAGAGGTCACAGATCTTAGAGAAAACCCCAAGGCTGTCACATCTCTAGACAAATGTAATTTCTTACTATATGCTAAATATGAATCCTTATATTTACAGATAAGTATGCCAGTCACCACTCATCAAATAAGCTTCTTTTGCAAGAGTCAGAGACTATTACAGAGTTCCACAATTGGTCACACACAGAGAGTGTCTGTGAGATGCCCAGCCCTAAGTGACACATCTACAATGGAATCTCTATAGCTAAGGCTCCTGGAACACAGTAGAACAAGGGGTAGAGAGAATACTAGTGCATCTCTCAACTCTCTTCAATGAAATTCCCTCATGCAACAGGGGGCAATGAACACAAAAGGTCACAAATGACTAAAGCATAAAGAATGAGGGACTGCAGAGTGTAGGACAGGACTCCTATATTAAACTTCACTCACCCAGGGCTCAGGGACCACTGTGGAAGAGGAGGTGGAAAGATTCTAAGAGTCAGGGAGAAGGTGCATGACCAGAAAGAAACGGAGTCTTACAAGCTCCTAGGACCTTGCTCATATGAACCTACAGCAATGTTGCCAGCATGCACAAGACCCATGCAAACTCAACCAAATGAAAACCCAGCATAGAACTGTGGAAATGGGCAACAGGCCCCAAACTTAGCTGAAGAACTATTGGCAGCTGATTATTGCTAGGTGAGGGAGAGTTGCTATTCTATAAGAGAGGCACTAGATAGGCTGACTAGACCCAAGTGGATGAACCTCCACTGAGGGAATCTGGGTATACTAATTTGACTTGCTAGGCCTTAACATATATGACAGAATGCATGAAATCTGGTGTGTCGGGCTATGGTGGGGGGGGGGTCTGGATAGGGGAGGGGCATAAAGATGATTAAGATGTTTTATATGAAAGGCACAAAAATTAATTTAAAAGACTTTTTAAAGCCAGGAGCGGTGGCACATGCCTGTAGTCACATCACTTGGGAGGCAGAGGCAGGCAGATCTCTGTGAATTCAAGGCCAGCCCAGTCTACATAGTGAGTTCCAGGCCAGGTGGGGCTACAGAGAAACCCTGTTTCAAAAAGACCAAAAAAAAAATTTTTTTTTCTTTTGAAATATTTTATTATTTTTATGTGTATGTGTGTATTGCCTGCATGTAGGTAAGTGCACCCGTGTTGTGCAATGCCCACAGAGGACAGAAGAGGCTATCGGATCCCCTGGAACTGGAGTTACAGACAGTTGTTAGCTGTCATGTGGGTGCTGGGATTCAAACCTGGGTCTTCTGCAAGAACAGTCAGTGTTCTTAGCTGCTGAGCCATCTCTCCAGCCCCCCCCCCCAAATTTTTTAAATGAAAAAAAATTCTCAGACAATGCATTCATAAATAAAATCTACTGTGAATTCTGTGCCAGATCTGGAGAAGGACCTAGAATTTTCATTACTATCATTTTATTGACTCTACACACACATGGGTGCACACATGAGTGTTAGCTCTACAAATAAAAGGCTTATGTCTGTGTCAACTGATCAAGGTAGCTCCAGCCACATACCCATGTCTACCATGTAGTAGTGGTCCAATAGGATTGCTGAATGAGTGAAGAGGTAATGATAAATGCCATTGTGTGGTACAGACTCACAGTACTAAGTAACTAGCAGGGAGAAGGGGGGATAGGACAGAATTTGGATAGTGTAGAAGAAAATCATTCCAGAAGGAACAACAGACTTGAGCAGAAGTGACAGAGCAGGACCAGGGGAATGGCTCAGTTGGTAACGTGCCTGCTACAGCAAGCACAAGGGCCTAAGCCTGACCACTCAAAAGCCATGTGAAAAAGCCAAAAAGAGGAGCTGGAAAGCTGCTCAGTGGCTAAGAGTATTGGCTGCCCTTGCAGAGGACCTGGGATCTGTTCCCAGCACCCACATAGCAGCTAACAACCACCTATAACTCCAGTTCCAGGGATCTGACCTCCATGAGTATTACACAACAGGAAACTCACTCATACACATAAAATAAAAATAATATTTTTTAAAAAGCCAGGAGAAGCGTGCCTTTAATCCCAGCACTGAGGTTGTGGAGACAGGATGATCACTGGGGCTTGCTGATCGGCCATTCTAGCTGACTCCTTGAGCTCTAGGTTCAGTAAGACACTTGTCTCAAAAAAGAAAAGGTGGAGCCTGGTGTGGTGGCACACGCATTTAATCCCAGCACTTGGAGGCAGAGGCACTTGAACTCTGTGAGTTCAAGGCCAGTCTAGTGTATATAGTAAGATCCTCTCTCAAAAAAAAATTGATGAAACTGGAAATTTCATGGTGCTCCTGTTTCCTGCATTGTCATTGTATTGCCTACAAAGTCTTCCTTTCTGAATGAAAGACCCCTGAGGCTTAGAAGAAAAGGCCCCAATGGCAGGACATGCCCTGGAATGTTGGTAGGACACTGCAAAGCCAATCTGGTTGAGGCAAATGTAAAGAAGTGGGAGGAGGCTGGCTGGCAGAGATGCTTACTGAAGAAAACCTGTCATGTCTGCTCTTCCTTTGACAACTCTCGGTTGTTCCACATTTTCAGTTCTGTTTCTGTACGCATGACAGGAAAAACATGTATGGAAAAATAAGGAGCACGATGTCTTGCAAAACACAGTGCTATCATGGTAATTAAAAGTACCAGACTAGCCGGGCGTGGTGGCGCATGCCTTTAATTCCAGCACTCAGGAGGCAGAGGTAGGCAGATCTCTGTGAGTTCAAGGACAGCCTGGTCTACATAGTGAGTTCCAGGACAGCTGGGGCTACAGGGAGACCCTGTCTCAAAAAGACCAAAAAAAAAAAAAAAGTACCAAACTGCAAACTGGTGGAACTAACCTTAGTGTATGTTTAACAGCCAAACTTTGAGGCCTATACTAATCTGGTCAGAGGAACTTAAAGGAAAGTTTTCGCCCCTTGCCCTCCAAGGTTGACTAAGTTCCAGGGGACAATGGAACATCTCTCAAAATGTCCTGTAACTAGAGAGTCACCTGTCCTCTTGTTCAGGGAGGCCATGGAGACCCCACCAAATGGACTTTAACCAGTGTCCAGTCTACAAAGAGGAGGATCAACTCAGAGGAAACATTACCTCCATGCTTCCAAGTGAAGCCAGCCATGGTCAAGCAGGACCTCTGACTTATCTTCACATAGATGGAACTGGTAAAAGAAAGGAGCCAGGGACTCCTCCCAAGCCCATGTGACCCCTGAGGAACAGATTCTCAAATGACCTTAAATGTAAATATAAATTGATTTATTTGGGCCAACTGTATGGTCTTAAACACCCAAAAGGAATGTTTATACATTAGTATACATTAGTATATTTAAGAGTTCAATGGATTGGGGCTGAAGAGATGGCTCAGCAGTTAAAAGCACTGACTGCTCTTATAGAGGACCCGGGTTCAATTCCCAGCACCCACACGGCAGCTACAAACTGTCCTTAACTCCAGTTCCGGGGGAATCCAAAGCCTTCTTCTGACCTCCTCGGCATTGCAAGACACGGGTGCACTCACATACATGCAGACAACACACTCATACACATATTGAAAAAAAAAAAGTAAAACTAAAAAGAGAGTTCAAGGGATTACACTTCTCAGGCATTAGGCTTAAGTCTACATAAAGTTATTTAGACAATTATTTCTCATTGATGATTTTGTTCTGAATCAGAAAGTGCTGCTCAGATGTAAGGCTTCAAATCTTGGTCTGCAATACTGTAGTGCCCACCTGTAGCTGAGGGAGACAACCCGCTATTGTTATGATGGTCAAATTTGTTTTCTCCCCCTATCTAGAAGCCTTTGAGAGGGAACTGACACTGATTCTAACCACTCCAGCAGCTATCAAAATGCCTGAAAGCAAATCCTGAATCCATCAATCTAGAGTCCAGCCTTGGAAGACAAAAGAAAAAAATGAGGGGGGCTGGAGAGATGGCTCAGCAGTTAAGAACACTGGTTGTTTTTGCAGAAGACCTGAGTTCGAATCCCAGCACCCACATGGCAGCTAACAACTATCCATAACTCCAGTCCCGGGGGATCTGACAGCCTCTTCTGACCTCCTCAGGCATTGCACAGCACAGGTGCACTTACCTACATGCAGGCAATACACAAATACACATAAAATTAAAAAAATAAAATTTTTTTTAAAAGTTTTAAAAAAGAAAAACAAGGAGGAACCCAACAGAGGGATGCTTTTGGAAGCTCTCAAGAAATTCCAATGGACTCTCATATGAACATTTGAAATTTGCCCTGTTCTTTTTTCTAGTTCCCTGTCTAGAACTTGTAATGCTAATTACTCTTTCCTTTGCTTTTCCTTCACATCTCCTATTCACCAGTCCAGGACTTTCTTTTCTCCCTACAGATAAGAGTTATACAATTTGGGAGTCTT
>NW_008344750.1:546261-591306 GCF_000622305.1 Nannospalax galili
GGAGTCTTTTAGATAGACCCACTGAAGGAGTACTCCAATTGCTTCACCCTGCATCCCTGTTCAGTATAGAAGAAGCCAGAACAACCTGCATCCCAATTCCCTATCCACAAGCTGGGTAACCTCTTCAAAGGATGATGTGATAAGAATAGGAGGTAGGAATTGGCTAGGCAGTTAGTGTAAAACGACTCCAAAGTAAAGTAGCCAGTTTCTTGGTGAAAAGCTAAAATGTCCTTGGGCCTCTTAGCAACATACTCTATTCCAAAGGCCAAAAATGTCTAAAGTATTTGGGAGCTCTTATTGAATCCTTAAAAGATTTTAGGGCTACCTCTTCAGGACAATTCACTGGGGAATCCAATTCCCCAACTGAGGTTCCCTCATCCCAAGTGTGTGAAGTTGACAACTGAAGCTATCCAGCACAATCATGTATCTTTTTTGGGAGGGTACAGAAGTTTGGGGCAGTCTCCTTGTAGCCCAAACCGGCCTGGAATTATGTAGACCAGGCTGGCCTCAATCTAGCAGAGATCCATCTGCCTCTGCCTCCCAAGTGCTGGGATTAAAGGCATACAACCCATGCCCAGCTTAGCCTGTTATCTTAAGCCACATGGCTGATACCTAGTTTTCTAATCTTTCAAAAATATCAACATTCCAGGGCTAGAGAGACAGCCCAGCACTTAAGAGCACTGGCTGCTCTTGCACAGGACCCAGATTCAGTTCCCGGCACCCACATGGTGGCTCACAACCAGCTGTTCCAGAGAATCCAACACCACCTTCTGGCCTCTGCCAACACTGCATGCACATGGTGCACAGGCATACATGCAAGCAAAACACTTTGAGTTTCACCTGCATGTAAGTGCATCACATGTGCAATGCCTGCAGAAGTCAGAAGAGGATGTTGTATCCCTGGAGTTAAAGATGGTTGCTAGCTGCCACAGGGGTGCTGGGAACCAAACTTGTGACCTGAACCCTTGGGTCTTCTGCAAGAGCAGCCAGTGCTCGTAACTGCTGAACCATCTCTCCAGCTCCCAAAATAAATAAATCTTTAAAAAATGATGTATCTACACTCCTACCTTTCAGAGTCACTGTAGATTCAGAGACCACGCATGTAAATGCCCAGAACAGAGGTATTTGAAATGGTTCTCATCAAGTAGCCTGGGATCTATCATGGATAATAATCTATTAAGTCCCACCAGTGTGGATGTTTCAATCGTGTTGATACTTGCCTGATAACTAGAGGCGCTCCTAAGAACTGACAGCCCTTCTCAGTTTCTCTACAGTATATAGTATCTAAGAGTGTAAGAAACTATGGAGGGCCTAACAGTCTAAACATAGCCTACAGACAAGGAATCCTAGATTTTCTAATCTTAAATACTAAATGTTTTAAAATAGACAAGTATTTGCCCAACAGTAGCTTCAACATGAAGTCTCTCTCCTTCAGCAAAGAAATGGACTTTTGAGCAGGGCTTGGGGAGCTCCTGGAAATCCCAAATAACATCACTTTCCAATTTTTTTTTTTTTTAAATAAGGTCTCCATTACCCCAGTTGGCCTGGAACTCACTATGTATACCAGGCTGGCCTCAATCTCAGACACTGGCCTGCCTCTGCCCTGACTGCTGAAATTAAAGGTGTGCACCACACCTTATTATGTCTTTTTGGTATTTATGGATATTTTGCCTGCATGTAATTAGGTGTGCTATCTGCATGCCTGATATCCAGAGGCCAGAAGAGGGCACCAGATCCCCTGGACCTAGAATTAGACGGTTGTTAGTTGCCATGTGGGTGCTGGTAACCAAATTCAGGTCCTCTCCAAGATCAGCCAGTGGTTTTAACTGCTGAGCCATCTCTCCAGCCCACTATATCTTGGGTGTGTGTGTGTGTGTGTGTGTGTGTGTGTGTGTGTGTGTGTGTGTGTGTTTGAGGCTGGCCTCAACTTGTGATCCTCCTGCCCCCAACTCTTGAGGGCTGGGATTACAGGCATGTGTCACCACACCCAGAAAATTTCATTCCTAAATGAAGATATTAAAATCACTGAAATAGGCTTGCAAATGTGGCTCAGTGGTAAAGCACCTGCCTAACCAGTGGAAGTCCCTGGCCTCAATCTTCAGCACAAGAAGACAAAAACAAATTTTAAAAACTGTTGAGTGTCCCTAGGATGGGGCACATCACTTTTTTCCTAGCCTCAACCAGAAGTGCATGGCACAGTGAGAGAAATCATGAGCAAGGACGGGGTGGAGTGCTATTCCTACATTATCTCTACTTTTGCTATGATCAGAGAAAACTATTTCATTTAGTTTACCCTGCAGCAACAGAAGCAACCTCCTCCCAATTGATTTAGGAATTTATTCTGTCAGTATAAACCTTAAAACGCTAAAAATGAACCATGTTTGGTAGCACACACCGTTAATCCCAGCACTGGGGAGGCAGAGGCAAGAGGATCTCTGAGTTCAAGGCCAGTCAGTGCTACAGAGTAACACTGTCTCCAAAAAGAACAAAAAAAGACATTAAAAATGAAGAAATGGCCAGGCGTGGTGGTGCACGCCTTTAATCCCAGCACTTGGGAGGCAGAGGCAGGTGGATCTTTGTGAGTTCAAGGCCAGCCTGGTCTACATAATGAGTTCTAGGACAGCTGGGGCTACAGGGAGACCCTGTTTCAAAGACAAAAAAAAAGTAGAAATGTGGGGCTGGATAGTTCAGCAGTTTAGAGCACTGGCTGTCTTGCAGAGGACTCAGGTTCAATTCCCAGAACTCACATGGTGGCTAACAAGGGTCCATAGCTCCAGTTCCAGGGGATCCGACACCCCCTTCTGACCTCTGCGGGCATGGCACAACACAGGTGCAATTACATGCATGCAAGCAACACACTTATACACTTAAAAAAATAAGTTCTACAATGCAGAAATGTAGGGAAACTAGCAGGCAGTAGGGAACTCTACCATGTTTACGTCACAGACGTTTATAGCAGTCTTTGGCTCTTCTCAAGAAACCCCATTTAGCACTGATGTGCCGTTGTGTGGAAGCCAAAAGTTAACTTGGGCAGTCAATTCTCTCCTTCCACCATGTGGATTCTGGGATTGAACTCGGGCTCACCAAGCTTGGCAGCAAGTGACTTTATCTGCCAAGCCACCTTGCTAGCAGGTTTTTTTCGTTTTAAAACTTTTTTCCTCTCCCTGTTTTTACTTATTTTTATGTGTGTGAGTGTTTTACCTGCAGGTATGCACTTGTGAGTACAATGCCCACAGAGGCCGCTGGAACTGGAGTTAAAGACAGTTGTCAGCTGCCATATGGGTACTGGGAATTGAACCAAGGTTCTTTGGAAGAGCAGCCAGTGCTCTTAACTGCTGAGCCATCTCTCCAGCCATACTTAAAACTTTTAAAATAATCACTAAATACTATTTCAGGGCCCCAGGTTATATCCCTAATTAGTACTTTATTACACCTAATTAGGAATATTTGAGGAAATGTATAATTATACGCAGTATTTACCTTCAGTGTTAAACATCAACCAACACTTGATTAAACAACACCCTCTCAACATAGACACAGACCACAACTTTACAGAGGTTCCCTACAATAAAATATAGCACTTTGCTCTGCGAGGCTCATTTACAAGCATCAGTTAACAGAGAATGGATCAGAGAGGGTGCAGTTCACACACACAATTATTTTAAACCCCTAGAGCATGTAAGTGTGTGCTGCAAGATATGTAATGGAATCAGAGGTCAGGAAAGCCTGGATACCATACTGCCAATACTGCCATGTTTGAGAAAGTCAAATCAGATTCAAAACAGTTCTGTGGGAAAAGGGGGTTGGGGGGAATCAAGGCCATACACGGAAAGAATATCCCCAAAGCAGCATTTATTTACCCTTTTAATTCCAAAACATTTATTTTAGAAGTCTGGCATTTCATAATCACCCATCTTGATTGACATAGGTTGACATACATGATGCTGTCAGGATACACAAGAACAATAGCCAAAGAGTTACAAAAAAATAAATCCATGATTCTTAATCACAACCAAAAAAAACAAGTTACACGTATCAAAACTTTAGATGCATTGCATTGAAAAGAATGTCTGTGCACAACATAATTTAAAGAGGCAAAACAAGGCGCTACTGAAACCTCACACTGAACAGTCTACTACAGCTGATGGAAAGGAGCAAGTTGTCTCTGTCAGTTTCCCATTAGCTGAAGAAAGAAGGGGAAGGGTTGGATTCATTTTGCATGCACAAGATGTACTGCTTAACAAAACGCTATCAGCTTGTTTGAAATATCAGCCATAGCCTGTGTTGGCTAACTCTCTAAACTCTTCGATTACTGTCACCTAGATTTGCCATAGATCAATAGGCATAGTAAAATGCCTCATTCAGAACACACTTCTCTGCACAATTCAAAAAGGGAGCTCCTGTGGGCTCAAAGGAACCATCAGTCCAGCAATGCCCTTGAAAGTTTACCTGAAACTGCTTCCCAAGGGACAGGAGCAGATCTGAGAAGCTGTGCTGCCAATACAGAGAGGTTTAGCACTGGATATAATGACTGTGGCAGGGAAGAATCGGTGATGATGGGGGTGGTGGGTGAAGGGAGGGCCAGGGGCCTGACGATCTTCAGTTGCCTTCTCCTGCTTCTTCATCCTGCTGGTCGCTCGTCCAGAGGGTGAGGTTGTCTCGCAGCAACTGCATGATAAGGGTGGAGTCCTTATAGGAATCCTCGTTTAATGTGTCCAGCTCAGCTATGGCATCATCGAAGGCTTGTTTGGCTAAGAGGCAGGCCTGCTCGGGTGCATTCTGGATCTCATAGTAGAACACAGAGAAGTTGAGGGCCAGGCCCAGCCGGATAGGATGTGTTGGCTGCATGTGCTCTTTGCTGATTTCAAAGGCTTCCTTGTATGCTGCCTCCGAAGCTTCAACCACACTGTTTTTCTTCTCCCCAGAAGCCACCTCTGCCAAGTAGCGGTAGTAATCGCCTTTCATTTTCAGGTAGAACACCTTGCTCTCATACTGGAAATCATTGCAGTTCTTGATGAGAAACTTGTCAAGCAGTGCCAGGACATCATTGCAAACTGTCTCCAGCTCTTTCTCAATCTTCTCCCGGTAAGCTTTAACTTTCTCCAACTTCTTTTCATTTCCATCAGCCATGGTTTTCTGCTCAATGCTACTGATGACTCTCCACGAAGATCGCCTGGCACCAACTACATTCTTGTACGCCACAGAGAGGAGATTTCGATCTTCATTGGAGAGAGGTTCATTCAGCTCTGTCACCTGCAAAACACCAGAGATAAACATTGAGAGCAAAGCCTGAGGATCTTGGAAATCATCCTTTCAACATAATTGACAATCTTTCTCAAGAACAGACTGTGAAGTCAGGCACGGTGGCACACGCTTTTGATCACAGCACTTAGGAGGACATGACAGGGCCCTGGGAAACTCCTAATTTAAGTCTTATGTAAGATGCTGTTTTGAGAACTGGAGAGATGAGTCAGTAGTTAAGAGTGTGTGTTGCTCTTGCAGAGAACCAGAATTTTGTTCCTAATACCCACATCAGGAAGCTGGAAACCATCTGTCCAAGGATCCAACCCCTTTAATGGCCTCTGAGGGTACCCACACCCATAAATACATACATAAATAAAAATCTTTAAAAAAAAAAAAAAGCTGTTTTCATTTTGTAGAGGAATGGTCATATAAGAATTACAGAAGGGCATTATGGTGTTGGCACACAATTCTGAAGACTGCCCTATGTGGTTATTCCCCACAGATATTCCCAACCCCTCCCCCAAACCAAAATGAACAATGGATTACTAAATGCCCCTAGACTCTGCTAAAATGAAGCAAAGTTACATAGCAGCCATCTTTTTGTCCAGACCTATGTGACTGGAACCAAGATGGCCCGAGAATCTGGAAGTACTAATTGCTTTAAATAGGAGTTAAAAGCTTCATCAGCTGGGAGCTGGAGAGATGACTCAGCGGTTAAGAACACTGACTGTTCTTGCAGAAGACCCGGGTTCGAATCCCATCACCCACATGGCAGCTAACAACTGTCCGTAACTCCAGTTTCAGGGGCTCCAACAGCCTCTTCTGTCCTCCGTGGGCATTGCACGCCACGGGTGCACTTAACCTACATGCAGGCAATACATGCATACATATAAAAATAATAATTTTTTTAAGTTTCATCAGCTATAACTTTGTTTTCTATGATGCCAACTCCAAGTGAACCAGCTGTACATTTAACAGACAGACCATTAGAATTTGCTGCAGGTTGAACTGCACCCCTCCCCGCAAACTTATGCTGAAGTCCAATGTCTGGTACCTCTTAATGTGACCATATCTGGAAGTAGGGTCTTTCAGATGTTAAGTCATTAAATCCAATGACTGGTGTCCTTATAAGGAAAGCAAGATTTGGAGAGGAACAGATACACAGGCACAGAACACCATGTGACAATAGAAGCAGCGACTGGAATGATGCCTTTATAAGCCAAGAACACCAAGTGTTGCCAGAAGCCACCAGAGGCTGAGCAGCAAGGAAGGATGCTTCCCTAGGGTCTTCAGAGGAAGCACTAGCCTCCAAATCTTTAAGAGAAAAATTTTCTATTGCTTTAAGCCACCAATCTGTGGTACTTTATTTCAGGAGCTCTAGAAAACTAATATAGACTTAAAAATCAAAAAGTCCAAATTTGGGCCTAAGCAAAGTTACTAAACTCACCTGCAACCTGCAACATATCCTCTTCACAAACACGCATGGGTGGTTCTTAATAGGACCTACTAGTAAAGGTCTCTAATTTTATTTTACATTTAATTTTTTTTTTGTACAGTGTGTGTGTGTGTGTGTGTGTGTGTGTGTACACATGTATACCATGGCACACATGTGAAGGTCAGAGGACAACTTGGAGCATTCTCTACTTCTACCATGAATGTCCCCGGGATCAATCTCAGGCTTGGTGGTAAGTGCCTTTACCACACTGAACCATCTTGTCAGCCCACAAGGTTTTCTTAACTTTAGGGGGGGGGGGGACAGAACAAAACACTTAGGAAGCCATTAAAAAAGGTATTATGTAAACTGAAGTATAAGGACAAGAACTTCTCATTGATAAGGAATGCCAAATTCAAATTCAATGAAGAAAATTACTAAGCGCAAATTCAAACAGACATGTTTAAAAGGCTGAGCAGCAGAGATTCAGAAGCTTTCATATTAATGATTTACAGAAAGAATTTGTGGTTTGAGAACATGAGTAACAAACATAATCATCTTCTGTAGAAAGTAGAAAGCTTGGCTAAGTTTTACAAGGTGAAATAATCATCTGAGTCTCCTTCTAGGCAATTTTTGTCCCCAAACCCCAGATAGGACAAAAACATCAGCCCCTCAGCTCATTTCCAGGACCCCTACTCTTGCTGTAAATCCTCATCCAGGATTGTACGTACCCTCCTTGGCCTACTCTTAATCAAATCCCACTTCTCTTCAGTGTGGTCTTTGACCCAGGACAGCTTCCACACCAGCCCAGCCAGGCTCCTTACTCCTTTCTCACACATATCAGTAGTCTCCACAGTCCTCAATGAGGTCTGCCCAGGCCAGCAAAATCTCCACTAATCCAAAAATCCATGCCCCCTTCAAATCCAGTTGAAGATTTGTGACATCCCCTATCTTGTTTCCTCCTCCAGTAAGTACCTTTAAACATCTACATTGTTCACTGGAAATACTTTGTAGATACTGTTTAATAATTTAGTCTCTTTCTAAATCAAAGTTCTACCTCACTCTGACAAACTCCAGAATGCTTAATCCTACTGCCTGACACACTTCTCTAAAGCTCTATTCAATAAAAGAACAGAATTTGAAGAGCTGTTTAGAGCTTACAATAATTAACACCAACCAAGGCCAACTGACATTAAAATGCAAATGATATCCTAAGGAGTCTTAGTATACTTCAGACTGTGACTAAGGAGGCTGCTGTTTTAGGACTGTTACAGAGAGGTACCAAGGTAACCAGAGAAATAATCAAAATTGAGTGCACATCTAAAGTACATTTATAGATCACATACTGCGTGTAAGGGGCAGCGTAATTACCAAAACCCAAGACACATCAGTTTTGTCTGACCTACCTGTGTGACCTCAAATCATAACCTTACTTCAAATCATAACCTTTTGAGACATCACAAGTTAAATATAGTAACAACTAGGCCTGGTGGTGTATACCTGCAATCCCAACATTCAGGAGGCTGAAGCAGGAGAATCACCAATACCAAGAGCGGCCTGACCTAAAATTCTATCTTTAGCCTTTTATCTCGGTGCTTGGGAGAGAGAGGCAGGCAGATGTCTGTGAATCCCAGGCCAGTCGAGACTACATTGTGAGACCCTGTCTCAAAAAACAGAGGAAAGGATCCCAAATGATCCCCCAAGCATCCATGAGTTCCAATACTTCTCTTGAGTACCAACAAAAGGAAGAATAAAGTCTGAGGTTTATTTAATCCTATTAGTGTAAATGAAGTTGATGTATATGTGCTGGTTTCAGGAATTCATAGAAACGTATTTTTTCCCCACCAGGAATAAACTGCCAAAAAGGCTACCAGGCAATATTTAAAATGACAACTTCACAAGAAAAATCACTGAGTATTAGTGTTTATGTAACAAGCATCTGGTTGCCTGCCAGTCTGAATGAATCACTATCAGCATCAGCTGAGAGTGACTAACAAAACTTAGCAGGCAAACATCGTTCTTATAACCCCAGCCAAAGCCTAACTACGAAACAGCAGGGTACATTTAAATATAGTATATTTAATACTCCCGGGTCATTCCGTAGTTAACAAAAGGAAATGTAAGGAATGAAGACAGTTTACTACATGTTCATTAATTAAATAAAACTGAGGGGACTAAGGAGATAGTTCCGTCCTTAAAGTTCCTGCCACATAAACTTGAGAATCAGAGTTCAGATCCCCTACATAAACAGCAGGGCATGGTGGCATGCTCTTGTTGGGGAACTGGTACAGTGAGACCCTGTCTTACGTAAATAAACAAATGGAAAAAAAAAAAAACTCAGTTCCTCCAACATTGGGAAAGCACAGACCCCAAAATTCAAATAGCCCATTAAAAAAGACAAGTCAGGGCTAGAGAGATGGCTCAGAGGTTAAGAGCACTGACTGCTCTTGCAGAGGACCTGGGTTCAAGTCCCAACACGTGGTGGCTATGAACCATCCTTAACTCCAGTTCCAGGGGAATCTGAAGCCCTCTTCTGACATCTGCAGCACTGCGTGACACAGGTGCACTCACATACATGCAGGCAATACACTCATACACATAAAAATAAAATAAAATGAGTCAGTCTTGACTGGTAACACACATGCAGAACACCTTCACTAACATTAGTTAGTACTAGTTGCCAAGAACAGAAGAGCCAGAGGACAAGAGCCATCTTACACTGCACTAAGCAAAAGTGACACTGGCAGGCTACACAGCACAACAGGAAGGAGCAAGATCCTCTGCCAGCCCCCCCCCATGCCACCTACCACAGTCACACAGCACTCACAGGATGGGATTACTGTCCTCAAACACAGGCCCCCTAACGGTTTCGACTGGAAATACAAAGACTATGATTCTCAACCAGTTTCCTTTCCACTCCAATACCAAGGCTACAATATTCACTTCTGCCACACATCAGCTACCCTCCCCACAGCCACTCTGAGCTCTAAGCCTGCACATGACTACTTCTCTGCATGCAGCCCCACCTCTGTTCTAAGCCTTTCTTGCTCTCCTGCCCAGCTCCTTTAATCCTTACACCCTTCATAAAAACGTTCCTATTTATAAAAGCCATTCTCCCCATTTCTTCTAAAAAACTCCATGCCAGTGATATCCTTACCACAGACTTTGGCTACAGCAACTCCCAAACCCAGGGCAGTGGCTTCACCCATTCTCTGCTCTGGGACTACACAGCACTATTAACAGTCACAAACAGGACCAGAGAGCTGGTGCAGGCGTTAAAGGCTCAGGCTCACAACCAAAAGTCACAAATAACCAATCTGCTGCTAATTCATTTATCTTCCTTTGACACCATTTGCTTACTCAGAAATATCTGGGGGCTTCCTCCCACTACTCATAAGGCAATAAATTGTGTTTGTCAACAAAAATAGGCCTACTGCCAAAAACAGAACAGTGACTATTCAGAAAAACTTAAAGATACTAATCTGAGAGATATCCAATATCAAAAATAATACTGAGCAAACAAAACTGCCACAGGAGCCAGGCATGGTAAGCCAGGCTTGTAATCCCAGCTACTAAAGAAGCTGAGGCAGGAGGATTCAAGTTCCACTGGGCTACCATAGCAAGGTCAAGGCTAGCCTGAGCCAACTGAGACTCTGTTGCAAAAAGGAAAAAAAGAAAAAGATAAAGGGCTAAGTGAATATAAAGCCCAGCATTAAAGTGCTTGCATAGTATGCCTAAGGTCCTGGGTATCCCCAGAAGCAAGTGGGGAGGGCACACATGAATTGACAGTCTAGTGCTGTCAGGAGTAATGTTAACTGTTTGGAAAGGGTGTACACAGCTACTGTCTCATCCTTTCTATTTACCCACATCCATACACTATTGACAGGCTTACTTTTGATATATCATTAACAGAAAACAATTTTAACAATTAGATTAACCTAACTAACATTTAACATCTTTAAACGTCTTTAGCAAAGCCCATGTTTAAAAAATAATAAAGGTAGACCAATAAGTTTTATAATTCTTTCCCAAAATTAATATCAAAAAGGTGAAGAGCCTGTTGAAGGTCACTTTCTACAGACAACTGCAAAACTGCCCATCAGGGCCTAGCTGAGCACGTGACCCACCTTCACCAGGGCAAGGCTGCAGTTGTTAGGCCACAAAGCAAACTAAACTTCAAGGTCAGAGCAGACAAGTACTCATCTACCCTAAGGTTAATGTCAGTTACTCTCCTATTGTTAACAGACTGTCTTTGCCTCGCTCTTGACACTACTGAACATTTTCAATAGTGGGGACTGCAGGGATTAAATCAACCTCAAATGAATGCATGCTACTGTCCCTGGAGGCACCAGGACTGGCAGTTTCAGAAGTCCTGCCAGGTTCTGATCATGGAAGTGCCAACACCCAGAGCAGCAGAAGAGAACACAGCAGAAGCAAGGAGGGAAACACCAGAATGCAGGCAGCAGGGAGCTTTCCTTAGCAGACTAGAGACGGACACCTTGGGGCCCAGTGGCTTACAAAATACACTCAAGTCAAGATGGAGGAACAAATGACAGAACAATCAATCTCTTAAAATACAACGTGTGCATTTACATTCATATGTCCAGGTACACACTGTGGCAGGGAGGCCAGGGAAAAACCTTGTGTTGTTCCTCCAGCTTTTGTTTGTTTTTTTGAGGCAGGCTCCCTCAGTGGCCTGAACCTCACCAAGTAGTCTAGGCTTGATGGACAGTGAGCCCTGAGGGATCTGCCTGTGTTTGCCTCCCCAGCACTGGATTACAAGCAGGTACTCGCCACCATGTCTGGATTTTGTGTTTTAACATGAACTCTGGAATAGCAAGTCCTCATGCCTGCAGTGAGCACTTTACTGGCTGAGCCATCTCCCAACTTTACAAAGAAAATTTAACACCATACTAAATCCAACATAGCTGGGGAACTCAAATGTGTTTTTTGCTTTTTAGTCTTTGAGGCAGGATCTACCCTGAAGATCTCAGAGATCCATCTGCCTCTGCCTCCCAAGTGCTGGGATTAAAGGTATACACTACCATACCCAGCTAAATTCAACCAAATCTCAACTTACTACATTAAAATACTCCTGGCCTTCAGGAAAAGTAAGTCACATTCAGACTAGACCTACATATTTCCCATCTATACCAGTTCCAGTGTTGCTAAGACAGAAGAGGTAGATTCTGTTTAATTAAACTTGGCAGATGGTTTACAGCCAGTAAGTAAAATTGTTTAGTAAGTCTGCTTATGTAAAGTAACTGGAACAATGGCCAACATAGCAGAATGTACACCAGAAACTATTCCCCCAGCTTCACGGGAAATTACCATACAACGGTCAAAGTGAGAACTCAAAATTCAAGTTCTAATTTTGGCCTCACAACTAACCATGACAAAATTAAGCTCTAGCCTCATCTGTAACATGGAATTACTAACAGGACCTATTGAAACCTGTCTTAATGGTTACATGAGGGCTGAGGGGGCCTGCTCAGTGGTAGAGCATGTGCTTAGGTTACATCAAGCCCTGGAGTTTGATCCCTAGCAATACTAACTGATAAATTAATTCATAATTTAAAATAATTCAGAAAAACTCAGAAATTAGTATGGATTGAAAAAAACAGGTACATGAAATAACAGCTATCATTTAATGGATACCTAAGTAAAATACACTTGCTGAATATAGTATGAAAAACACTGCAGTAGCCCTCTTTTTTTTTTTTTTTGAGCCAAGGTCTCCCTGTGGCCCCAGCTAGTCTGGAACTCAGTATGTAGACCAGGCTGGCCTGAGATCCGCCTGCTTCCACCTCCTGAGTGCTAGGATCAAAGGCATGCACCACTATGCCCAGTATATTTTTTCAGTCTGTCTAGCTCAGGCTTGTCTTGAACTCAAAACAATCCTCCAACCTCAGCTTCCCAAGTGCCTACACCACAATTCTAAAGGAAAAGTACACTACAGTGTACTTCTAATATAAAATCCCAAAGAGCAATTTTTAAAAATGTAGTGGGGTTCCTGAGGGAACTCTTCAGGGGCTAATTTAGGAACCGAATTACAGAAATAAAAATTCTTAATTTTAGGGCAGCAAAGCTACTATGTACCTGTTTGCTCCCTGAAGTACTTTTTTTAAGGTTCTAGGGATAAAAGTCAGAGTATGCTAGGCAACTGCTACTCCACAGAACTGCACCCCACCCCAGAGTGCCTTCTACTGAAACTATTACATGAGTAATCCAATGTCTGCTTCCTTCCTTAGCTCATAAATGATAAAGAATTACATATTCCTTTTCAAGAATTTGTTTTGCCTCATACATGAATATGTACCACATGTATGCCTGGTACCTGTGGAGGTCAGAAGAGGGCACTAGATCCCCTGGAACTGGAGTTTCAGGTGGTTGTGAGCCACCACGCAGATGCTGGGAACTGAACCAGGGTCTTCTGCAAGAGTAGCAAGTGCTCTTATTGCTAAGCCATCTCTCCAGTACTGAGAATTACATTTTCAAAGTCCAGTGCATAGAAAACAGGAACCCCTAGTTTTCATGTATTTAAATAGTTTTCAGATTTCATGGTGACAACTTTGGTACACCTTAAAGCCCCACAGGATCACATCTCACCCTGAGCCATTCAGTGGTGCTCCCCTCTTAGATACCACCTGCTCCTTTCCTCCCTTCCCACAGTCTTACAGTTGTTGGGAACAAGAGTCTTTTACCATTGTTTGGATCTTTTGCCTCTTCCTCTCCAACTCACATCCTTAAATGCAGTTTTGTTTCCTGCACTTAAGATTTCTACAGATATTCCTCAAATCATTCCAACATTTCTCACTATTCTCTGCCAATACTGTAAGAGACTGTAGAATAGCTGGTGTGGTGGCACAAGCCTGTAATCCAAGCATTCAGGAATAGAAGCAAGAGGATCCTGAGTTTGAAGTCAGCTTGGACTTCACAGTAAGATTCAGACTATACAGCAATACTAAAACTTTAATGCCCTATCATTTCTGAATTTTCTAACTTCACAATCACCTATGACTCAGGGGAATGGAACACGAGACATGACTAGATTGTGTCTACCCACTATTCACTGGAAACCTATAGTTTCTTTTTCTTTCCTAATGTCACACAGTCCTATGCAGTAACATTTTAACCTCAGTTAATAAGCTTACTTCAGCGTTCACACTTTTACACTCCACGTTAAGTTACTAGGTGTAAGAACAGGGAGAGTTTGAAGATATTATGCTTCTTTTCAAAAACATTTGTTGACTTTATGAGTTGAGGCAGGAGTTATGGTCTTCAACTGATTTTAGACACCACCACTGTTTCTAGTATGTGTATTGTGTGTGTCTATGTAGTGCTGGGGATCAGAAGCGGGGCCTTGCACATGCTAGACAACTGCTTTACCACTGAGCTACATCCTCAGCCCAGAGGATTTTCCTTAAAGATTACCAACACTGTCCTCCAGGTGACACTGCTGGATTAAGGAACATCATTATAGGCAGGCAATATGATTAGAAAGCCATTTAAATTAAGAAAGAAATAGAAACAAGTTAGAAGGCAAAGACAAAAACTGACTTGTTACTAACACCAAAATTCCTAGTTTTATTCTTCAGACAATCTGAAGCCAGGAGATTTAAGTTTCAAGGTCAGAGTCACAGCATCTGATCATCCCATCAAGCCTAATACCCCGCTCCACGCTCTCTACAACAGTATATTTACCTGCCTTCCCACTGGGCTGAAGAAAGCCCACATAAACCCAGAGGGAAGCTAGGCATGATGGTATACACCTGTGATCCCAGCATCTAGCAGGTAAAGGCAGAAGGACCTGGAGTTCAAGACCAGCCTTGTCTACATTAGTGCATTTGAGACCAGCCTAGGATACATGAGACCCTATCTAAAAGAAGCCAACAACAACAAAAAACATAATACTAGAATTCACTCTTCCTAAAAGCTCTAAGGTTTATATTATTGAAGAATGTGTAGCCCCATTAACATGAAGAATTTCTTCTGCAAACTCTAACTGCAAAATGAGATTGTTCTCCATTTACCAGTAAATACACTCCACTAATTTAGATCATAGTTCCCATCCCACCCCAATCTTATTTTTTTTAACAAGCGTTAACTTGGAATGGTTTATCACAAATCTGATACAGAGTTTAAATTTTTCAGTGCTGGTTTTTCCAACTGATGAATCATTTCAAACATGATTATAAATTTCCAATATACTCAAGGGTTCACCAGTTTGCAAAATGTTACCTTAATGCCTCTGAGAACATCTGTGGACAAAGGTGGGGAACTGCAAAAAAAATACATTTTTACAGCTCACTTATGAAAGTCAGACTGCCTCTTTTCTTTAACCCCCCTCTGCTCAAGCTGTATTTTGTTCTAGTAACATCTCTTCATTCTTTCCTTACTTTCCATCTCAACTCCCTTGGCCTTCTGATAGCTACAGATATCAGACAGCCATTTTCCCTTCACCTCAATTTATCCTCCTCTAAGCCTCATCCCTTCTCTTCAACATCTGTATTTCTCAAAGGGCTCCCAACACTGCAGCCTTCAATCACTGCTCACAGGGCCAGCAAAGGCCTCACCCAACTGTCCTGAGGCCTCATGGTTCTTGCATAACCAGAACCATTCAGTGACTTGCCATGTGGATAGATGTGGCTTTTTTCTAAGGGAAATTAAACTTTAGGGTCCTTTCCAAGGGACTTTAGGAATCTCAGGCCTGTTTCCAAAAATCTGTTAGAGTCCCCAGAATTGTGGAAATTGGGATCACCAATGAATTTAGCACAGCTGCTGTGCAAACTCACCTCATTGAACATGTGGCAGGACACTAGAAAAAAGACTGCTTCATTTTCGCTCTCACCTCGAGAATCTTAAATGTTGACCTCAATTCTGTATTTCATTTAATATCAAAGTCAGTTTTCCAAAGGGGGGGACCCTTGGACTTGTTGGGGTTTTTTTTGTCTTTTTGAGACAGGGTCTTCCTGTAGCTCCAGCTGCCCTGGAACTCACTATGGGACCAGGCTGGCCTCGAACTCACAAAGATCCGCCTGCCTCCGCCTCCCAAGTGCTGGGATTAAAAGCGTGTACCACCACACCCAGCGGACTTGTAATTTTTAAGAAATTCCTTCAAAGGCTGGCCATGGGACATATAAGCTACAAACCAAGGCAGTAATTCTCAAACTTAAACCAGCTAAAAGCTGCCCAAGATCTGGTTAAAATGCTTATCTGAGTGTCACCGCCAAAATATTTGAGTAATTAGGAGATCTAAGGTGGAATGCAAGGCGACCCTCCCAGGTCCCAGAAGTTACCCCTAGACTAACAAAGCAGTTGGCCAGTAGTACCACCGTGACCTTGACACAACGAGAAGATTCGTCCTAGGAGTACGCGAGGAGACAAGTCTACAAGGACTGGGCGACCAGAACTCACACGCAGGTAGTGTCTAATCCACCGTATTTGCTAGGGTGTGGCTGGGCACTGCTCCACCGGAAATCGGGCTGCAGAATCCATCTACGCGGGTCTCGGGGCTGCAAAAGCACCCAGGTTCGCTGCATTTACACCCCAGGCAGACATGCTGCATCGAACCCGGGGCTACAGCGTCGGGACCCGCACCCTCCTCCACGTCCAGGACGGAAGGAAGCGGGTCTGCGCACACAAAGCCGGCCCGAGGCGTGCAAAGGTGGACGAGAACCCATCCCGCCAGCGGAGTAAAACACGTCGGTTCTGCACCAGCTTCGGGTCGGGGCAGAGAAAACCAGAGACAGGCTCGGCTAACGGATGCGTCTTTATTAGCAGTTGGTGCACGATGGAGGGGGTCGCGAGCCCCCGGGGCCAGTGGACCAGTGTGGAGGCTGGAACGTGGCTTCTCGCCTTTCCTCGGGCACCCCCCTCCCCCACCGATGCTCCTACCGGAGCTCCAGCAGGGACGAGGCAACCCCTGCCCGGTATTCCCCAAGGGGCTGCCCGGGGAGACCCCGCCCCGGCCGGGCCTCAGGAAATGGCGCGAGCCGGGCAGCGGGCGGCGCCCAGCCACAGCGCGCGCGCTCGGAGGGAGCCGCCCGCCGCGCCCCGCCGCCCCGGCCCAGCATCAGGTCCCCTGGCTCCCGGCGCGCTCACCGCCTTCATGGCGGAGGCCATGTCGTCGTAGCGCTCCGCCTGCTCGGCCAGCCGCGCCCGCTGCAGCAGCTGCTCTCGGTCCCCCATGTCGCTGGCGTCTCGGCCCCGCACCGCTGGCTCGTTCGCCCGCCGGTCCGCTTCCCGGTCGCTTCGGAGGCCGCCGCCGCGCACGCGCACTGGCTCGCCGGCTGGCGGGAGGCTGCAAGGCAGACGGCGCGACCGCTCGCGCCCTCTCGCTGACTGGCTCCACGCGCTGTGGCTAACGCCGCGGACGCCGCGGAGGGAGGACAGGCGGCACGGTTGAGGGGGGCGCGGGCGGGGGGCGGACTCGACCACGCCTGCGCAGTGGGAGCAGCCAGGCGGCAGAGGCGGGAGTGGAAGGGGGAAGGGCGGGCCGGCCCCAACGGTCTTTTTTAAGGTGACGTCACCTACTATAAATAGCAGCGGCAACCGCCCCGCGGGAGCAGCGCAGGCGCATTTGGAGTGCTGCAGTTTACCACCGCAAAGTTGGAGGTTGGGGAGACCCGTGGTGGACAGTGCTCTGCCGGAGGCCTGGGCGCGGTGCTGGTGGCTTCACAGGCCGCGCATTGTCTTGGCCCAGAACTGGGTTGGGCAGGATTCGGCAACCAAGTGACCCCATGTGTGGAGAAGTCGGGGTACGGCGTTCCCGGTGGTTCCGCCCAATTGGGTGGTGCGGCCACACCCAGCATCTAAATCGTACCCTTGGGGGACAGGTCGACAGCCCTACTAGCATCCTCCAGACCTACCAGCAGCTGGCCCCACACTGAGCCTTTGCTGGCATTACCCTGTTTAATACAACCCACTCATGGGGCACAGCAGGTTCCCCAGTTTACAAAGCCAAAACGCAAATCCAAGCATGGGCCACCGCTCTCATAATTCTGGGAGAATGGAAAGTTGGAGGTCTGCCTGGGCTCCATGCAAGTTCAACACCAGCCTAGTCAACTAAGGGAGACATTATTTCGAATTTTCTAAAGGGAGTTGGGGATTGTAGCTCAGTGGTATAGTGTTTCCCTAGCATGAATGGGAGCTTGAGTTCATCTCCAGTGGGGGAAGGAGAGCAAAAATGGAAAGAAAGTTCAGTGATTTACTCAAGGTTACACATCCTGTATGTGGAGGGACCAAAAGCTGAGTTCAGTATCTGACTGGACTTAACTCCTCTGGCAAGGAGGAGGAGGAAACGCCTGGTCAC
The DNA here is from genome assembly GCF_000622305.1 of Nannospalax galili. Lineage (NCBI taxonomy): Eukaryota > Metazoa > Chordata > Mammalia > Rodentia > Spalacidae > Nannospalax > Nannospalax galili. The sequence continues at coordinate 564,252 of NW_008344750.1, forward strand.
TAAACCCCTCCCTGTCATTCTGTGCTGAGGGTCCCTGGGCTGGGCCTCAGGACAAGCTAAGATAACCTCAATGACGAAAACAGTCTAAGTGAACTACAACACCCCCATGTCAGCACAAGAGAAGGGGCCTTGGGCTCCCTGAGGTTGTGTGTGTGTTGTGTGTAAAACTTAAAAATTTTAGTCATTTGGGGGGGAGCAGTGAGCATGGAGATGTCCAGTCATCCGCCTCATACCTCACACAGACCAGTTAGCATAACTTCTTGCACTGCTTGTGTCTCAGGGTAAGCCAATCTCTAGAACTGTCTTTTTTTTTAATTTTTAATTATATTTGGGGGGGGGCATGAGGACAACTTTGGGAAGTATGTTCTCTCCTTCCACCACATGAGTCCCAAATACATGGAACTCAGGTCTTCAGGGTTGGCTGCAAATGCCTTTACCCACTGAGCCATCTCCTTGGCCCCTTGTTTTGTGAGGATTTTTCATTTGCGGGTTTTGTTGTTTTGTGATTATTTTTTAATACAAGTTCTCTTGCTTTGCCAGGAACTCTCCAATTAGACTAGGTTGGCTGGTCACTGAACCTTTGCGGGAGCGAGGAAGACAAGGTATTAGGGTACAACGTAGACAAAGACTTAGCAGTAAGAAAGCAAAATCTGGAAACACTACAGTCTCAGCTAACTTTACTTCCCACTGTTGGATCTATCTTCTCATTCTTCCCAGCTTTTGTTTTTATTCTTCAAGGTCCAGGGCAGAGGCTGTATCTTACTTCTGGAGATACCAAGGTATGGAGCATGCAGTAGATGTGCAATAAAAATCTCAGTTAACTGGAGCTGTAGAGGTAGCTCCGTGTAGGGAAAGTGCATGTGCCTGAGTTTGGCTCCCTGGGGCTCAAGGACCAAACAAGCCTAAGTGATAGAGGATTAAACCTCCATGAAGATGGTGTTGCAATGACAGGATGGGGATGGGGATGAGGGCAGCACTGCATGGAAGGGAGCTCCTGACGTCCTTCCATCTCTTAAAGAGTCTACAGCCCTTAAGCCTTTCTGACCATCTTGGAACTGAGATTGGTTGACAAACAGTGAAAACTGAGTGGGCCTGGAGCAGTCTGAATAATGAGTTTTAACATGCACTACAGTTTGAATATTCTTCCCTGAAAAGCATATGTCCAGAGCTTTCTTCCCAGTACAGCAGGGAGGTGGGGCCTGATGGGAAGTGTTTAGGTCATGAAGGCTCCTCCTCTGTGAATGGATTAATAACAGAAAAGGGTTTGGAGAGAACTGTCTTGGACCTCCTTCTGTTTTGTTTTGTTCTTCCATCTCCTGCCAAGGGGTGATGCAGCAAGAAGGCACTCACAAGAAGCCAAGTGTGTGCCTGCTGGTATCAGACCCCTGGGCCTCAGCCCCCAAACTGTGGGGTGAAGACATTTCTTTATAAGTCACCCAGTCTGTGGCTTTGTTATAGCAGTAAAAAATGGCAAGAAACGGCACTTTGGTTCTCAATGCTCTTCTTTCCTTCTCTACTTTTATATTTCCCGATTGTCTTTCCACCTGGCATTGTTGGTTCTGCCTGACTACATCTAGCCAGTCTTCTTGGCTGCCAGAGGCCTCTGTTATCAAAGTCCAAAGACACTTCATAGTCCTCACCTCCCTGGACCTCTTGGCTGCCTGGTCAGCTGATGCCCTTCCCTCTTTGACGGGTCTCTTCTTAGCTTCCATGGCCCTGCACTCTCTAGGCACCCTTCTGCTGCTCTGACCTCTTTTGTCTGTAGTGTGGGCTTGCCTTCCAGCCGGCCCTGAAATGCTGGTGTTCCTCCAGGCTCTTATTGCAGCCCTTCTGTTTCTACTAAGCTTATCTCAGGCTGCCCTCCATGGCCACTCTTAAAGGAAAGTGATTCTTCACCATATTCCCAGCACTGAGTCAAGTGCTCTGTAAAAAAATTTTTTTTCTTCAAGATATTCCTGCAAGGTAGGTACAATTCCTATTTCCAGTTTATAGTTGAGGAAACTGGCTCAGAAATGTTCCATGACTTGAACAAAGTCACATAGCTAGAAACTGGCAGAACCAACACTACTCCACCAGATGGCCTCTGCACTGCCCCTGATGGAAGCTGAGAAGGGATGAGAGGGTTGCTCTCTTTCAGGGTCAAACCCTAAGAAGTTTGTGCAGGTTTCCGAATCTGTAGCCTGCACACTCTTACCAGCACCCTTCCTCTTTGTCGCAGAGAGACAACCAAAAGCTCCAAGCTGCCAACTCCTCAAAGCCTGCACAGCCTGGTAACCTCCGGGGACATACCATCTGCTCCCGGGGCTTCCAGTCCTATCAATAAACATGGCCTTAGAACAACTCAAATAAATCCCCTGAGCAAAACGAAGAGACAAAGGATTCATGCCAAACACCTTGCATTGCTAGGGTTCAGAACTGTCCCTAGCTCAGGAACCACCTCTGTGTCTTCACCTGGTACAAAGTCTCAGGGTACAGAGCAAAAACTCACCTGACCTCCCAGCATGTGTGGGGTGCCCTGGAGGGGAAGGAACATCATTCCAGATGAGTTCAAATCCCACTCTGCCAGTTTACCAGCTGAGTACCCTTGGGCAAGCCACATGGATATAGGTCTAATAACCACCTCTGTTTTTTCATTTTTTTTCTTTTTTTTTATTTGGATTTTTGAAGCAGAGCCTCATTGTGTAGTTCATGTAAGCCTCAAACTCATGGCAGTCCTCCTGTCTCAACCTCCCAAGTGCCGGAATTACAGACATGTGCCACTACACCTGGCTCCACAGGTATTAAGGCTCCTGAAGGGATTCCAGGCATGTGCGATGTATCTGTATGGTGCTGGCTTAGGAAAAGCACCAACCATCCCAGTGCTATCATCCCTTGCTGTGCCCCAGAGCCACGCTAGGATTGCTCCTCAGGCGGGACTGGATTTCCAAAGCATTGCCAGAAACCTCCACTAGAATGCAGTGAATAGGTGACCCAGAAAAGGTGCGTCCTGGTTTTTGGGTCCTTCCCCCTCCCCTTCTCAGATACTCTGGGACACTGGGAACTGCCTGAGAAGTCTGGGCACCAAGGGACACATTACAAAGAAGACCTGGTATTATTCCAAAGAGATGGCAGTCACTTTGTTGGCATGGTTACCATCTTGTGCTTAGCATCACCAAGATAGCCCCCTTCTCAATGCAGGCTGCTTGCTGCCAAGGTGACTCTTCTGAGTCCCCCATCAATGATAATACCACCATCAGTAACAGCATCAACAACAGCTTGTGTTTATCAATCCCTTACACTTGTCTTGGCTGCAAGGTAGTAGCTTTACCCCCAAATATCTCTTGAGTCCCTGCTTGAATAAATATTATTACTCCCAAATATTTCTGAGTACCTGCTTGTATAAATATTATTACCCCTTCCCCATTGTATGGCTAGGGAAACTAAGACCTAAAAAGGTCAGATATTTGCAGTCACTTAAGCCTCCCCCATGTACACTTGCTTTCTGCCATCTACTTTGATCCCTGTGTCCTTTTGCTGATGCCACATCTCCCTGTGCCCCAACTGTGTCTAACACTGGCCTGAGTACACAGGTTTCAGGATCCTCTCAAGCCTCTTTCAAAGCCCGACATGGAAGTAGACCGGCACCCAAGGCAGCTTTTGGCATTTAGAAGTGTGAAAATGTCCTGGTAGCTACAATCTGTGAGCTGGTGGATCTCTGAATCGGTTCACAGCCCCCACTTCTCTCCAGCTTGTTCAGAGGAGCTGGGCTCTGGGCTCTGGAGGAAGGCAAAGTGGCCACCTATGGAACCATAGTGAAAAGGAGGAAGGGCCTTTCGGTTTTGCATGAGGCCAGAGAACTTGTCTTTGTTTTTCTTTAGAGATGAGATCTTGCTATATAATAACCCAGGGTAATGTCAAACTCATTATGTAGCCAAGGCTGGTTTCAAATTTATGGTCTTCTTGGCTTAGCCTCTCAAGTGTAATCATGTTCCAGCTTTATTGAACTTGTGTTTCTCCTTTTTAGCTTTTATTTTTGTAATGTGTTGAGTGTTTGTCTGCATGTATGTATGTGTACCACATGCATACAGTGCTTGTGGAGGCCAGAGGAGGACATCAGATCCCCTGGAGCTGGAGTTACAGGTAGTTGTGAGCCACCATGTAGGTGCTGGGAACCCAAATTGGGTCTTCTGCAAGAGCAACAAGCGCTCGTAACCATTAAACCATCTCTCCAGCCCCACCTTTTTTTTTTTTTTTTTAATCTTTTGAGACAAGGTCTCAGGTACCCACTGCTGGCCTCAAATACCTGATCCTCCTGTCTCCATTCCCAAATGCTGGGATTATAGGCATGTACCACCACCCCCATCAAACCTGTATTTCTTGGCCAGAATTCTCTAGGTCCTTGGATAATCATCTCCAGTTCTGTGTAGTTCCTCTTGGGTGGGCCGAGGCTGTCTCAGTCTAGAAGAGCTAGAGGACAGGCCCTGGGGAGGCTGTTGCTTTGCCTTTGAGCTTTGGGGTTTCTTTTCTGTGACATGGGGGCCTTACTGGTAGATGGCAGAGGTATTTGTTTTTCTAGCTGCAAAGGTCTAGGGCATTGGTAAATCAGGCAAACAAGAGCACAACTCAAGAGGTAAAACAAAACCAGGGATGCTTATCAAGTCAAGCTTTGGGGCTGTCATTGTAGCTCGGTGTAGAGTGCCTTTCTATCATGTGCAAGACTAGGTTTAACCCCCAGCACTTTTTTCAAAGATTGGAACCCTATCAGTGAAACAAAGGACATCAATTCTTCTTCCTTAGCAGGCCACAGGCAGCAGCTTGCCAAGACACTCCCCCTTAGTTAAGGTGAGGTCAGTATTTTTCCCATTTTACAAGTCAGGGAAATGAGGACCAGAGAGGCTGTGTCTTGTAAACTGCAGCACAGAGAACAAGGAACAGGACCTAGTTCCAGACCCACTCTTCACCGTTGTTTGCACTTCTGATGCTGACTTTCTGGGAGTCTCAGAACATGGAGTGTTGAGCTGTGATTGTAACTGTCAGCTGCTCCCTGAATGGTACCCTAGGAAGTAAAGGAGAGGGGCACTGCATTGTCACCAAGGTTTCTTGCCAGGCAACTGTGCTAAAAAACAAGTTTTCCTCCCCAGGATGTTAGGAGGAGGCAGATTGTTGCAGCCTTCTGGCTTCTTCCAGACGATGGCAGCAGGCTGGACCTGACTCAGGAAACACAGTAATCTGGGATGGTCAAGGCCACAGGAGGAGGCTGAGTCCAGAGGGGCTGGCCTCTGCAGCATAGGGGTTATGGGAAGGACCCTCCCCTGCTAAAAGATGCCAACTTCTCCACCCTAATCTTTACAACCTGACCCTGAATCCAATTTTTAAAATCATTACTCCCTGGACATCTTGGGCACACCAAGTTCCCAGACTCTGCCTACAGATTTTTACCCACTAAATGTCCTTATCTGTCCCTCCAGTTTTTTTTCTGTTTCTTTTAGTTGTTTGTTTTGAGACAAGTTCTCCCTATGTAGTTACATAGCCCAGGCTGGACTCAAACGTTAAAACTTGTAATCCTCCTGCCTGTGCCTCTCAGATACTAGGTTTAAAGGCATGCCCCACCATATCCAGAAAATCTTACCTTCCTAAAAGAGCCTTCCTGGTTTCTCCAACAAGAAATGGGCATGGTGACACCTATGGATAATCCCAGCACTTGAGAAGCAGAGACAGGAGGATCACAAGTTTAAGGCCAACCTGAGCTATATAATGAGGCTATTTTTTAGCATTTTAAAAATACTTCTCAGGACTGGAGAGATGGCTCAGCGGTTAAGAACACTGGTTGTTCTTACAGAAGACCCAGGTTTAAATCTCAGCACCCACATGGCAGCTAACAACTGTCCATAACTTCAGTTCCAGGGGATCTGACGGCCTCTTCTGTCCTCCAAGGGCATTGCACGACACAGGTGCACTTACCTATATGCAGGCAATATACTCATAAAATAAAAACTAATAAAATATTTTTAAAAATACTTCTCAGTGCCAGGCACAGTGGCACATGCCTTTAATCCCAGCACTTGGGAGGCAGAGGCAGGTGAATCTCTGAGTTCAAGGCCAGCCTGGTCTTCATAGCAACTTCCAGGCCAACTGGGGCTACAGGAAGACCCTGTTTCAAAAAGACCAAAGTGGGGGGGGGAACCCAAACAATAAAAACTTCTCAGTTTTGCTTTTAAATTTACTTTTTATTTTAATTTTATGTGTATGTATGTTTTGCCTGCATGTAGGTGTACCACATACATGCAGTACCCACAGAGGCCAGAAGAGGGCACTGGATCCCCTAGAGCTGGAGGTACAGGCGGTTGTTAGCTGCCCTGTGGGTGTTGGGAACTGAACCAGAGTCCTCTGCAAGAGTAACCAGTGCTCTTAACCCATGAGCCAGCTCTTCGGCCCCAACTTCCTTTTTTGTTTTATTTTGTATATGTGTGTGGACAACTTTCAGGAAGCAATTCTCTCCTTTCATTGTGGGTTCCAGAGAGTAAACAAACTCAAGTCATCATGCTTTCAAGGCAAGCACTTTTACCCAAGGAGCCATCTTGCTAGACCAAGAGTTTTGTCATAAAAAAATTAAGCCTAGTGTGGTGGTGCGTGCCTTTAATCTTAGCACTCTGAAGGCTGAGGCAGGTAGATCTCTGTAAGTTGGAGACCAGCCTGGTCTACATAGCAAGTTCCAGGCTGGTCAGTGCTACATAGTGATATAGTGATACCCTGCATCAGAAAATAAATTTCTCTTGACTTCCACCTCTTCCCATGATGACTCTAGTATCTGCCTTTGCATAAAGGAATATAAGACTGATGTTTACTGTCTGACTAGCAGGTATCATGCACTATTACACCATTTAATGTAGTATATAATCTATATTATTCCTTTACATCTATTTCTCTTATTCCCATCGCACAAACTGAAGATCAGAGAGGCATCCACATACCTAAGGTTCTGCAGTTAGGAGGAAGAGTATTTGAACCCCACTCTGACCATAGAGTTCATGCCCTTTGTCACTTAAACCACCTGCTTCCACTTTCTTGGGAAGTTGCTCTTTCCCTGGTAGGATGGAAATGCCTGAGGATAGGGTTGGGAGTCCTGAACTCAGGAACAGCTCTATGAATGGAGAGTTGAATACAAGGATGCCTTCTGTGTGTTACAGAAATCCCATACTAGAGCCCTCTTTGTGAAGGGCCGAGGTCTTTCTCTACAGCCACTCCCTAGGGGAAAATACCTTGGTCCACTGATAGCTGAGTAATTGGCAGTTGAGTGGAAGATAAAAGGGAGGGAGAAAGGGAGAAAAAAGCAAGACTAAATGAGCTAGGAGGGAGCTGAAGGAAGGAGCAGGACTCCCAGGCTGAATGTGGCCCACTTGTGGAAAATTAGAGCACAAGATGGGGAGTTACCAAACCTGGGCTCTAATCTCAGCTCGTCCCCAACAGTTGGGGAAACCTGGGCAAGTTGCTGCACCTTTCTGAACTTCAGTTTCCTAATCCAGAAAAGGGGCATGTTGGGACCATGTTGTCCTTGCCGGACCTTGTGAACTCTTGCCAGAAGGAATGAGGCTGTGACTGGAGGAGGGAGTGGGCGTCACCTACAGGACCCTCTGGCAGTGCTGTTGGTACCTCTAAATGTGGACAGTGAGAGGATCATCACAACTTGAAATGCCATGAGATGACTGGGCCATAAACTGATGGGTTGCGGGGGCAGCAGGGAATCACAGAACCACAGCCCTGAGAAAGATAAGTGAAGACAGTTCAGCTTGCTGTCTTACTGTGAGATGAAGCACACTGTGACAGAATGCTATCACTTCTGCAGCAGTTGGTCTGGCTCTGCCAACCTGGCCCCTTGCCAATTACATGGCCTGGTGCCTGTCACATTGTACCCTTCTCGAACTCATTCCTCATATTTAATATGGACTTAAAAGTATTTCACTCAGGGCTGGAGAGATGGTACAGTGGTTAAGAGCACTGGCTGTTCTTGCAGAGGACTGGGTTTCAATTCCCAGCACCCACATGGAGGCCAGCAACTGTAAGTGATGCTGCCTTCTAACCTCCAACAGCGTTGTATGACACGGGTGCACTTACACACATGCAGACAATACACTCATATACATAAAATAAAAATAAGTAAAAATTTTTTTAAAAAGTAGCTTACTCACCACGGGACTGTGGGGAAGATCAGAGACCCAGCCAATGACAACTGGCCATTCCAGCTGGCCCTGGAGGGCACTGGGGCTCATAAAGGGAAAGTAATTCACACACGGTCACACAGCAGGTTAGCAACAGACCCAACTTCAGGCCTCCCAAATCCCAGGCCTGAGTTTAATCTCAGCTGTGGCCTTGACTCAAAGAAGGCTTGAGGCTGGCCCTTAGAAATGCAGCTGTGGGGGCTGGCAAGATGGCTCAGCAGTTAAGAGTACTGACTGACTTGCTTGTGCTCAATTCCCAGCACCCACATGGAGGCTGATGGCCATCTGTAACTCCAGTTCCAGGGGAATCCGATACCTCTTCTGACCTCCGCAGGCATTGCATGACATGGGTGCACTTGCACACATGCAGGCAATACACTCATTCACATAAAAATAAAAAATATTTTTTAAAATGCAGCTGTAATGGCATCATAGGTGGGATTCCTCCTCCCACAGGGCTGAAACAACTGTGAATGCAGGTACCTGTGAAGGTGAGAGGCATCAGATCCCCAAGGAGCTGGAGTTACAGGCAGTTGTGAGCTGCTGTATATGGGTGCTGGGAACTGTACTCAAGTCCTCTGCAAAAGCGGCAAGCACTCTTAACCACTGAGCCATCTCTCTAAGCCCAAAGCCAAAGATATTCTAAGGAGAGAGACTCTTGCCCTTCCCTTTGGCTATCAGATTGTTTAAAAAAAAATAGCTCCCCAGAAACTGGAATTTCCCCCCAGAATTCTCATGAGAGGAGAAGGCTGAAGCCTGGTAAAGCCTGGCACCAGCCAGAGGCAGAAATTGGTCTCCAGGAAAAGATTTCACACCATTCTGACAACTTGTCAGACCACCTATAGGAAGGATTTAGGCACAGACCATGATGGAACCACACTTTGACCAGGACTGGTTAGTAATGGCATATCTCTTATCCCCTATTTAAATCTAAACCTCATGTCAGGATCCCAAAGACAGACTTGGCTGGCGGAAGTGGTGACTGGACCTCTTTATTTGTTCCTTGTCTTAGTTTGTTTCTCCCTTGCTGTGACAAAACACTCTGACCAATACCAACTTGGGGAGGAAAGGTTTATTTATCTTACATCTCCCAGGTCACAGTTCATCAGGGAGCCCAAAGTAGGAACTCAGGGCAGGAACCTGGAGGCAGGAGCTGGAGCACAGGCCATGGAGGAATGCTGCTTACTGGCTTGCTCACCTGGTCCCTGCTCAGCCTGCTTTCTTATGCAACACAGGCCCACCTGCCCAGGGGTAGCACCACCCACAGTGAGCTGGGCCCTGCCACATCACTCAATAATCAAGAAGATGGCCCACAGACGTGGCCACAGGCCAGTCTTATGGACATAATTCCCCAGTTGAGGCTCCCTCAACCCAGGTGTGTCAAGTTGACACTAAAGCTATCCAGCACATTCCTCTTCCCAATGTGGCCACATTGAATAAAGCTTTCTCTGCTTTTCACTCTAACTAGTTGGGGCTGCAGGGGTCCAGCCTTTGACCCTAACAACTCTGGTACCAGGGTTGCCTATGGCTGATGTGTGGCTGAAAGCATAAGCTACAGCCTGAGGTCCTATGTCCAGAGAATCCACCGTGTGAGCCTGTTTCTCTGTTCACCAAATGCAGGTAAAGGTGAAAAAAATATATAAAGGCTGAGAACTATTTTCCTTTGGGTATGGGGAGCTATTGTTTTTGAAATAGTTTCTCACTATGTAGCAGAAGTTGGCCTGTGATTTGTGATCCACCTGCCTCAGCCACTGGAGTCTAGGATACAGGTGTGCAGAACTAGGCCAGGTCTGACAGCGCTTTTCATGACAGCCATCATGAAAAGGCTCTCTTTCCTTCTCCCTGTGCACACAGGCCTGTGTTGTTACTAGTAGTGGATTCTATTAGCCTTCACAGTAACCCTGAGGTGAGAACCCAGTTTACAGATAAATGACTAGGAAGGGCAGAACCAGGCTCTGTGCCCCACTTAGTTTCCTGCCCCAAATACTTCTCTCTCTTGTCTTCTTACCTAACTCAGACCATCAGGTTTAAGCTGACTTCCTTGGGAAGGATCCCTCATCTCAGGGTGGGGTAGGCATTTGTTCTAGCCTACAGTGCTGGGTTTCTTTTCTCTACCAAAAGGGCATCTCCATGATGCAAAGTCCTTGTCAGGCTCACAGCACTGTGTTTATCAGCTAGCAGGTGCTCAGCAAATACTTGCCAGGTGATCAAATGCATCAAGCCAGCAGCAGGACACTACCAGAGGGTAGCAGAGAAAGCTTTGGACTCCTGCCATGCCTTACATTAGCAGCATCTTCTCTGAGTCCTGACAGCCAGGCCCTCTGGGATGCCATCAGAGCCAGCTGAATTCCGGTCACTGCTTCACCTTGGGAAGGCAGCTGCAGCCCTCACTAAGCAGTAATTGACGTCATAGTGGAGCCAGGAGCTGCCCTGTTAATATTTAATGTGGCCTTCACTGCGGCAGAGCTGCAGGGAAGAAGAGCTGGAAGCAGCCATTGGAATCGTGGGGAGTGCACAGATGGGAAAGGGCTCCATAAGCCATAGACCCCGGCAAATGAGCATTACACCAGCCCTTTTTAGCCCCTGGCTTAACACAGAAAAAGCCAGTGCAGCATGTGGCCTGCAGTGGGACAACAGACTGCTGACTGAGCCCAAGCCCTAAATAAATGGGGGATTAGGGGCTCTGGGGGACATTTCCTGGAGACAGTGGGAGGATAGAGTACTGGCGCCAGTCAGACCTGGACTCAACTCCCAGTTTACTCTGCACAGCTGTGTGACAGGCATCAGTTTGCTAGCTGAGAAATGGAGTTGATCCCTTCCATACAGGGCTTATGTCATGACTGAGCCAAGGGATGAAGACTTGTTAGCACATAGTGGGCCCTCCACAAATGCTGAGCCCCTTCTCCAAGCCAGATGTGGACGGGAGGTGAAACAAGATGTGAGGGGCCTTTCTTGCATTCATTGGCCAAAGAAATGGCTGCAGGGAAGAAGGAGCAAGTCAACACAGGGAGGATGAGCTTAGAGTCAAGTGTCTTGGGTTTAGATTTTTCACCATAGCTGGCCCACAGCAGGAAAGGCATCAGAGAAAGGATGGACAGAGAGCCCATGATGGCAGAAGCAGAGGGGCGTTTATAGACCTCTCCAATTATCTGACTCCTCTATTTGACAGTGGAGGATTCTGAGGGTCAAGGAGGTAGGCAGAGCTAGGGCTGACCTTACCAGCAGCCCTGTGAGGCTTTGTTATCTGAGAGATTTATCCAAGGCCACCTGCCTTGTCAGGAAAGCAGATAAATGGACAGACACAATGGCATCACCCCCCGCCCCCATTCCCTGTGGTGACCTTTATTCACTTCTCTGGCCTGTACAATCTCAGGAACATCATCCCCTACCCCTTCCTGGTCTCCTTCTGGTCCATTTCTCCATAAATCCAGGGAACTCCCCCCAAATGTAAAACCTGACCATGTTATCTCCCTCCTTAAAGCCATTCTCTGATCCTTTACAGGGACACAGGGTCACCTAAGAAGATGCAAAAGGTGAAGCTCAATTGAATCTTAGAGGGATGCTTCAGTGTGGAGATAACCCACATAATTATGTGCACACACTCTACTAAAAATTTATTGTTATTAGTATGATTCATAATAATTTGAACAGGACAGCCTGTATTGCTAAAACTGGAAGTCCTATGTACAATGCCCTCAGAAAAAAAGACTGGAGTCTTGAGTTTGCCCTAAGCACATCCCTTCCTTCTCTTCCATTCAGACAACTTGAAAATCCCACTCTTTTCCCTTTGACCTTGGCAGATGCTGTTCCTTCCATGGTGACCCTCTTGTTACCTCCTGTTCCTCCCAGTGCTTTAAGGTGCTTGACTTGATATCCTTAAGGCTTCTGAAGCATCCTTGCTTCATCCTGGAAACCTGTCCTGCTTTCTAGCTCTGGGGTGGCACCTCCTTTGAGTCCTCTGGTGCATTTGGAGGTTTCTCACATCTGTCTTGTTTACTTGATGAAGTAGGAGGTCAGCAAACAGCCCCTGGCACTTTGCCTGTCAACTGCTTCCTTCCTTCAGTCAAATCTATGTGCCCCCCCCCACCGCCCCATTGGAATCTCATCTCTAAGCCTTTCCTGGACCCCACAATTTTTCCAGTTCTTTCCCTCTGAGATATACCTAGTCTATCTTCACCACCACCCAGGTCAATACACCATCTTCTAATCCCATAAGCTCAGCAAAATGTCCCATCCAGACTCTCCTCCTGTGATTCCCACTGTACTTTCCTGCCAGGTGGTGCTCAACAAAGTGAGTGTGGAGAATATCCAACCAATTTCCTGTGCGTGATTCTCCTCCCACCCAGTAGCCAACAGCCAAAATCCTAACCCTGCCCTAAGACATTCTATGGGACTTAAAAGACCCACTTTTTAAAAAAATGTTATATACTTATGAGGCCTCTTGCATTCTGTATATAGAAATCAGGAGACATCCATAGTTTCTAGTTTATAGACTAGGAAGTGGAGGAATTCATTGTTCAAGGCTCAGATCCATGGATCCTATCCTATTTCCAGGCCTTTACCCTTGCTATTCCTCTGGATGGAACACTTCCTGTAGATTTGCATGTAGGAGGTATGTTAGATTAAAGAGGACCACAAAGACTTTACCCTTTGCCCAGCATCAAGAGCAGGCATCTCACGTCTGGAGAGATGGCTCGGTAGTTAATAGCACTTACTGCTCTTGCAGGGGACCCGAGTTTTGTTTCCAGCAGGCAATCAGATGGCTCATGACCACCTGTAACTCCAGCTTCAGGAGATCTTAGGCCTTTTATGGCCTCTGATGGCATTATACTCATGCACAAACACACACACACACACACACACACACACACACACACACACACACACACACACACACACACACACACACACACACACACACCCACAAAGTTGGGGGTCTTTTGTTGTTTTTTTTTTTTTTTAAGAGCAGGCATCTCTTTCTTAACCCCTTGAATCAAGGCTGCCCTTATGACTCAATTTCACAACTGAATCAAGCAGAAGTGACCCTTTGTGAACTTGCTATCCTAGGCCTCCACAGGCCTTGTAACTGCCTGCCTTCATCCTCTTGAAAGGCTGCTCCTGGACCACAGAAGACAGCCAGTCTAGGCGAGCAGAGAGGCCATGTGATGGCCAATGGCCAGTGCAACTACCAGACATGTGAGTGGCTTTCTTGGACCTTCTAGCCCTGCTATGCCTCCAGCTGAATGCAACTGCATGAATAACAAGGAGAAATGAGCAGAGGACCCATCCAGGCCATGGTCATTGTAAGCACTAAGCTTAGGGATATGTTACATGGTCATAGAACTAATACAATTGCTTCTCACTCAGGTGTCTGCTCAGATGCTACCTCCTCAGAGAGGCCTTTCCTGGCCATCTTATACCACCCCATCCTCCTTCCAACCCTCATCCCCCACTAGTCTTGTTCCATTATCCTGTTCCAACCCATCCAAGGCTTTAGTCACCCTCTGAGGTCATGACTGAGTCACTTGTGGACTTACTGTCCATCTCTTCCACTAGGCTGCAGTTTCTTGAGAGCAGGGGCCATCACTGCCTGTTGCCCACATTTCCTCAGTTTCTTGCTTCAAGTGTCCGGTGCAGGAAAGGTGCCTTCAGCTCTTGGTAGAGAAACTGCTCCTCACTGGTGTGGTGCTTCGTGGGACAGAGTGGCAGGTGTGAGTGCTTTGTCTGGTCTGGTCCCCAATGTTCTGGGGAGGGCAGGAGGGTAGGTAGGGTGGCTGGGCTGTTTCCAGGACAAGAGCTTCAGGAAACGCAAGATGAGCAGGAAGGAAAGGAAACTTCCAGAATATCTATTTTCAGTTTAGGTTCAGACTAAAGAAACCACAGAGATTTCTTTCCTCTATTTCATCTGCCTTCAGCCATGCCCTCCTGCAAATTCACAAAGCTGGGCAGGAGGAGACAGTGCTGGGGATGCTGAGTCACCCCCCAACCCCTGCCCCCCAGGACCAACTATTTCCAAGTCCTTAACACAAAGCTGGTCCTCAGAGTCTGCTTTTTCCTTGCCAAGAAATTGATCCACAGCCACAGCCTCAGTTAAAGAAAACCATGCACATCCAAGAGCAGGAGGGTCAGTTCCCAGCCACCCCAGGCAGCAGCTTCTGCTTTCTGTGGCAGCAGGGAGAGCACCACAGTGGTCCATGTCAGGCCTCATGCTGGAACCCTGGTTCAGGACTGTGTGACCTTGGGCTTCCTGCTTACCCTTCCCAGACACCAATTTCTATAGCCAGAAACAGACAACAAAGCCCTAACACTGAGATTCTAGATGAGACTTCAGTGAGATCACGCCTGCTCAGCATACACAGCTTCACACACACATACAGTTAAACTGACTGGAGAATGCTTGGGAGTATTTCTTCACCTGCTAGTGTGTAAGAGCAGGACAGAACAGGCTTTGCAGTTAAGCATGGCCCCTTCCTGAAGACCAGAGGCACATTTAGGAGCTGACTGGGAAGGACCAGGGCTTTGGTATGAAAAAGGTGCCTAGTTCTTTTTGTTTGTTCATTTGTTTTTATTTTTTGAATCAGAGTCTCACATTGTAACCCAGACTGCCCTGGAATTCACTTTATAGCCCAGGTTGGCCTCAAACTCCTCATCTTCCTGCCTCAGGCACCTGAGTACTAGGGATTACAGGCATGAGCCACCACACCCACCTCTGAGTGCCTAATTCTAATTGGCTTCTCCAACAGACTAGAGGTACCTTCCCATCAGTTCCAGGAGTCCCTGAAGTAGAGGAAGCAATGATTTGGATGTGGAGCCTTGACAGGGGTTCAGAAGGGTGGACGGTCCAACTCTGACACTCTGTGACACAAAACAAACCATTTGCCTTCTTTAAGCTCTGGTGTCCTTATGTCTAAAATGAGTCATTCATTCCTGACTTACAAAACTCCTAGGGTTATTGAAATGATCAGATAATTTAAGTAGAAGAGTATTTTGAAAGGCATTCAACATTTGACAAAAGAGGGTTGTTATTAAAAATGGAAGGGCCCCTGGGTTCTCTCACCCTTTAAAGTCTTTAACTCAGGCAATGCAATATAGGCTCAAATCCTGGCTTGCAGCTTGATTGTTTGGGGCAAATGAGTTAACTTCTGGCACTACCAGAGGTTTATTTTTTTCTTCTACAAAAGATAAGAGCCCTAGGGAAAAAGACGGACTGGGCATAGGCTGCAAGATATAGAATAGACTCCATGAGAAAGAGAAGCCACCAGCCTCCTTTAAAGCCCTGAGTAACCAGGGTAGAAGGTCCCTCGCCTGACTATGAGCTTATATGTAGGGGCTACCTGTTCCCCTTCTCACCCCCTACAAGCAGCCCTCTGGCTCTTAGCCCACCCAGGTAGATGGTGACTCAAGTCTTTCTGCAGTGACTGGTCCCTCTGCCTCTGTTGCCATGGTGCTGCAGCATAGGCTGGCCAATCAGGAAGGAGACCCATATCTGAGCCTCTGTTAAAGCCCAAGCAGAACGTCTTAGCCAATGGGAAGGGTGGCAGAGTGGAGCCACCATGGAAACCTCAGCAGCAGGTTCAAACCATGTTTTTCATCTCCATGTCTCATTTGCAGGGGCAGGAGAGGGGAGTAGGCTAGGTTTTCAGTTTCCACCCCCGCTTTCCCCAAAGAGCATTTTGTATCCACAGGAAGAAATCCAGGAGTCATATCAAGGGTACATGACATCTTCTGAGAGTCAGCAACGACTCCAGCTTAACAGGGCAGTGCTTTAGGTAGCCCCTCATTATTTCCCCTCACCCCAGATGATCAGCATCACGTGTGTCTGTGATCTTAGCCAATTCCCACAGCTCTACCCAGCTCCATCTGTCCTAGGAAGAGGCTGTGTAGGCTGTAGAAAAATCCCCACCCCCAAATGAGAGAGGGGACATGGGACTCACTCCAAAAGGGTGCTCTTATGTCCTCTAGCTTTGTGACTTTGCATAGACTGTGTAACCTCTCCTCCTATACGGGCACCTGCAGGAGGAAAGAGACAAGGGTTAGCTCCAGATGCTGCCCCACTCTGTAAAAATAGCAAGGAGAGCAAGTGGGCTCCCGCAGTAGCTTTCTGATCACATTCTCAGATTCATGCCTTTTCATCTTTATGCTCTGGACAAGAAGCAGTCCTATAAATAGTGCGGATGAACATAACTAAGTGTCTTTTTTGCTTTAAGTTGCCAGGCTAAGAGGGACATTCATTCTAGAGCTCAAGCCCAGAGGGATAAACCTGCTGACCTCTTGAAGTCCACAGCTTACTTGAATACAAAGTGATGACCAAAGCCCTGGCCTGCAGAGTGCAAACTTCTTTTTTGTTGTTGTTGTTGTTGTTTGTTTGTTTTTTGGTCTTTTTGAGGCAGGGTCTCTCTGCAGCCCCAGCTGTCCTGGAACTCTATGTAGACCAGGCTGACCTTGAACTCACAGAGATCCGCCTGCCTCTGCCTCCCAAGTGCTGGGATTAAAGGTGTGCGCCACCATGCCTGGCTCAGGATGCAACCTTCTTAAGGTGGCCTTTCTCCCTTGGGTAAGCAACCAGGGGACCGGTACCCACTCATGCTCCCAACACCTTTTATTTTGCAAACATGGACTTAATAACAACTGCAAGGGAAATCATGTCCCAGGCTTTCCCCACTGCCTTCTGGCTTTCACTTTGTTGCCTAGCAACAGTTCTCTCCAAAAACCTGGGTGTCATCCTAAACAATTCTCTCACTCTCATCCTTCCTGGGAAAACATCATTCAGTCACGTCCGTTTTATATCCTAAAGTGGCCCTCAAATTCCCCCATTGCTTCCCCAGCCCACGGTTCCACTGTGAATTTTCTGAGCAACTACATCCACTTCCCTCAGGCCTTGGCCTGTCACACTTGCCCATCTCTTCTTCACTGCCACTTCCCACAATCACAGCCCAGAGCAGTCTTTTACAAGTTCAAATCTGATCATGCCCTCTGCTGCTTGCTTCTAAAGATTAAAATGAAGGGAGGCTGGAGAGATGGCTCAATGGTTAAGAGCACTGGCTACTCTTGCAGAAGACCCGGGTTCAAATGCCAGCATCCACATCGTGGCCAACAACAATCTGTAATTCGTTCCAGGGGATCCAACACCCTCTTCTGTCCTCCATGGGTACTGAATGACATAGGTGCACTTACATATATTCAGGCATAACACTCATACACAGAAAATAAAAATAAATATTTTTTTTAAAAAATATTAAAATGAAAATCTTTAGCATGCCCAGTAAGTACTTCATCTCCAGGCCTGCTTCCCAACTTCATCCTGCCCTCTTTCCTCTCTGCCTAGAATGTTCTTCACTGCCCCCACCCCAGTTCTTTTAATCCTGCTTGCCCATTGGCCCTCAGTTCAATGGTCACTTCCTTAGAGAGCTTTCTTCACCTCTATGACCAAGGTAATTTGCTCTGTGCCAGGCTCTGCTGGCCTCATGCCTCACTCCACAGTCACAATTTTGTGCATATAGTTATTTGATTGTGCAATTATTCAGGTCATGTCTTTAAGCCCTGTCCTATTTGATGTAAGCTTCATGAGGGCAGTAAGTTGGTCCAGTTCTCTGCCTAAAACATGTGGATGGATCGATGGATGAATGGCTGTACAGGTATATGGATGGGTGAACAAATAAAGATCACTCCTATTTTGCTCAGTTTTCTTAGATCTAATTTAATCAGATCTCCAACTAATCTGTGGCTAGCCAAACCCTTCCCCAGAGGAAAGCACAATTACTTGTATTCATTTCATTTCATTGTATTAGTGCTAGGGTTCAAACCCAGGCTTTGTGCATGCTAGGCAAGTACTGTACCACTGACCTACATCCACAGGCTGCCCCCATTTTAAATATCAGGAAACTGATTTGCTCCAGATCATACAAGTAATAAATAGTGAAACTGGTGCTCAAATCCAGGACTGTGAGACTCCAAGGCCAAGGTCCTTAACTAGTCCCCTCAGGTTTAAAAAGTATCTAAGCAGTGGCAGGACGGGGACAGCCCAGTCTATTGCTGAATACTTGCTGCCAAAGACTTTATTATAAACCAGTTGATTTGGGTTTTGTAAGGGTTTTTTGTTTGTTTTGTTTTTTGAGACAGGGTCTCGCTACATAGCCCTGGCAGGTCCAGAAATCGCTATGTAGACCAGGAATGCGCAAAGATCCACCTGCTTCAGCTTCCTCAGTGCTGGGATTAGAGGTATGAGCCGCCATGATCAGCTGAAACCAGTTGAAATTTGCTCAGCTGGAACTACCTCTAAGGGACCCTGATCCTGCCCCTGGTTATGACAGCAGCAGGCATGCCCCTCTCCCACATGGCAGCCCGCCGATAATTCACAGCTGCTTCTCGGTCTCCCTTGCTTTGCACCCTCTCCAGGGGAAGCCTGGAGAGCAGAAGGAGTTAGGTAACTAGGAGCTAGCAAACCTCTACTCTCCTCCCCACTCAGTGACTGTCCACAGCCAGTAAATTTCAAAAGAAAATTAAGTAGGTGATTTTTGACAAGCAAGGACATAAAAATCATCAACTCTTGTCACCCTGGTTTCATAAAAGAAAGGGCAGCTTGACACAGAAAAATGTAGGACAGACAATCTCAGAATTAATTTAGCTTTGTAAAAACCTCCCCATTGTTCCTGTTGCTCTCATTTCGCCATGTCCTGGTGTGGACTCTGTGGGGGACTGGCCCAGGTCTGAGGAACCTCTGCTATAACCTATTAAAGGAAGCATTGTCAGCCAGGAAAACCAGAACACCTTGCTCCTGGGTCAGGACTTGGTCCTTAGCCTGATTCAAGTGGGAAGGAAAAGCTGAATGTGGTGGGCACTGTCAGACAGGAAGCAAGACAGACTTCTCCACTGAATTGCAGCTTTGCGTCCAATTTCTATCTCTGCTGAGCAGGCAAAGTCTTTCTCTACTTCTGCAACTCCATGCATGTCCTGTGACCACCCAAGACCATGTCTCTAGCAAGTGGAACCTTCTGGAAGTCAGGATGGCTCTTCCAGATCTATGACTATCCAGTGAGAAAGACGAGTTAGACTGTAAGGACAATCAATGTTTTCTCTTAGTGGGCTTTTGACCTTGGACTTTCTAACCACTTCACTCATTAATTCATTCACTCATTCACTATCTACCACAGTGCAAAATGCTATGCCAGTGTTGGGAAAGAATGGTAAACAGGGCTGGAGAGATGGCTCAGCAATTAAGAGCACTGGCTGCTCTTGCAGAGGACTGGGTTCAATTCCCAGCACCCACATGGTGGCTAATAACCATCTGTAACTCCAATTCCAGGGGATCTGACACTCTCGTCTGACCTCCGTAGGCATTGCATGACATGGGTACACTTATATACATGAAGGCAATACACTCATACGCATAAAATAAATAGTAATAAAAATTTTTGTTCTTTTTGAGACAGGGTCTCCTTGTAGCCCCAGCTGTCCTGGAACTCACTATGTAGACCAGGCTGGCCTTGAACTCACAGAGATCTGCCTGCCTCTGCCTCCCGAGTGCTGGGGTTAAAGGCGTGCACCACCATGCCTGGCAATAAAAATATTTTAAAAGAATGGTAAGCAAAAAATGGTTTGGCCTCTGTTCTCATGGAGTTAGTCTATCACAGAGGCAGATTTAATTCAAGTGCTAGGAATTGCACACATTTATGTTTGGTAAGTGCCACAGCAAAGCACAGGTCACATGCAGAATGATGGTTAATATGGACTATCAACTTGACAGGATCCAGAAGTGTTGAAGAGGCAAGCATGTGGACTGGTCTGTGAGGGATTAGGTAACTGAGGTAGGAAGACCCACCATCGATATGGACAGTGCCATTCCATGGGCTGGGATTCCTGACCGAATCAAAAAGAAAAAGGAAGCTGAGCACCAGCATTCCCTGCTCTCCACTTCCCGACTGTAGATGCAATGTGCCCAGCTGCCTCCAGCTCCTGCCACCATGACTTGCCTGCCATCCCAGGACCAAAATAAACCCTTTCTTCCTTAAGTTGCTTTTGTCAAATATTTTGTTGCAACAATGAAAATAGAAATGAATGTACTCAGGAGACAGACATTACTAAGGGAGAAATGTGTAAAAAAGGGGTAGTTGGGGGCTGGAGAGATGGCTCAGCAGTTAAGAGCACTGACTGCTCTTGCAGAGGACCCAGGTTCAATTCCCAATATCCACATGGCGGCTACAAACCATCCTTAACCCCAGTTCCAGGGGAATCCGAAACCCTCTTCTGACCTCTGCAGCATTACACAACACGGGTGCACTCACATACATGCAGGCAATACACTCATACACATAAAATTAAAATAATAAAATATTTTTTAAAAAGGGGGGGTAGATGGCCAGGCATGGTGGTGCACGCCTCTAATCCCAGCACTTGGGAGGCAGAGGCAGATGGATCTCTGTGAGTTCAAGGCCAGCCTGGTTTACATAGTGAGTTCCAGGACAGCTGGGGCTACAGGGAGACCCTGTCTCAAAAAGACAAAAGGGGGGGGGGCAGTTAAAAGGGAAGGCGGAGAAGGAGGGTTATACAAAGAACTATGGGAATAAAGGGGAAGAAGGAACTCAAAAGAGGTGGGACCAAAGCATACAAAATTTATCAAGGGAGAAATGGGGAAAATGGGGACACTTTAAATGGGAAGGGTGGGGAGGGAGGGTAAGACAGGGAGAGAAAGAGAAGAGATAAATAGTGCCTAACCAGTATAAAAAAACCCAGAGGGAATGGTATTAGTCCAAAAACCCACTGAAAAATTACACATACAATAGCCCTAAATGAATCTGTGAGTATAGATGGAGACTACATGACAATAAACAGTGCCAGACAGGAGAAACCTTCCTTTGAGTTGTTGGCCAGGGTGGTCCAAGAGACCCCTGAAAATTACACAGACTATTGCCACAGTCCTTGATCACCTCCCAGAGATTGATGGTAAGACCTATTGCTGAAGACAGGGCATACTTTAGACACAGGATTTGGAGCAATGGAGCTGGAACTGACCTGGTAGCCACCTTCCCTGAAGATTAGTTTGCATAGCTTTGGAGAGCACTATGCAAACAGGTAAGGGAGAACATCAATCGATGGTCCAACCCTACCTTCTAGGCCTAAAAATCACATCAATGACCAGCACAGCAAATGATATTGGTATAGTAGTGGCACTTTTATCTTGGGGTAATCAATAACTACCTAATTGGACTTAAAGCCCACTCAATGGGAGGAAACTCATGTGTGGTTCTATAAACCTAGCCAAATGCATGTAGCTGGAGAGGTCATAGATCTTAGAGAAAACCCCAAGGTTGAACATTCCTAGACAAATATAATTTCTTACTATGTGCAAAATATGGCTCCTTAAATTTATAGACAAGTATCCCAGTCGCCACCCATCAAAGTAGCTTCTTTTTTAACAGACAGAGATTATTACAGAATTACACCACTGGTCAACACAGAGATTGTCTGTGACTTGCCCAAGCCTAAGTGGCATATTTGTGCAACCTCTATACCTAAGACTCACAGAACATAGAACAAGGGATGGAGAGAACACTAATGCATCTTTCAGTTCTCATCAATGAAGCTCCGTCATGCAACAGAGAGTCAGGAACACAAAAAGCCACAAATGGCCAAAATGTAGTGAATAAGAGTTGGAAGAGTGTGGGTTCCTGGAAAAGATTCCTATATTGAGGTCCACCCACCCAGGGCTCATGGACCATTGCAGAAGAAGGGGTGGAAAGACTGTAAGAGCCAGGGAGGAGGTACATGACCATATGGAAATAATCCTACAGGTACCTGGGACCCTTCTCATATAAACCTATAGCAATGGTGTCAGCATGCACAAGACCCATGAAAACTTAGGCAGACAAAAACCTAGCACAGAACTGTGGAAATGAACAGCAGGCCCTAATCTTAATCAAAGAACTACTGGCAACTGATTTCTGCTGGGTGAGGAAGAGCTGATCTTCTTGAAGAGACCCTAGATAGGCTGTCTAAACCCCAGTGGATGAACTTGCATTGAGGGACATCTGGGGACACTAATTTTACATGATAGGCCTTAATATAAATGACAGGATGTATGAACTCCAGTGGGAGGGCTATGGGAGGGTGCCAAAGGGGATAGGGATATAAAGATGATTTTATGTATGAAATACACAAAAATTCAATAAAAATTGTTTTAAAAAGAAGAATGTACTTAGAACATGAAATAAGAGGAATTTCCCTAGGCATTGTTCATGGAAGGTTGGATGGATAATGACCAAGTTGAGATGGAAGGATGGTCATTAAATAGGTAAAGAGGGAGAGAAGCACACTCTAGGCACATGCCTGATGGGGGACAAGTTTAATCACAGGAGGAGCTGCAGTGAGACGAGGGTGACTGCAGAGGGATGGTCATCAGGGACGAATGAGCAAGATGAGGCTAGCAAGGAGGCAAAGGAGGCAGAGGAGGCCAAGGGCTCACTTGCTATTTTATTTTATTTTTTTATAGTTTATTTATTATTTTTATCTTATTGTATGAGGGTATTGCCTTCATGTAAGTGAATATGCCCATGACATGCAATGCCGTGGAGTTCAGAAGAGGCTTCAGATTCCCCTGGAACTGGAGTTAAAGACAGTTTGTAGCTGCTATGTGGGTGCTGGGAATCAAACCTAGGTCCTCTGCAAGAGCAGTCAGTGCTCTTAACCGCTGAGCCATCTCTTCAGCCCCATCACTTGCTACATCACTTGCTATTTTAAAGAGTGCAGTCCTGCCAGGCATGGTGGTGTACAGCTTTAACTCTAGCACTCAGGAGGCAGAAGCAGGTAGATCTCTGTGAGTTAAAGGTTAGCCTGGTCTACATAGCGAGCTCTAGAGCTGGGGCTACAGGAAGACCCTGTCTCAAAAAGACCAAAAAAAATAAAAATAAAAGAGAGTGGTCCTTTTGTTAAATGGACTAGGAAGCCACTGAAAGGACTGACCAGGAAAAGTATATATAAAATATACATCTTATTACTCAGAGACAGAGAGCAAAAAAATAGTTGTGTCTTCAAGAAGTTAAACTGATGGTGACAGTTGTTGTTGTTGGTAATAATAATGATTTAAAAATAATAATAGAGCTGGGTGTGTTGACTCATGCCTATAATCCCAGCCCTCAGGAGGCCAAGGTAGGAAAATTGCTATGAGTTTAAGGCCAGCCTGGCCTATAAAGCAAGTACAAGGCCAGCCTGGGTTATAGCAAGATGCTGTCTCACAAAAACCAAAACCAAACAAATAAAAAAGAAAATAATAATAATGATAATAATAGAATTAACATTACTAAACATCACATTTCAAGTTCTGCTCTATGCATTCTTTTCATTCATTCATTTAATCTTCATAGCAACTCTACGAGGTAGGCACTGTTATTATCTCCACTTTATAGTTAACAAAACTGAAGCACAGAGAGGCACTGTTATTATCTCCACTTTATAGTTAACAAAACTGAAACTTGGCCAAAGTCACCCAGCTAGTAGGTGATAGGATTTAAAGACAAACAATATGTGATTGCCTAGAGAAATCACTCTCTTTGGTTGTTGTTTTTTTTGGGGGGGGGGGGTTGCTGGGGATCAAGCCCAGGGCCTCATAAAAGCTAGGCAAGTGTTCTCTACTCATGAGTTACATCCCAGTCCAAGAAATCACTCCCTTGAAGAGTCCATAGGACCAGGCAATGTTGTCCTTTTAAAGAGAGTTGGGGCAATGGCTTGACATCTAAGTTGGGCATTTTAAAAATTGTTTATTTGTGTGTGTATGTGTGTGTGTGTGTGTGTGTGTGTGTGTGTGTGTGTGTGTGTGTGTAAGAGAGAGAGAGAGAGAGGGAGAGAGGGAGAGAAAGAGAGAGAATGTATGTGGAGGTCTGAGGACTTTGGGGAGTTGGTTCTCTCCTTCTCCTTGTTGAGGATGTTTCTTCCTGTTTTTGCTGTTGTATCCCTTACCCCAGGCTAGCTGGCCTGCAAACTTCCAGGCAATTCCCTGGTCTCTATCTCCCATCTCACTGTATGAGTGCTGGGTTTACAGATTTCAAGCCACTGAATTCTGCTTTTTAGGTGGGTTCCAGGAATCAAACTCAGGTTGTCAGGTTTGGACAGCAAGCACTTTTTACCCACTGAGTCATCTCCCTAGTCCCCCAACCCCCACCTCCCATAATTTAGGCTCTTAATCTTTGTGGTTTGAACCATGAAAGAATGCTCATTGGATGTCTACTGCGTGTTAGTAAGTGTTGGGGATTTGGTGGGGGGGAGTTTGGGGGAACAAAACCCAGCCTCATTGCATTCTAATGGGGACAAAAGATGATAAACGGGTAGGTAAAGACTGTGAATGATTCTGAAGATGACAGGGCTGAGGAAGAAGCAACAGAAAGGATGATGCCATTGATGAGAAAGCGGGTGCTGCTTCTGCAGGGTGGGCAGGAAAGGCTTCTCGGAGAAGGCTACAGGTGACACCAATGATGAAGAACCAGCCAAGCCCCAATGTGGGGAAGAGGTTTTCAAGAAGAGGGGAGAGATGAACAAAGGCCCCAGGGCAGGGGTAACCTTGGGCTGTAAAAGGAACACAACAAGGAGAGACTACAACATCATTCAGAGAAGGAGGACAGGAGAGTAGAGAGGATGGAAGCCTTCAGAAGCCCAGGCTCCATAGGCCTGTGGGACCTGGCAAGGATGTGAGATTCCATCCTGAATTGACAGCATCTAAAGGGTTCTCAAGCAGGAAGATGGCATTCGATACGTGGGTTTGGGTTTTGGGTTGTTTCTGTTTGTTTGGTTTTGGGTACTAGGAATTAAACCTAAGACCTTGTTCATACCAGGCACAAAGCTCTACCACTAAGCTACACACCAGCCCTGCCCTATGTTTTTTTAAAAAATATTTTATTTTTATTTTATGCATATGAATGTATTGCCTGCATGTGTGTAAGTGCACCCATGTTGTGCAATGCCTGAGGAGG
Source organism: Nannospalax galili (assembly GCF_000622305.1). NCBI lineage: Eukaryota > Metazoa > Chordata > Mammalia > Rodentia > Spalacidae > Nannospalax > Nannospalax galili. The sequence goes on from NW_008344750.1 coordinate 589,402, forward strand.
TCAGAAGACGGCATCAGATCCCCTGGAACTGGGGCTACAGATGGTTGTTTAACCACCATGTGGGTGCTGGGACTTGAACCCTGGTCCTCTGCAAGAGCAGTCACTGTTCTTAACCACTGAGCCATCTCTCCAGCCCTCTCTGCTTTGTGTTTTAAAGTAGGGGTACAGGATACTAAAAGGAGAATAAATTCTTGAAGACCAAAGAGATTTCTGAAGAACCAGTTTGGCTGTGTTGCATTGATGAAGGAGATGGGGAGGTCGATTACAATATGTTTTTGCTAATGGATCGGATGTGGGAGTTGAGGAAAGGGAAATATAGGATAATTCCAAGGCTTTCTGCATGAATAACTGGGTAGATGATGGTACAGTTACTAAATTGGGGAAGGCTGTGGGAGGAACAGGTTTTGGGGGAGTTGGGGGTAGGGTGCACAGCTAAATCAAGTTATGCTGTACACATATCAGGATTCTTTGCCCTCTAAGATTTCTAACCAGAGGCCAGTGAGGCAAGTGGGCATAGATTGGAGTTCAGGGAGGTGGCATAGGCTAGGGTAAAGAGCCAGAGACTCATGGCCACACAGATATACTTAGTCACAGGACTGGGTCATCAGGGGAAGGAGCTACAGAAAAGAGATCCGGGAGCTACAGCCTTGGGTCCCCCAATGTGCAAAGCTTAGACAGAGGCTCAGAGCACAGCCAGGACATGAGAATGAAAGACAGTGAAGACCACAGGAGGACCTGCCTGGTCTAGCTCCACTGACCAGACTTAACCTCAGACAAGTTGGTTCCCTTCTCAGGACCCCCAGTTTGCCCTCAGTAGACAAAGGGATGGCCATCTTGGTCTTTCTGTGACTTGACTCTTCTGAGGAGGGTTGGCAGCAACTCCTGCAGCCACTTGCCAAAGGGAGAAACCATGTGCAGGACCACCTGCCTCATCGTATCAGGTGAAAGCCGAAGTGCAGTAGAACATGGCCCAAAAGTCCACTTTCCTGGATGAAGGGCTGACTGGGTGAGGTCATGGGGACCTGGAGTAAAATCTGACACTTGCCAGTGAGGTGTCTGAGTCCTCGGTTACTTACCTTTAAAGGCCGCTGGTAATACCCACTGTGAACCAGGCATGGTAGTGAACACTTGTAATCCAGACATTTTGGAAGCTGAGGCAGGGTTGTAAGTTCGAGGTCATTCTAGGCTAAAGAAAGCAATGTTGCCTCAAAGTATAACAATACAAAATAAACAGTCAAGCCAAACAACAACAAACAAACAACAACAACAAAAACCAATACCCACTTAAGGGAGTGTTTCTAGAACTGAACCAGGCAGTGAGCAGAGTACCCTGTACAGCTTCAGGAGTGCCTGTGATCCAAACATGTGACCATTTTGCTTTGGGGAGATTTCTTTTCCAAAACAGGAGAGGAAGTCCAAGGTGGTTTTACCCTTACAGAGTTATGTGGTCTTGCAGCTGGTCAAACCTCAGGACTCCAGCACTGTGCCATCTGCACATGGATACCCAGTGAGTCAGAGGAATGAGTTGTGCACAAACTGATTAGGTTGGTTGAAGCCTGGGACACGGTGAAGGGAGGAGTGCCCTGAGAGAAGAGAAGGGGGATAACAGCTTCTAAGGTGGACCATCCCTGGAATCTCCAGTCTTTCCCCAGTCTGCACAGACACGGATATGGCTGAGACATTGGCATGACAACAGGGAGATGATTCAGCAGACTGCAGGTTGGGCCAAAGCATCCAGCCTGTGAAAGTTCCTGACTCTCCTAGAATCCACCCTAAGATAAAGGCTGGAGCTGCAACAGCAGCATCCTCTAGAGGGACTGCTAAGCAGTCAGCCTGGGTTCCCAGCATACCCCTGCCACAATTAAAGGAATGATTCAGCCCTGGGCTAGGCACTTCACTGATATA
>NW_008344750.1:591347-601292 GCF_000622305.1 Nannospalax galili
TTTTGTCTTTTTGAGACAGGGTCTCCCTGTAGCCCCAGCTGCCCTGGAACTCACTATGTAGACCAGGCTGGCCTTGAACTCACAGAGATCTGCCTGCCTCTGCTTCCCGAGTGCTGGGATTAAAGGTGTGCACCACCACACCCAGCTTCACTGGTCTATCTTAACACAACTCTGCAGCAGCCTAGCAAGGAGGGAGAATATACTCCTAATGAAAAGAGGACAAAACAGAGGCCAGAAGGCAAGCTTTGCCTGAGTTCCCCCAGCTTCCTTCTCTTGAAGACATACAGCATGTAAGACCCCTTTCATAGCTTGACAGTCCTGAGTGGCCGAGCCTTTGCCTCCTTCTCCAGCCCTCTGACCCTTCCTCTCGCTTGGACCCACCAAGCTTCTTTTCAATTCAGAGTCTGCACAGCTAGAATTGCTCTGCCCCCACCATCTCTACCCTTTGCCAGCTCTGCCAGCCATCAAGTTTCTGTGAAAATGTCCAGCAGCCCCCCCTAAGCCCCAGCATAGGTTGAGGTCCCATCTGATCTCACATACAAAACCTCTCTTTTGCAGTTGGAACACTTTCCACAGCTAGACTTCACAGCTCGAACAATAGCTAGAATGTATTTTGTTGCTGTTGAATATCCTTCTTGTACACACAATGCCTGACTCATAGGTGGTTGTATAGACACACACATCAGAAGCTAGTGTTCATTTTCCACCAATCTTCCCATTTTGCCTGTCTGTAAAAGAACAGCTTAAGACGGTTGAGAGGTTCTTCGTACCTAGTCAGTGGCCTTTCAGTGGGAGCCACAGCCTAGTCCTCAGCAGCTGGGCAGAAGTCCCACTCTTCAGCAGATCTGCTGACTAAACCCAGAAGGCACTTGTTCACCTGCAGACTCAGGCTGAGCAGAAGTGCACTCAAGAGTCAGCACAGTCTATTTGCCCTGAAATTCCTTCTTGGTCACAGCCTTTTCAAGCATTGGGCTGCTCTTCACTTTCAGTCCCTTCAACTTTCCCTATAGATGTAGAGAGCAGACACAGCGTCCTTGGGCTGTTCACAGGAGATGATACTTTTCTGGGGCATCCACATGAGACCCACAGATGTGTTCTGTGTTTGCCTGCTGTTACACAGAGCAAAGGGAGGCAGGTTGACATTAGATACACTGTGAGAAGCTAGCGGTCAGCCCTGGAATTAGTCATCACTAGAAGAAGACAGCTCCCTGAAGGCTGCCTAGATCTCGTTCATGGAAGTCCCAGGAGGGAAGCAACTAGCAATAGAGAGACTCCAATGGCAGTGGAAAACTTCAGCATGGTCAGGTCAGGATTCCTGCAGGATAGGACGCTGATACCTGCAGGGTTCTCAGTGGCATAGGTGACCCAAGCTGCCAGCAGAATCTTCCAGGTCCTCTTGAGACTTACGATGTTCATGCCATCACCTTACCTTTCCATCTGGAAGTCAAGGGTGGGACCACCTAAGGGGGTACCTGCTATACAGACTTTGAGGACCTCTTCCTCTCTTGTTTGCAGACATCAAGGGCTCTGGACATTGAAAGTTCCCCTGTTAGTTACACTGGGAAACAAGAACAATGCCATGTGGATCCCGCTCTGTGTACTGCAGAAAGCTGTTGATATGTATTTATCAGTGGGAGATGGCTATCGAAAGTGTGAACAATGAATGAACCAATAAGCCACAAATATGCCCCCTTCCGGCAGAAACAAGCTGGCTGTTTGTTTAGGAGCTGTCTCTCTCAGAATCTTTATCATTAAACTTGATTTAGACAGTATTTTCCAATTATTGGGATGCTTCAAAAAGATACAGGCTTACAGAGATCAGAAGATATGAGCAGAGGAAGGCCTACTGATTGCTGCTGGGAGTGATCAAGCTGGCTCCTCTTTGTCAGCCTGCCAGTCTGGCTCCCAATGGTGGCAGCCACCCTCTTGGTTCCTGCAGAAGACAGACATTGAGGAGGTGATCAGACTTGCCTCTTGTCTTGCAAGAATTGTTCCCCCTTTCACTTCTGCCTTGAGGTGAGACACATCCTGTGTGTCAGACCAACCAGAGCACCTCTGTCTTCGCAGCACCAACCACCCCCACCAGCAGCCTGTGTGGTGTCCAAGAATAGGAAGGACTGAGCCGATGGCTATCACCGTAGTGCAAGAGGCCCCACCCCAAGCCCTGTCCCTCCCTCCTTCCCAGCTGACTGCTGGCCATGGAAGCGTCCAAGGGCCTTTTTCTCCCATGCCTTTCTTTCACCCTCTCATTCACCCGCCAGGGGTGAATCCTGGAACTGGAGAATGCTGCTCAGTTCAAGCTCTCTTCTGCCTTCTGTGTGCTCAGTAACCCCGGGGAGTTCCCTCCATTTGCCTGAGACTCAGCTTCTCTACCCACTTGCCTCTCAGTGTCCTTTGGCTCTAGCAAGACATAGGCATGGGGTTCAATGCACAAGATAGCTCTTATTTCTTCTACATTCTTTCTATTGTCCTTTTCCAAGCTTTAGAGTGCCTGGTGGCATTCAAGGGTTCTTTGTGCCCTTGCCAGACACATTCAAATTGGAACATTTGTCCTCCATATGAGGCATGTGTACAGTACTGCCTTAAGATTACTGAGCTTGGGCCATGGTGGTGCATGCCTTTAATTCCAGCACCTGGGAGGCAGAGGCAGGCAGATTTTTTTTTTAACTTTTTTTTTTTTGGTCTTTTTGAGACAGGGTCTCCCTGTAGCCCCAGCTGGCCTGGAACTCACTATGTAGACCAGGCTGGCCTTGAACTCACAGAGATCCGCCTGCCTCTGCCTCCCGAGTGCTAGGATTAAAGGTATGCACCATCACGTCTGGCTTTTTTAACTTTTTTAAAAAAATTTTATTTATTTTTTTATTTTATGTGTGTGCGTGTATTGCCTGCATGTAGGTAAGTGCACCTGTGTCATGCAGTGCCCTCAGAGGTCAGAAAAGGCTGTTGGATCCCCTGGGACTGGAGTTATGGACAATTGTTAGCTGCCATGTGGGTGCTGGGATTTGAACCTGGGTCTTCTGCAAGAACAACTAGTGTTCTTAACCACTGAGGTATCTCTCCAACCCCTGGCAGGTAGATCTTTGTGAGTTCAAAGCCAGCCTGATCTACATAGTAAATTCCAGGTCAGCCAGAGCTGCATAGCGAGACAGTCTCAAAAAAAAAAAAAAAAAGACTGAACTTTGGCAGGGGTGTAACTCCATGGTAGAGTGCTTGCCTGGCGTGTGTAAGGCCCTGGGTTCACTCCTCAACACCATAAAAAATAAAATTACTGAGCACTCTGCACTACCCAGACACCTATACAAGACCAACTATACGATCCTCACTATGATTCCTTGAAGGAGGCCTGGGAAACATCATCCCAACCCCAGACCTGATCTGTTCAATGGTATGAATGGACTTGCTCAGAATTCACAGGCCTAATATCAGATGGGAATAGTGATGATGTGAGCAGGGTATGTGTACCCAGAATCCCAGCACTCCAGAGGCAGAGGCCAGAGGATCATGGGCTTGAGGCTATCCTTACAGTAGGACCCTGACTGACCGACCGACCGACCGAATGACAGACCAACTGACTGACCACTGAATAAATAGAATAACTATGACTGTACATCAGACAGTGTAGTGGCTCAGTTCTCAAAATGCTTCACAGCCCTCATCTCCCAGGCTCTCACAGTACCCCCCTGAGTTATGCAGTGAAGATTTGATTAGTCCCATTTTGTCACTATGGAAACAGATGCAGATCAGATGGATTCTGGAGCATGCACAGAATCACATGAGGAGGAAACAAAACACTGAACCTGGAACAGGGTTCCTGGCTCCCTAAAGAGAAAGGGAGTCAGGAAAAGGCTTCTCCTGCCTGTCCTGGAGACCACCTTAGACTATGGCTGCGATTAGAGATCACTGTTCAATCTCCATTTGATCCTGGTCTAGGAAATCCTGGTGGGACAGCAAGGTCCTACCCAACAGGTCAGAAGGCCCCACCTGATGTGATCCCAGAAGACAGGCTGGCTCAGGGCTCCCAGATAATGGCTTACTTGTTGCTCCAGTTTGCACCCTGGAACTGGCCAATACTCACCTCCCTTTGGAAATCAGCTACTGAAAGTGAAGTCTGGGTAGGGCAGGCATGGGACCTTCTTTCCTACTACACGTGCACCTTTTCTCTGATTTCAGTTTTCAGTCCCCATATCTGGTGCCAGAGCCCCCTAACAAACCAGCTTCCCCTCCCCCTTCCTCCTTCCGTGCAAAAAGAACTTTTTTCCCCACTGGAGAATTCTTTTTTTTTTTTTTTTGTCTTTTTGAAGCAGGGTCTCCCTGTAGCCCCAACTGTCCTGGAACTCACTATGTAGACCAGGATGGCCTTGAACTCACAGAGATCTGCCTGCCTCTGCCTCCAAAGTGCTAGGACTACAGGAGTGCACCGCCACGCCCGGCTGAATTCTTTTATTTTTAAAAAATATTTTATTTAAAGCCAAGCATGGTGGCACATGCCTTTAATCCCAGCACTTGGAAGGCATAGGCAAGCAGATCTCTGTGAGTTGTAGACCAGCCTGGTCTATATCTGGAGTTCCAGGACAGCTGGGGCTACAAGGAGACCCTATCTCAAAAAGACCAAAAAAACCTTTTTTAAAAATTTATTATTTTTATTTTGCATGTCATCCTTAAAGCAGAAATGAAATAGAAAGTTCATACGTCTTCCTTTTTCATTTTCAGGAAGAGCTAAAGATGGCTGAATTTCTGGATGACCAGGAAACACAGTTATGTGACAACTGGTAAGACATTAAAGGGGTGTTGTTTGTTTGAGTTTTGGTCTTTTCACAATATTTTACTTACTTATTTTTATTTTATGTGTATGAGGTATTGCCTACATGTGTGTAAGTGCACCTGTGTTATGCAATGCCCAGGGATGTCAGAAGAGGGTGTCGGATTCCCTTGGAACTGGGGTTATGTATGACTGTTAAGCTGCCATGTGGGTGCTGAGAATTGAAGCCCATGCTCTTAACTGCTGAGCCATCTCTCCAGCCCCCACAGAGAACTCTTACATAGCTGTCAAAATCCCAGTCCAAAAGCTAATTTCTCATTTCCCTAGTATGCTTACGCAGCATCCAGCCTCCTTAGCAGACCAGGGTCTGCTTTTGTTCAGCTTTGCATAAATGCTGGCTAAGTGGATCCAGTCAATGGTAAAGGGCCACTTCATTTGTGATGGGACCGTCCAGTGGAGGATACACAGATGAGCAAGATAGGGTCTATGTCCTGCAGTAGCTCTTGACAGGTGAGCTGCATGAACAAGGAACATGGGAGAAAAACAGAAGAACCAGGCCTCAGCCCATGAACAACAGTCTGCTCTGGCCCTGCTGCAACTTGCTGTGTAGCTGGGCTGGTCTTTCAGTCACCCTGGCCTTGGAACCTAGCAAGAACAGTCACTATAGGAGGTTTGGGGATGGGGCTGCCATTAAGGAAGGTCTTGGAAGCCTTTAATCCCAGCACTCGGGGGGCAGAGGCAGGCAGATCTCTGTGAGATCAAAGCCAGCCTGGTTTACATAGTGAGTTCCAGGCCAGCTGGGACTACAGAGAGACCATGTCTCAAAAAGATTCCCCTGCCCCCCCAAAAACCCAAAGGTCTTGGGTTTTCATATCTAGAGAGACAAGTAGCAGACCCCCATTGTCACAGGGCAAGGCCCACCCATGTGGAATCTATCAAATCAGTCTGCTTGGTTCTTCCTCCTCTTTTCCTCTCCCCTTCCTTCTCTTTCTCTGACAAGACCTCAGACATGTAGCCCAAGCTGGCCTCAAATTCCTATTGTATCTACCTCAGCCTCCTGAGTGTTGTGATTATAGGTATGTATCACCTCTTCTGATTTTAGTTAGTTTTTTTTTTTGGTCTTTTTGAAACAGGGTCTCCCTGTAGCCCCAGCTGTCCTGGAACTCACTATGTAGACCAGGCTGGCCTTGAATTCACAGAGATCCACCTGCCTCTGCCTCCCGAGTGCTGGGATTAAAGGCGTGCACCAGCATACCTGGCTAGTTGTTTTTTTTTTAAGATTTAATTTTATGTATGTTTTACCCACCTGCATGCAAGTGCACCTGGTACTCTGGAATACCAGAAGAGGGCAGCAGATTCCTGGAATTGGAGTTAAGGATGGTTGTTCATTGACACGTGAGTGCTAGGAACCGATCCTGGGTCCTCAGGAAGAACAGTAAGTGCTCTTAACTGCTGAGCCATCACTCCATTCCCTGCTTTACTTCTTAATGTCTCAATATAACATGATATTTGAGGCTGAATTATTCTTAGGGACTGTCTTGTATATGCATAGCAGGGTGTTTAGAAGTACCTGCAGGATGCTGGTAGCTGTGATAACTGAAAGTGTCTCCAGATGTTACCAAATGTCCCCTCGGCAGGCAAAATTGCCACGAGTTAAGAACCTTTAGCTAGCTTCAGGTCTCCTCTAGCACTGTAGCTAAGGGTCTGGAAAAGGGGCTTAGGGTAGTTTTTAATTTAAAAGAGTAAGTGTTGCCTAGGCCACCACCTTGAATTCTTGGGCTCAAAGACATCCTCCTGCCTCAACCTCCCAAGTACTGGGACTGCAGCCTCACTTCACTGTGCCCAGCTAGGACAAGTCTTTTGGGCTTGCCTGTGGCAGTTTTGCGCCTTCTTACTCTTGTCTGTACTTGAATACTGAGGACACATAGTATGGGGAGGAACAGGACATTTTGCCTTGAAAAGGCACCTCCTTCTCAAGACAGCACCCCATAATATGCTTTTAGACTCCAGGTAGGAGAAAGTTGCAGAACAAGAACTACTGGGGTTGAAGGAACATCAAAGGGATTAGGAAAATTTTCTCTCAGGATGCTGTGGGTTTAAAAATAAACTGTTGTTCACATATGTGGTAGCTTGAGCCTTTAATCCTAGCCCTGGGGAGGCAGAGGCAGGCAGATCTCTGTGAGATTGAAGCCAGCCTGGTCCATATAGTGACTTCCAGGTGGGCTGGGACTAGGGAGACCCTGTCAAAAAAAAAAACCCCAAAACCAGAGCAAAGAAACAAAAAAACAAACAAACAAAAAAAAAACATCGCATCTCTCTGGAAACACTGAGGGATATTAGATGGGAAGAACTGAGCCTGGATCAGCAATTTGGTACAATTCAAAGAGAACAGAGGTTAAGAGACTCGGTGGCAGTTGCAACTGCCACAAGGTGCCTGAGGAATTGAAGGTTAACACCTCTCTACAGACAGCCTGGTTGGTTGAGAAGATGGGACATCTATAGTCTTGTGGTCCCCAAGGTTTCTTCTGGATTCATCACCAGGAAAACTCACACAAGAATTTCAGGACTCAGATTGACAAGGGTTTGCAAGGAATTATAGACACTCCTGTCCTCCTGCTCTCGTGGGGGACAAGATTTTCTTCTTGGAAGGACCACATGCTGGTTCACTGAGGAGACATGCTTTTGCTACAGCTTCGCAAATGACGGTCACATCTGAAGGCTGATAGGACCAGGTTCTTGGTATCTCCTCTGCTGCAAGCAAATGCTACCACCAGAGAGCACTTGGGCCAGGTTAGGGCAAGTGTGTGTCCATGGCTTGAAGGCCAGAGGGCCTGAAGCAGGTGCAGGCTAAAACAAGTAGCTGTAGGCCAAAGGGAAGAACCAGGTGAAAACCTTCCAGAAAGGGTCAGAGGGTGGGATGAGGGTGGGAATTACTGCCTGCTCCCCATCAGAGAGTCTGTGTTTGAAACTATGTCCCTGTTACACAGCACCTGCGTGCCTGCAGGGCTGCATCACACATGAAATACAGTCACTTGACTGGATCCCAGGACACAGCAGCAGATGACACACTTCTGACCCTGCATCCCCAGGAGGCAAAGGGGCAGTACAGTGAGCAGGATCAAGGCCTGTAGAAAGCTGATGTGGCCTTGCCTCTGCCTCCTGAGGCTGGTCACCTCTTTCCAGGTATATAAAATTATGCAGAGAATGGACATGTCAAGAATGACACTGTCTGCCCACCACACAGGGCACTCAGAGTGAGGAACTGAAGAGCTGTTCCACTGGCCTGTATTCTGCTTTCTCACCTACTAGTTTCTATCCACTTCAGCAAAGTCTCACAGATTTCAGTGCCTCAAACACTTATCATAGCCTCCTTCCTCTTATTTAAAAAGTTTTAGCCAGGCGTGGTGGTGCACACCTGTCATCCCAGCACTTGGGAGGCAGAGGCAGGCGGATCTCTGTGAGTTCAAGGCCAGCCTGGTCTACATAGTTCCAGGACAGCTGGGGCTACAGGGAAAAAATGTTTTAAATTACATTTATTTACGTGTATGTATGTATGTGGGTATATGGTTACCACAGTGCATACGAGAAAGTCAGGATAATTTGTGGGGATTTTTACCATGTGGGTTTGGGGGTTTGAATTCAAATTAAGTTTGGGGGCAAGTGCCTTTACCTGCTGAGCCATCTTTCTAGCCCCTTGTTCCTTTTAACAATGAGTTTATTTTCAAATATAAATATATTCCAGAGCTAGGGATGAAATGCAGTGATGTACACATAGTAGGTATATGCTCTACCACTGAGCTGCATCTCCAGCCCTCTGTGCGCATCCATCATAACATAGCCAGTCAACCATGTCCATCTTCACATCTGTGAATCCAACAGAACTGACAGAAAATATATGGAAAAAAATGTTCATCTGTACTGAAGATATACAGACTTCTTCTTCCTTGTTATTTATTATTCCTTAGACTATACGGTGTAAGAACCATTTACATAGAGTGCTTATTGTACTAGGTATTTTAAAATTTATTATTATTGTGTGTGTGTGTGTGTGTGTGAGAGAGAGAGACAGCATGAGTGTGGAGGTCAGAGGACAACTCTTAGGAGTTAGTTCTCTTCTTCCACTGTGGGTTCAGGGAATTGAAGTCCAGGTTGTCAGGCTGTATGGTAAGCCCTTTTACCTGCTGAACCATCTCATGGGCCCTGTACTAGGTATTTTAAGTAACCTAGAGATAATTTAAGCATAAGGGGGCATAAGCAGAGTGAGACGACAACCTACAGAACAGGAAAATGTCTGCCAACTATACAGTAGACAGGGGATTAATATCTAGAATATATAAGGAACTCAAAAAGCTAAACATAAAAAAACCCCAAAAACAAACAAAAAAACCTAAGCCAATTAACAAATGGGCTAACGAACTGGAAAAAAAAAATCTAAGAAGAAACACAGCTAGGAGTTGTGGTGCACACCTTTAATCCCAGCATTCAGGAGGCAGATGCAGGTGGGTCTCTGTGAGGCCAGCCTGGTCTATATAGGGAGTTCCAGATTGGCTGGAGCTACAGGAACACCCTGTCTCAAAAACCAAACCAACAACAAAAACCCCCCAAACCAAACCAAACAAAAAAACACAGTCAATAAATTTCTGAAAGTGTTCAACACCCTTAGCAATTAGGAAAATGAAATTTCAAACTGCTTTGAGATTCCCTTACTCCAGTCAGAATGGCTATTACCAAGTAAACCCTCAAGTGCTGGTGAGGATGTGCAACTCTTACACACTGCTGGTGGGAGCATAAACTGGTGTAGCTACTGTTAAAGTCAGCACACAGTGCTTCCTTCAAAACTAAAATTAGGGCCTGGGGAGATGGCTCAGTAGGTAAAGTGCTTGCTGTGCAAACAGGGAGACCTGATTTTGGATCTCCAGCACCTACATAAAAGCTGAGTGTGGTAATGGGCATCTGCAAGTCTAGTACTGTTAGGGACAGAGGCAGGAGGATCCTGGGGGGCTGCTGGCAAACTGGTCTAGCCAAATGGTGAGCTCTAGGATGTTGGGGACCTCTGTTATGCAAAGTAGAAGTCCCTTCACGACCGGACAGCTCATGCAACTAGGGATCATGTGCTGAGGGCTCCTTTCATAGCAGGGTGCCTTCTTGGCATCTTTCCTGACTCTCCTTTTGAAGTGCCCACCACA